>NC_137828.1:12295751-12343251 GCF_963921795.1 Nannobrachium achirus
AGTGTATCTAGACTTTTTTTGAGAGCATGCTATAATCTATGATCCGCGGCTATTCGTGTGGCCAGGGCATAGGCCTACGCCAGTGCATAACGCCTATCAAATACGCTATTCATATTTTTATTTCCGACAGCAGACGTGCGTTACAGGTAGAACAGAGCACTGCTGCTGTTTTTTTTTTGTCCCGCGCACCCCCGTCACCCCCATATCTTTTCTGAGGGGGTCTCGCCTCTGATGCAAACGGACATGCATTGATGCTAAAACCCCCCAAGTTCACACCTCGCCAACGCTTTAGTGTCACAACAGGGTGTTTTAACAAAGAAACAAGCCTGTATGCATATCAATAGACCTGTATAGTCAGGCCTCTGGAGCGACGTGCGTGTGACGTCTCTAGATAAGCGACCCCCAATCACCAATGTACCACTGAAAGTATAAACAATGCAACCACAACTCACAGTGTAAGAAGTGATCCACTGATTGCCAGCTGCACAGCTCAAAAGAGTTCAATATCAGGGAAATAACAATCACTGCTAGCACTAGAACTAACACAGATATTAAAAAATAGACAGGGGCAAACAACGAACGTGTTTCGGCATAAGCCTCTGTGTGATGAAGATACAGAACAGATTTGTCATTTCTAAAGGGGACCTGGTTGAAACCTCTGTTCAGAATGGGTAGCCCAAATCTGATTTGTGGCCTATCCAGATTGGGGTCGCATTGTTTTTATGCAGTCTAAAGAGCAAAGAAATAAAAAATAAAAAAATACACACACATGGACTTTTGCTCATCAGATTTGAATCACATTCTTTATAGCCTTGTTCAGGCTGCATAATACCAATTCCACTCCGATCTGGATATGAAATCAGATTTGGGCTGGATTTAGGCTGCTAGTCTGAACAGAGGGCCTTAAAGCTGTCCCGAGTGGACACAAATTGGCTTACATGATTCTCAACACATCAATACTGTACATTTACATTTGTAGCCCTTTTCAAAAGAAGAACTAATGTGCAATTGTAGGACCGGAGTATAAAATGCGCCAATGTCAGTCAATGAGTTAATGTCCATACAAATATGAGAGTAAGTGTTGGACTACGTAATGTTAGTCTCCTGACTTACACTTGTCTGGATTCCTAGAGGAGGTTTAGAGGTAGTGTTGCCAGATTCTTCAATAGAAGCGACCAGGTCTACAAAAACAAGCCCAAAAGAAGCGACTATGGACACATGATCGCACACACAGAGGTCGTCAACCAAAAGGCTTGAACCACTACTCTTTACCAAAAATAGTTGTGACAGTGCCTCGCAATGCGACGCGTTGTGATCTTGTAGATCAGCCATTTTAGCTGAATGTCAAACCCATGCAGAATAAGGATGCTAGGGCTCAAGTGGTTACTGCATGCATGCAATCACACACACACCCACACACTCCATGCAGTTGGAAGGAGGCTTCCCAAGCTAATGTAATTAATAGCTTTTTATCCATGTAGAATTTGAAATGAAGATGTAAATTGTTCGTTTAACATAGCCATAGGACATGGAGGCTTCCGCTGTCAAAGTCAATTACAGACTCAGCACAGTTGCAGACTTTATGAAAACCTAATCAAGGCATAGCTGTATATGCGTGCGTGCGTGCGTGCGTGCGTGCGTGCGTGCGTGCGTGCGTGCGTGTGCGTGTGTGCGTGTGTGTGTGTGTGTGTGTGTGTGTGCACAAGTGCTTCCAAGAATAAGCAGGAACTTTTACACCGACTGAGCAGTTGTGCAAAGATAATTACACTCGATACTCGACGACTAGAGACCCATAAAAAACTACTTAAGTTGTTATTCAATTGACATTGCATTTAAAAAAAACGCCTGGACATTGCCTCCACAAGCTGCTACACGTTAAGTAAAATTTAATTAAAGTATAGCAATACCTCTGTAAGCAATTTCGCTCTTTCCACCTTACTCCTACTTAGTCTATCATAGTCATAATACTCACTATTTACTCTCAGCGTAGTAATTCCCTATAGTGGTTCTAAAACATTGATTATGTCAATCACCCTCCAGATTACAATTTAGGAATTTAGCAGACACTCTTGGCCAGACTAGTGTCTTACTCATCACGCACCTACTTGGAATAAGCAGCGTAAACATGAACAATTACTCTCCAGAACGGTTTGATGTGAACATTTTCATATTAGATAACAGTAATGTCAAATGAAATAGCATCATAAATAAGTCTATCGTTAAAATGTTATGCATGTAGCACTGCCCCAGACGGAAAAGCGGTCCAGCATGTCAAAATACGGTAAGTCGTCAACTGAGTTGGTGTGCGCCTAGCTTCACGGCCGGGCTACACCAAGCCTTTTTACGCACGTTAGTGCGTATGCGGGACGTGCGCGCGTACGCACGTTTTGGAAAGATCCAATGTATATCAATTCAGCCGGCTACACCAGGCACACGGATAGTGTGAACCATGGATACGCATTCCCTAAAAATAGGATCGGTTCTATTTTTTATGCACGCGTATGTGTTTTGTACACAGACTATCTGGTCTCCTGCAAATACTCGCACACGCACAGACAGCGCACGCATACCCGCGCATTTTCTGGTGTAGCTCGGCCGTAAGGCTTTAGCTGTCAAGTGTGGAGTTTACCCACTTTCCTTTATTACTGTACATTTACATTTAGCCTGTCATTACATCTCTGTTTGTCAGAAGATAGTAACTATTGTGAAAAGTGTTGTCAAACTTTCCAATGCAACTTGTCAACTGAAATGGATAACTGACAACAATTTCTGTTGACAGACCCCCAAACGCCCAAATGAGCTCAGTGGAGTGAGCCAACGCAGGCAAGTCGCTTTCGCCGTTGTGTGGAAAGTCATTTATAAACGCCAAGGGTAGCCATTCATGCTCAGTGATTTAGGACTTTCAAAACACATTTCGAGCTCATTTGAATAATAATGGTCATAAAAAACATCGCCCGAAGGCACGAGAGCATACATCAAGCAACAAACAAATGCCTTCTGAAGTTGTCGGAAAGGCTCACAAACAGGAAAACAATTAGGACACAACTTAATTTGCTCAGGGTATATTTTCTTGTGTTGTGCTGCGCTCGTTTTTTAATGAGCTAGAAGGCGGCGATGTCCTGTAGTTTGTGGTCATGATTGATTGAGTGTTTCGTACAACGCAAGCTTCGACAGACCTTGATGGATCCTTGGCGTGTGTGTGGGCGTGCACACCGATGCCCACATGCTCACGCTCGTACGTATACGCACGCACCCATTTGCTTTGTTCGTTTCGTGTATGACTTGAGTTAGCCAAGTACCCGCATTCAAACACACACACACACAGACACAGATCAAACAAACCTATCCACTTCACACAGATGGCCCCGGTGATTGCTTTACATCAAAACTAGCATACAATTAAGACTCGAGTTGTAATCATCAGCCGCGAGCCGCACTTTCTCCACAGGCTTTTCATTGTCCAATGCACTTAGCAAACAGAGCATCAAAAGACCTTTGCAATTGTACATCATTAATCCTATACAGGGAAAGAAAAAGGAGGGAAAAACACATCTAGGAATCTACTTGTCATGAATAATTAAAAAAATATATATTGAGGTTTCTTTTGACTGTCAGTGACTATTCAGTGACTCTGAGAGGTTTCTCAAGGATATGTAGTGGAGTAGAATATAAATGAATTATATTTTTAAATACTCAAGTAAAGTAAAGGTAGCTTAAGATTGCACTTCAAGTACAGTACTTGAGTAAATACTTCCTTAGTTGCCTCAGTGTTATTGACTTCTCAAGTGTCATACAATAGAAGTGAATCAAAGGCCATACTGTCTATTACAGTACATAGTTTTACAGTATGGCATGATTGAGTTACTAATGGCACCCAATGGGGTCACATGTGGAATTGCCATCCAGTATGTTAATATAATTAGATCGGGATAGCAACCCAAGGACTGCATCAACGCAGCCATACAGTCCAAATGATTGTGCATGATGTGAGATTTTAATCGAGCCATGAAGTAATCCATCTCTTCTTTCGCTTATTGTCCCTCTACCCGTCCTAGTCCCTCCTGGATAGGACTGGGTGCGGTGATTTGATGCGGTTACATGTCCCACTCTTGTTTAGTGTTATTGCTTTTCACCTTGGTAAAATATTGTGGTAATACTGTCAGTTCCGACAGCCGTAAATCTGCGGCGATACGCAAAATACACTGGTGAGCACGAACGTCAGGTGACATGGCATCATAAGGAGTTATAATGCCTAGAAATAGGTCTATAGCTTACTGTGTTGAGCATCTCTGAGTGCTTTATGAGTGGATTATACAAGAGCAAGTATTTTGCTGGCCTGCCGTGGGGAACACAGTTAGGGTTGCCTGAACTACCTGAAATTCAAATAAGAGACACCCGACTAGGCATCCTACGAAAAATTAAAATAAGGAGTGCCCAGAAAAAGATAAAATCTCACTGTAGGCCTACAGTTTGTGTACAGTATATTATATTACAACCTGTATTATAGTATATCACCGTTGTTGGGCAGAAACCTTGTATCTCTACTTTTCAAATTTATCAATTTTTTTCGCAAAGCTAAGCTCTGCTTCATCATACAAGGCCGTCGCACAAAAGTAGTGAAAACAGCAGATCTACAAGCACACAACGCCTCGCACCGCGAGGCGTTGTGTGCTTGTAGATCGGCTGTTTTCACTAGTTTCGATCACTTTTAAAATGATAAATGCAAAACGTACGGTTTTGGACATACAAGGTTTTCACCCGACAACGACGATATATGTATATGAGCTGTTTGAACTTGAAAGACGTTGATTGATTACACCAAATAAGGAAGAATACGTGGCCCTGAATCATTTCAATATAGGGACACGTCTATTAGTTTGCAGATAAAGGACGATTCCTTTATGATGATTATCTTCTATTTTCGGAGCTTGTCGTGTTTACCAAAGCCCATCCCCGCGGTCAGCGTGGTGTGTGTAGAGTCTGACCCAGGCCTTGTATTCTCCATGTTGAATTGGTCAGTCGTCCGTGTTATTTTCTGATTCCACAACTTGTCATGCATGGCGCTTTCATCCTGGCCTCTATTATCTGTGCCGGGATGACAGCGTGCACTGGGGAGGTTCACAGACGAGATGGTGCGCGCGCGTGCGTGTGTGTGCGTGTGCGTGCGTGTATTCAAATGTATTTGCACACATGAAACAACGCTCTCCGATGACGAGAGCGGACGCTGTCCAGGCGGAATTGTTAACACGTCGTACGCACACACGCACGCACGCACGCACGCACGCACGCACGCACGCACGCACACACACACACACACACACACACACACACACACACACACACACACACACACACACACACACACACACACACACACACACACACACACACACACCTACTTCTGTTGCCCTCTCTTTCTCTCTAAAAAAAAAAAAAAGAAAAAAAAAACCTCCCAGCAAACAATGCAAAGTAAAAAGAAATTTATATTAATATTTAAGTAGATCATTTGCAAGATTGGGATAATTAGCGTCTGGTATTCATGTATTCACTTCAGGGATATCACATCGAGTACATGTCTACTTATTCAAATAGGATGAAACATGTCACCCTGCCGCATATATGCAAATGCACATATGCCTGCTAATTACACATCGCTTGTCACAAAGAGAGAGAGAGAGAGAGAGAGAGAGAGAGAGAGAGAGAGAGAGAGAGAGAGAGAGAGAGAGAGAGGAACTGTGGGAAAAATAAATAAAGAAATTAAGAAAAGGAAGTTTCTTATGAACTGTACAGCCGGTCTGCTCGCGCTGCGAGGTCTAATTAAAACATGCGTGTCCCCGAGGTCTTATCAAAGCACCACAGCAGAAAGATGTATGTCGCCAACAGAGGAGAATTAGCTAAATAAAGGCCCTCCCCCGGTGCTTCCGTTCCGCTCATAATCTGTGAGCCCGCGCTAACTAACTTTATATCTGATAGGTAGTGATAGCCCGCCACTGGGAGCTGCTGGGATGATATTCTGACCCCCGAGGCGGGGGACTTTTATTTTGACACCTCCTCCCCTGGGGGGGCACGTTGTCGGATTTTGACGCTGTCGTCGAGTGGGGAAACCTTGTACAGTATAATAATAAAAATAAAGAAATAAAATAAATGTCGAACCTTTGTGCCAATGGATCCACTTTACAGTAGTTATTATTTAGTCACTTTCTCTTGTTATTACTTTTCATTGGTTCAATATCCTGTATTAAAATGACCTACCGGGTTGAGCAGCGTGGTGCACCGTGTTCAACCGGTGCACCACGAAAACTGTCGGCACCTGTATGGAGTCAAAAGCACATGGAGATCAACATACACTGATGTCAGCCCCAACAGAGGGGGTCCCAGGGGTCCTGTCAAAAGCACATTATGGAGAAGCACGGGGCATCACCAACTCCAGGTTCTGAGAAAAGGGCTAAACCTCCTGCGGATAGAATGCAAGATTCAAGACCATGGTAAGTGACACTGAGGAAATAACCATGGTGCCCGAAGCAGGACGCTGTACCTCTGATTGCCAGTGCAACCTGTATAATTTATAAAAGGGTAAATGGTGCATTTATATAGTGCCTTTATCCAAGGTGCTTTACACAGATTGTGCATTACATTCACACACACACACACACACACACACACACACATGCATACTCCGAAGGCAGAGGAAACCATGCAAGGCACCAACCTGCACATCTGGAGCAATTCAGAGTCTTGCTCACAAGGACACTAATCGACACTAGCTCTGGAGGAACCAGGGATCCAACTAGGAACCGGTTACCAAGCGGCCACTCTACCCTTGAGCCACTGCCACCCCACACTTACAGACACACTTAACCACTTTCTCTCTAAAAAAAATCGAACCTCTGTTCGAAGTGGAGCTGTGTGTGTGTGTGTGTGTGTGTGTGTGTGTGTGTGTGTGTGTGTGTGTGTGTGTGTGTGTATTGCAGTTGAAAACAGCGCCCCTCCCTTAACATGTGTGGTCATAAAAGGTACTTCACCACATTCTTGAGGCTACATACGGACCCACATAGACGGGGCTACATACGGACCCACATAGACGGATACACACACGGCCACGTATAGGGAGCTCCACACAGCTCCAAAAATAATCACACCCAATGTGAAGTGAGCGGTGGTCGTGCTTGAATAACGTCTTCAGACTAGAATTTGAGTCTAGGATGTACACAGGCTATGCTACACACACACGTTTTGCTATGGCAAAACGCTGAGGAAAAAGGCTACAGACATACGACATATGACATCACTAGACAAACATGATGCTACGTACACACATTTTGCTATGGCAAAACGCTGAGGAAAAAGGCTACAGACACACGCACAGCCACGTATAGGAGCGGTCTACCACCGCTCAAAAAGAAAGAAAGAAAAAACACTATTTTTGCTTCTTTGCATGACACTTTAGTATGATGAAATAGGGCAACCAAAAAATGGGGAAAATATATGGAGATACAAGGTTTCTGGCCTATAGCAACATTTTATTTTGACATGTTCTCCCCTGGCACACTCCCAGATTTGATACTCTATTTGACTCTGGCTGTATTGAAGACTGTTATGATGGAGGCTGTTATTTTAATGAGCCGTGGGGGTGAGAGGTAAATTGCCTGCAAGGTGCTAATGAAGCAATTGATCTCTCTAGCATGGTGGGTTTCTACCACTGTGAAATTATAACTATTTCTGCAGCACCGACATAATGGTTTAATGCTATGGATCTCCCCCCCCCCCCACACACAAGCATGCACACGCTCGCTCACACGCATGTGCACACGCACACGCACTTGATTGACGTGGGAATAATTAGATAAATGGATAAAACCAGTAAGACTCCCTAATCGGGAGATAAGCGACCGTCAGGTCGCATGCACAAACTTTAGAAGGCAATGGTAGCCAATCAGGAGGGAATATGGGAAATGGGACAGATCCATGTTGATGACATGACTTTAGAGATACTGTGTACCGCTTTGCGTGATTTTAGGGCAAAATCTGTAGGAGCAGTGTTCAAAAATGTGTTTTGCAAGAATCGGCCTCATGGTGGCGCTAGAAGACGGCCATGTGAGAAATGAGCATGGATGGCATGGATTGGGGCAACGGTGGAGAAATGTAGGGCAAATGTGTGACGTGACGTGTGAAGGACAGACTGCAGCCGGTGGAGGTTGTGATAGTAACTGCGACCTGGCATTCGCAACAAATATTGAAACATCAATTCCGTTATAAGTATTTTGTAAAAACAATATATTCTGATAGTAATCATTGCAAGAGTGTTTGTGCAGTAACCCCCTGTGTCTCTCTAGCTCTTTAATAAATAGAAACTATTGGGCAGGTGGGTTGCCAATTTTAGCCAATCAGGAGAGAGTACAAATTCATAAGCTTAATTTGTATCGTTCCAGTTCCAATTTCTTCAGGTCACGTCTTTGCGTCATCAGTCATCATTTCCACTTGTTTAATCTGTATCTTGTGCGAGTTCTCTCCTGAGTTAATCCTGATTGGATAAAATTGGCATCCCGACCTGAAAATGCGTACTAGATTACTGTTTACTAGATGTCCTGCTCTCTCAGGGAATAGAGTAACTGGGGTGTCGCTCTCCATTCCGACATGTCGCCACTCCGAAATTGTCTTCTTATTGTCGGAGTGGCGACACTCCCATAGGGGTTAAGTTTAGGGTAAGGGTTAGAGATAGGGTTAGTGTCGGAATGGAGACATGTCGGAAAGGAGACATGTCGCAATGATCAGAATATAGAGCTAACACTTATTCTAACAAAAATCACTTGCAGTCACACCAAACCTTTATTCTGCCAATGCTTTTCAATAAGCCCTATTCACGGCCCGCCCACTCAGCATCCCCCCGGTGCTGAAGTCACGTTTTGAAGGGGTAAAACCCTGCTAAGCCTATAGAGTTAACACAGAAATCGCTAATTTAATGCAATTTCCAAATAGTACAGTATAAAATATGGCTAGCATGATCAAGAACACAAGATAGTAAAAGGCACAAAGCGTTAAAATTTACTTTACCGTTCTAAATAATGATTTGTTGGCTTTAAGTCCAGCAATTTCTGTTATAGTTTCCCCTTGGTGGGCGGGCCGTGAATAGGGCTTATGAGAACGGAGCGTTTTCTTTGGCGGAAATCCGTGAATGGCAACAAAGTGCCGAACTGAAATTTGACCTTTTCAATGGTTTCAATGGATTTCAGAAAAAAAGTTCTGTTCCCATAGAAAAGCATCTTATCCACCCTCATAGGCAGAATTAAAGGTGGGTGTGACTGCACCCTGACCCTACCTATTTGTAACTTAAAAAAGAAAGTAAGTAGTTTCCCTAAACCACTTCTCGGTCAACATTTAAAGAGGTAAGAATTCCATGTGTGATTTTTATGTCGGTAATGAATAATCACACGGAGGGAACATTCATTGCTAAACTGACAGCAGTGAATTATACAATATCCATCTTTTCTTCTCTCTTCCTTTCCAATTGGTCTCTGTCCATCCTCCGTGTGCAGCAGAAACCTTGTATCTCCATATTTACACTTTTCAATTTTTTTTTTACTTTTTAAGTTTTTATTTTTTTGTAAATAAATGCCCTACTTCGTCAATCAAGAGTGTTGCACAAAAGTAGCAAAAATAGCAGATATTAAAGAGCTTTTAGATCGGATAATTTCACTATAAATGTTTTATTATATAAAAAATATATATCTCTTTTTTAAACTATAAAAAAATGGACATATAAGGTTTCCACCTGACAGCAACATTATATTACTAACACGTAGGAAGCTTCAGTAGGGACTAACTGACAGCTCTCCACCATCGAACAACAGTGAAAAATGATCTCTTATTCCCCAAATCCTACTCTAAAAGCCATAACAAAAAAAAGTGTTGGGATGATAAATGCCATGCACATTTCCTAGTAAAAAAAGAAAAAAAAGAAAGAAAAAAAACATAAAACACAAAAACACATATCACTGCTGTCGGGGAGAAAGCTCTTCTGTCCATATTCATTTTTGTGTTCTTTCCGTAAATGAATGCTCTACTAGTCTACTTGATCGTATTACAGCGTCACAAATGTAGTAGTTCCACAAGCTCGTAACGAGGCACAAGCTTGTAGACCTGCTACTTTTGCCATTTTTACATTTAAATCCTGAAAAGTAACAGTTTTGGACAATGGAGGTTTTCGACAGACTCTTAACGGTCAGTACGTAAGGGATAAATACTGGCTCTGCGGGGGTTGTCCATATATAACATCCCGACTTTTCCCGACAGTTCGAAGGGATGTTATATGGACAACCCCCAAGGAGCCAGTATTTATCCCGCTTATTACCCGGCTACCAAATAAAATTAATAATTTGACTCAAAACTAAAAACAAAACAAAGTATTTCCTGGTTTACAGACGGCTGGAAGTGTTCCACAAGTGTTGCGCTGGGCGTCCTCCGAGCGCGACACGGTCGCCTTGGAAAACAAGGAAGTGCTGATTAGATAGAATCCATTTTCTGATACTACGTTGTCTATTTCGCTTAAAATATTTTTAAAAACATTTTCTTGAGATCAACGTTTAGTTCTAAATGTCGCTGTGTGGTTGTTTACATGGCTGACATGTTGGATACGGCACTAAATTCATGCAGCGCAGCTTGACTGCAGCAGGTGCTCTGAGTCTTTGATTAGGCAGCGGTCTGTTATAGAGCGGAGCGGTCTGTTATCCAGAAATAACAGACCGCTGATTTCAGCAACTGACCAATCGGAATCAAGCATTCAAACAAGCCGGGTAATTAATTATCGTTAATGTCTGTTTGTGATTAATTGCCTACTTCAGCATACAAGTGTCGTGCAAAATAGCAAACATAGCTGATCTACAAACTCAATGTGTGGCATCATCGTGCCATATTGTGAGCTTGTAGATCTGCTATTTTCACTCATTTGTTATTTAATGGTTAAGAGTGTCTGTGGGTTATACACATATTGAACAAACCATTTCCTAAAAAGTGGCGGTTTTGGACATGCAAGGTTTCACCACAACAGCGACAATATACCTGTATACCATATATGGGCAACTGGCAGCCCGGGGGCCACATGCGGCCCCCACCTTCAGTTAATGCGTCCCGCAGGTTAATACCGGAATACTGACATATTATTATATTTCAGCTGTTACAATTCCAAATATGACCTGCTTTAATTCCGTCAGTCTATATTAGTAGCTTAATGTAGTATTAAAATGTATTTTTTTTTATGTCCAATGTATTTGTATTTAGGTTCATAAAGTTAACATGAGTATATAACTACATTTGTTTGAAATCAAAATGTTACATTTCAGGATTCCAAATAGCCGATTTACAAGCTCAAAACGCATCGTAGCGCGATGCGTTTTGAGCTTGTAGATCTGCTATTTTTGCTTCTTTTGTATGAGATAATGACAAAGGAGGACGTAGCAATATGCAATGTGGCCCTCTGGAGTGAAGGTGGAAATAGTGGCCCTCGCCATTAACAAAGTTGCTCACCCTGCTGTATACATACAGACACGGATAGTTGCACACCTCACCTCGCACACACATGCAAACACAGCGCCTCGACTTGCATCCACTCTGTCTGGAGGGCTTAGAGGCCTCCTGGAGTCCTGACTGCACAGGGAAAAGGCGTTCGCCTCAAATCAAATTGATGTAGCACACAGTAATCTTTCTCTATTAAATGTGTCAGTTTTTGGCAATTGAGGCCCTAATACCCTTCACCACCAGCAGCAGCACCCTTTGCAGCATGGCTGCCGCGGCTACATGCGCACAATGCATGCCGGACACGTGCACACACTCACACACGTGCACGTACGCGCGCACACACACACACACACACACACACACACACACACACACACACACACACACACACACACACACACACACGTGGTGTGTGGGACCCAATGAAAGAACTGCTCATGTGTGTCTTTAAGATAGGAGTTCAGAAAGCCCTTGATTAGGACAGTAATCCATGTGAGAAAAATTCACTTTTTCTATAACCTTTTTTTAGTGTGTGTGTGTGTGTGTGTGTGTGTGTGTGCGTGCGTGCGTGTGCCGTGTGCCGTGCGTGCGTGCGTGCGTGCGTGCGTGCGTGCGTGCGTGAGTGCGTGCGTGCGTGCGTGTGCGCGCGCGCGTGCGTGCTTATGCATGGCCATTCCAGAATCCTAATCAGGTGACGTGCGAGTAAATAGTTCATATAAAATTAATTACACGCTTACAGTGAATTCCTTTGTACTTATTAAAGAGAGGCTCAATTCTAATTTCGGGGAGAAATAATTAGATCCGGCTGTGTTTTGGAAATGGAAACGCCCTACCTCTGCCGATGAAAGGCAAATTATTTACACTTGGTTCGTTTCTGATGATAAAAGTCAAAACGGAGAGGTTGCAGTCCAGTGAACACGGGATAAGACCTGGCCTATTGTCTCTGTACCTTCGCTTACATTGAGATTTTTTAGTTTTTCTTTTCTCGCCAGTTTCATTATCTTTTTCTTAAGCCTAATATTTATTCAGATTTTTATTTATTTTTTATTTTGCCGAGCAGACAAGCTTGTTATCAGCGAGGCTTCGCCTTTAGTCTGCAACGTTCTTCAAGGCTAAGGACCCCTTAGTTGAGAAAAATTAAGCAGACACGCACACACTACTTAATGCGTTCGTTTAAACTTTTTCATTGATTTCAAAGACAGCCTCGTAGATGCGTAAATTAATGTTTTATTTGTTTGCACATTATCTTCTCTAAGTTGGATTCATACTATTGTGCATATTCAGACATTTAACCACTACTAATACTAAAACCAAAGTTAACACAAGTTTCAATTGTATTTCTTAGTAGCCTAGACTAATCAGAGGGAGTGTGTTATTTATGTACTGTTCCATGAGTTTACTTGTAGACCGATGTTACCCCTTTTTTCTAATTTCTGATGACAACCAAACCAACCAAATCTTGCCGGGTTGAAGGCATTGGCAGTAAAGCGTCACTGCGAGAAGATCTGCAGGAATACAAAAGGCAAAAATACATCAAGCCAGGACCAAGTGTGGAGAGGAGGGATCACAGGTGCAGTGCGCAACTTTAGCGGCTGGTGAGACGAAGGAGAGCTCCAGGCAGGAACAACCCCACAGTTACTGGAGATCACTAAACACCTGTGTCCAGGGGCGTCAATTGGGTATGGCAGCGGTACGCAGCTGCCATACCCTGGGTCCAGGGGGGAAAATAAAAGTTACTTTTAAATATAAATCCATGAATGTCTCTTTGTCCATCTGTGCTGGTTATTATGTTGTTAAATTACAGTAAAATAACTACAAATGCAAAATTTACAAAATGTTCACTTTAACAAGGTATTATAATTATATTCTCCACACTGTATTCTCCCCATCTTGACTAAATGGTATATTCCCAGGTTCCACTGTACAGGTGCAATGCATTATTGTTAATTGTGGCACGTTTACTAACATGCTAAGTTTAGCTGCACTTGAACAACCGTTCCAGGCTGCCATATCCAACAAAAGAAACCGTAGAAACCTGGGTAAAAATCTGACAAAACTCGTTTTTTTCAGACATTGTGAAAATAGCAGATCTACATGCTCACAACGCCTCGCAGCAGAACCGTGTTATCCAAAATGTAATGCCTCTTTTCCATGAGGACTCCCATCTTTGCCATACCCTAGCTTTTGCTGAACTGATGCCACTGCCTGTGTCACCTCAAGACCTCAGGAGGGACCCACCCAATACCTCCCCAGAGGAGACTCTTGCTGGTAAAAAAAAAAAAGAAATCGAGCAGGAGAGAGGAGTTTAGCCTTGGCCAGGAGGAGGAGATGGGCAGTGATTTGGCCACCACTGCTGACCCTGCCATCGGAGGGTGTAGCGGTTCAGGGTCGAAACACCTGATGACGATGGTTACCCCCTGCAGACATCAACTCTCCCTGGCCAAGGCTACATTCACCAAACATGAATGAAGGCATATCAGTCAGATCTGTAGTGCAATGTGTGGGCCGCATAGCAGTCCAAACCTCTAGTATCAAAATAGCCAGGCCAGAGGTCCGGCAACTGTTCTTACTAAAGAGAGTGCTTCAGGTTGTCTTCAAATACTCACACACACACACACACACACACACACACACACACACACACACACACACACACACACACACACACACACACACACACACACACACACACACACACAGTGTATGTATGCTTTGGAGATAGAACGATCAAAGAACAACACTAACCATATAATGAAGGGATAGATGGACCTTATATGAAGAGAATGCATGGATGGATGGATGGACCAAGAGAGAGAGAGAGAAAGAGAGAGAGAGAGAGAGGGAGAGAGAGAGAGAGAGAGAGAGAGAGAGAGAGAGAGAGGAGAGAGAGAGAGAGAAGGAGAGAGAGAGAGAGAGAGAGAGAGAGAGAGAGAGAGACAGACAGAGGGAGAGAGAGCGAGAGAGAGAGAGAGAGAGAATGAAACCATAAATGCAACACTCTTTTTTAGAAGAGGTGTGTGTGACATGCATACACGTGCGTGCATGCGTGTGTGTGTGTGTGTGTGTGTGTGTGTGTGTGTGTGTGTGTGTGTGTGTGTGTGTGTGTGTGTGTGCGTGTGGGTGTGCGTGTGCGTGTGCGTGTGTGCGTGCAGAGGGGTTGGGGGGGATGGTGAGAAAGTGCGAGCCATCTCGTGGCATGCAGACTGCCTGCGCTGAATGAGAAAAGCTAAAAGGTAATTTCACGGATAAAGAGGAGGTCTAATGCATAGAGGTAATGTAGCAGGGGATGGAACAAAGAGAAACTTTCATCTCTTTAAGCTTGGATGGAGATGGAGAGAGAGAGAGAGAGAGAGAGAGCATGAGAGAGAGAGAGAGAGAGAGAGAGAGAGAGAGAGAGAGAGAGAGAGAGAGAGAGAAAGCTTTGATGCTTTGAAAATGATAATAACAATCTCAAAGTCAGCCTCGGAACAGAATGTGCCCCCCATCCCCTCCCGCCCCCTCCCTCCCTGTGTTCTGTACCCCCCCTACTCTCCTGCCCCCCCCCCCCCACTGCCACTGCCACTTAATGCAACCGCACAATGACTGCCTGTGTGTGTGTGTGTGTGTGTGTGTGTGTGTGTGTGTGTGTGTGTGTGTGTGTGTGTGTGTGTGTGTGTGTGTGTGTGTGTGTGTGTGTAGAGGGGTGTCGGTGTGGGTGTGACACTTAGGGCCCTCCAAATGACTCCTGGAACAAACACAAAGGTATGGGAATAAAGAGTCTCATTATGGCAGGGATTAGGTGACTTCTGTGGTCACACCACTATACGGGACGAATTAATATAAAGATGGTATTTCACGTAGGTAATATAAGGCCATATTGAAATATGAATGGCGATAAAAGATTCATGGATTGCCCGAGCCCTCTCTTTCTCTGCTTTATATTAAAATCAAGGAGACCGAAGCTGATTTAGTCATGGGTTGTTGTTTTTTTTATACCACAGCATGAAGAGCCGTACATTGTCTTCAGACCAGGGGTCTTCAATGCTTTGAGGCCAAGGATCCCTTGAGAGAGAGACCTCTCACTACATATTAAATAAATTGTGTTGCAGATCCAAAACAATCTCTCTGTGGTCCATCCATCTATCCATCCATCCATGCATGCATGCATTCTCTTCATATAAGGCCCTTCATTATATGGTTAGTGTTGTTCTTTGATCGTTCTATCTCCAAAGCCTACATACACAGTGTACAGGGGCGTCAATTGGGTATGGCAGGGGTATGCAACTGCCATACCCTGGGTCCAGGGGGGAAGATAAAAGTTAGTTCTAAATATGAATCCATGAATGTCTCTTTGTCTATCTGTGCGGGTTATTATGTTGGTAAATTAGTAAAATAACTACAAATGCAAAATCTTACAAAATGGTCACTTTAACAAGGTATTATGATTATATTCTCCAGACTTGTATTCTTCCCATCGTGACAAAATTGTATATTCCCAGGTTCCGCAGGTCAGCTGCACAGGTGCAATGCATTCCTGTTAATTGTGGCATGTTTACTAACATGCCAAGTTTAGCTGCTCTTGAACAACCATTCCAGGCTGCCATATCCAGCCCAAGAAATCGTAGAAACGGGGAAAAAAATAAAATGTACTTCTTAAAATAAATGTATCACGCCTCTTGCTAAGGTATGGCAACATGACTGGTGTCTTGCACGCACGCGAAGGCGTGCGTGCAAGACACCAGTCATGTTGCCATACCTTAGCTTTTTCTGAACTGACGCCACTGTGTGTGTGTGTGTGTGTGTGTGTGTGTGTGTGTGTGTGTGTGTGTGTGTGTGTAGGTGTGTGTGTGTGTGTGTGTGTGTGTGTGTGTGTGTGTGTGTGTGCGTGCGTGCGTACGTGCGTGCGTGCGTGCGTGTGTGTGTGTGTGTGTGTGTGTGTGCATGTGCGTGTGCGATGATGTCTGTTCTCTCATCCACTGTCACTTCAAGCGGCATTTGAAGACGACCTGAAGCACTATATACCAGTAAGACTCCCTAATCGGGAGATAAGCGACCGTTGGTCGCTTATCTCCACAAATATCACAACCTCCACCTCTCACAATCCCTTTTATGCCCATATATGGAGATCCCTAACATAATCCCTTTCATGCCCATATATGGAGATCCCTAACAGAATCCCTTTTATGCCCATATATGGAGATCCCTAACAGCATCCCTTTTATGCCCATATATGGAGATCACTAACAGCTAACAGAATCCCTTTTATGCCCATATATGGAGATCCCTAACAGAATCCCTTTTATGCCCATATATGGAGATCCCTAACAGAATCCCTTTTATGCCCATATATGGAGATCCCTAACAGAATCCCTTTTATGCCCAGTTGGTTGCTAGGGTAAAAAAACATGGTTGCTATGGTAAACAGTTGGTTGCTAGGGTAAACAGTTGGTTGCTAGGGTAAAACCATGGTTGCTAAGGTGGTTGCTAACGTACACTAACAGACCAGCAACAACAGACTGTTGCCACAGCAACGTACACAAAGGTTTGTGTACACGTGGTGTGATGTCATACTGAAGATATATGACATCACACCGTACACAAACAAAGGTGTGACGTGTGACGGACGGACGGACGGACGGCCGGTGGAGGTTTTCATAGTAAACTGCTCCCTGGCGGTCGCAAAGAACAGTTGCTTGCTTGATTGTCACCTACTGTAATCTAATTGGTCCTCACTAATGTTCATGATAAAAAAAAATCAAATAAATCTACTCGGTCTGTGAGTGACATTATCGTTGGGGAATCCAAGCTAATAGAAACGTAAGGCTTTCTATTCCTGAACAGTTACCATGCTATAATGGAAGCCAGCAGCTAAACTGACCACTAAGAGACACAGACCGAGTAGATTTATTTTGTTGCTATTTTATCATTAACATTAGTGAGGATCAGTTATATGAATATAGGCTACTGTAGGTTGAAAAGTGGTGAAGTCGTCCTTTGATGTTTTTGTTTGTTTGTTTACACATGATCTTCTATTTATTATGGTGGATTCGTGTTGTGTATTTCTTTTTTAGACATTTGACCACTTAAACCCACAATACTTAGTAAACGTTACCTTTGGCTCTGTATTTGGCAGGGGCTTTCCCCTCTACACCAAACCTTTTTGTTGTAGCCGATCTACAAGCTCTCATATCGTCTATGTTCTGCAATTGCTCCCCCCAGAATAGGGATGCTAGGGTTGAAGTGGATTTGGCGGCCCCCCTGTAGAAACTTTGAGGACCCCCTAGTGTTGAAGGCCCATGGACATCTTCTCTTTCCTGCATAGCTAGCTTCCATGAAGAAATCACGCATCAAGCATTGACCACTTAAACCTTCTATCACGTAGTAAACCTAACCTGAGTTAGCGCTGTACTTGGTCCACTCTTTTTTGCCAGAAATAGCAGACCATAATGTTGCAAGCTTGTAGATCTGCCACTTTTGGCAAAAGTCCCCCCCCCCCCCCCCCCCATAATAGGGTTCAAGTTCAAGGGTTCTAGGGTTCAAGTGGTAAATACTTCAAGCGGACGTCACGTGTCCAGAGTGATTCAATAACGTTCATGCAATCTCATTGGCTAACTGCCCGCACATATCCTTACTTATAACCACACTAAACCTAAACGTAACCGTCTCTAACCTAATGCCTAAACACCACCATTCTGAACAGAGTAATAGAATTTAGATCGACGCGCCTGGCTCTGGCCGTTGAGTATGACAGAACTGATCAAGTGCTACTTTCACTATAAATAGTAGCGCTCTAGAAACGACCAGTAGGCCCACTGTGGTTTCTTTGCAATAGAATACAAGGAGTCCAGTGAACCTCACAATCCTCAGTGTTTATTTCATTTAGGCCTAGCATTATTGAATGCTTTAACTATTGAAAAATAGCAGATATACAAGCTCACAGCGCGGCACCGAGTGCCGCGCTGCAAGCTTGTAGATCTGCTATTTTTGAAAAGTCATGGAAATTTGTGAAAATCTTCGAACATATGTATTTTTAAAGCGAACGTTTGTAACTCCACATTTTTGGTCCCTGGAACTAAATATTTTGAGATGGGGGTCCGTGGCCAAATACATATCATTTTGGGGGTCCTTCACATGAAAAGGTTTGAGAACCGCTGACCTAGAAACATAGGATTCAAAAGACACGATTTTTCAAAATAGCAGATCTACAAGCTTAAAGCTGTGAGCTTGTATATCTGCTATTTTTCAATAGTTAAAGCATAAAATAATAAGTCTAAAAGGGTTAACTCTGAGGGTGTGTGGGTCCATTTTGTTCCATTTGTACAGTACACAAATATTTTCAGATGGGAGTCCGCGGCATAATATACTTATTAATTTGCGGGTTCTTGGCATGAAAATATTTCTTTTTTTAATTGCAGTATTTTCACCTTCCTAAAAAGGAACGGCTGAGTGAAGGACCACCATTTCTCAAAAGAGGAAGATTTAAAATCCTGCCCAACTTGATTACGGCCCCACAGGACAGCAGAGGAGCAAGGTGTCAGGCCAATGAGATTGTATCTAAGTTGAACAGATGATGCATTCAACGCCTTTAAACTGACAAAGTGCTTGAGCCCCATGATCTCTGACCCCCGAGCTATGGGATGACCCATTAGCTGACTAATGTGTCTAGCCGCTGTGCGTGCGCGCTTGTGTGTGTGTGTGTGTGTGTGCGCGCGTGTGTGTGTGTGTGTGTGTGCGTGATTATATCAGGCACGTGCACACATAGACATCAAAGGGGGCTTGAGGCCTTGAGCCCTTGCCCTTTTATCCGTCTGTAAAAAGTGTCCTCTCCAGACCATGAATGCAGTTTTTACTATGGTGAGAGAAATGCAAATGCCTTCTTTCCCTGCCATTCCTAAAGGCAGCATTCAAGAGAATTGCCTTGTCCGAGCTCTCCTGAACTTGAATGCAGCATCTTATGTTGAAAGAATTGCCCTCTCTGTGTAGAAATCCATGCCATTACGCCACATCTCCAATATTCACTTGATTATGCTTAGTTTAGTGTGGTAACAAGTACTGAAAAAGCTCACAACGCGTCGCAACGCGACGCGTTATGAGCTTGGAGGTCGGCTATTTTCAATATTTTCACCAAAAGCCCTTTTAGAAATCTCAGCCCCTGCCTTTCTAACATTCTCTGCACATCCCTGGATTATATTTCTATACTTGTGAAGGCCAAATGTCCCTATACTACTAATATAGGAGAATTTGAGAATCTAAGGGACATTTCCCTGGTCCTCACAAGAGGAATGGTTATTTTATGGTAATAAAATAGGTCCTAAATAAAAAATGATTTAGCATTTAGAGGTTAGCTTAGGGGTTGGAATTATGTCTGCTGTTTTACTTAGTGGCGTGCCAGTGTCGTGTAGATCTCCAATCTCACAACGTTGTGAGCTTGTAGATCAGCTATATGTTCAGCTTTAAGATTAGGGTTGAAATGGCAAAAAATAAAACGTTGTTCTGCACCAGCATAGTGATACACACACAAATACATAGTGTGTGTGTGTGTGTGTGTGTGTGTGTGTGCGTGCGTGCGTGCGTGCGTGCGTGCGTGCGTGCGTGCGTGCGTGTGTGTGTGTGTGGGTGCGCATGCGTGTGTGAGAGTGCGTGCGTGCGTGCGCCTACGGGCTTTTCCAAGGATCACCTCTCCTAATCCTGCTTTATCGCAGATATAATTTACCACCCAATTTCTCAAACCATTTGCCTCACATTTGCCCAAGCTGACCTCACCAATTGGATGGATGGCTGTTTAACGCGATTGACGCTCACCATTTTTATTATTTCCCTCCTCCAAACATGGGCCAATTGCGGTAACACTCGACAAAGGCGGATGCACTGTGGTGGACTTTTTATATATCGTTGTTGTCGGGTGGAAACCTTAAGGTTTCCAATAAATGCAAAACGAACAGTTTTGGACATATATTGTATGTCCAAAACTGTTCGTTTTGTATTCATCATTTTAAAAATGATTTACTAGTGAAAATAGCAGATCTACAAGCACAGTAGATCGGCTTGTAGATCGGCTTGTAGATCGGCTATTTTCACTAGTTTTGTGGGACAGCCTTGTATGATGAAACAGGGCCTTTACTTTACGAAAAAACATATAAATTTGAAACCTGGAGATACGAGGTTTCTGCCCAACAGTGACGATATGATTGTTATATTGTCCTTGAAATCTCAATGTGTTGTTAATTATTTGGGAGCCCACTTGCAATACCCTCTCGGCCCACCAGCGGTCCCCGGACCACAAGTTGTGGAATAATAGGCTACAAACCAACTGAGACGGTACGTTTTGAAATGCCGCACTGGAGTCTGAAATAAGCGATCAAAACAGTATAATGTAACCATTACCTGTTCATCTCTCCCCACTGCGTTTAAAGCTCGCCATCAACGAAACAGTTATTGAATATTTTCTGCTCGGCTCTGAGGCGAGGTTCGTTGCATTTCGCTAACGCCAACCGCACGATACGGAGGATTTGAGCCCCCAATCGGAGATTGAATTCTGCCATGAAATGTCCTTGTGTCGTACCTCATTGCTTATTCTGTCCCGGTTAGCGGCAATTGCACACAGAGAAAAGACCTTTTTTTTTTATCCTCCCTACCCTCATTTCGTCTTTTCTCTCTCTCCTGACCTCTCCGCGTACCACCAGACCTCAAAATTGCATTGAATATATAAATGCTAATGCTAATAACTGCTAGCAGGAGCAGATAATGTCCTTGACGGCTACAAGAAAAGATCCTTTTCTCTTACATGACTCACTGCCTCTGAATACCATTAAGCAGGTTCACATCCAAAGCCCCTGATTTCCCCTCCTATTCTGTTCTCTCGTTCTCTTTTCTTTTTGCTTAATTTATTTGACTCCCCTCTCCACACACACACACACGACTACAGCCTTCCTTCCTTCCCTCGTAGTGGCAGGAAGGGAAATCCAGCTGAAGTGTAAAATATTAATTCATTTATCTGCCGCGATAAGGTCTTGCTGTCTCGCTCAAAATTCCAATGACATCCATTTGCCATTAAGTCCCACGCAACAGACAAGCAATGAGGCCTACTTGGAGCTACTGCTGTGTCTGAGCCCCCCCCCCCCCCCCTCCATATCGCTGCTCCTTCACTCTGCCTCTGGAAGCTTTTCATGATAGGAATTAAACTATAATACTTGTTTCAATGGTGTGGCACATTCATGTTCATGTCATTTGAGAAGACATATGAGGAGAGACAGCTGCAGTGCCGTGAACAAAATGGCCCCTGAACACTATACCCCAGAATGGCCTTGGGACTGTTTAAAAAAAATAAAAATGTTATTATTATCTTTACAAAGAATAGGACATGATCAGGATAACCGCAATCATCCCCCTCCACAACGGTGCGATGGACACTGGTCTCTATTTGAGAGTGTCCTGTGGGGTCCATAAAGCCCTCTTTAAGGCCTTCCCAATGGGGCTCATCAGCAACAATGGAGGAATTAAGAGGCCTTGCTACAGACGAACGCCCCACGACATCAGTAAGAACAGAAATATGCCATTGTTTCATATAGGAATGTGGCTGGCCTTTGAAGATGGATATATGAAATGATCCAGGCAGAATTCACTCTCTCTTTAACGCTAAAACTCTATACTTAGTTGGCTCAAGTCCCCCCGGGGCTGTATTCTAGGCCCCTTCCTGTTTTTGCTCAACACCTTCAACGTGGGGTCCGGGACCCCTGTGGGGTCTTCAGAGTTACTTCAGAGATAGGAACCTTTTGTTTGCACAGTAATCACTTGAACCCTAGCGCCTATTCTGGGTGGGGGGGTGGGTGGGGGGGGGGGGGGGGGGGCATTCTGCTATTTTCCAGAGTCCAAGCTCAAGTTGGGATTGAGTATTGAGTGGTTAAATGTCTGAACATATACATTAACATGAATTCTTCAAATTAATAGAACATTTTGTGTAAATAAACCAACAATAAAAACATGAATTAACACTGATGATAGTGCCGTCAAACACATCTATTAAGCTATCTATGAAAATGTTTAATATGCAGTTTTTATTAATATATAGTGGGGGAGGGGTCCCTGCTTCATCGCTCCCTCAGCTAAGGAGTCCCCAGGCTAAAAAACCTAACCCTAACCCTAAATATCTGAAGCTGTAGCTGATCTACAACATCACAACCTATTGTGTTGTGCGCTTGTATAGATCAGCTATTTTAAATGAAAGTTTGCTCCCTTGAACAGAGACACTAGGTTTTCAAGTGGTTAAGAATTCAAGAAAAAATGTATTTCTCGTCTGGCAGGCAGCTTACAAGAGAGGTAAGAGGACTGCCGCTTAACATAAACAGGTATGTGTCTTATAAAAGCTCAAAGTAATTTTAAGGGTTTTTGAAGTCACATCACAAAGAGCACAATCAATGTTGCGCCCTTAACGTGTCTTTGTACCTCGCTCTTCCAGGCTCTACCGCGTGCCGCTTCGGTTTCCCTTTCTTGTGGCGAAGGATACATTATTTGTCACTCACTTCTCATTAAAAGAAACCCCCAACCATCAATCAATTCCTGGGAGCCACTCATGCAATCACACATTAACCCATTCAGAACGGGGTACACATTATGGTGTTTTATTATTTTATGCTTTAACTACTGAAAAATAGCAGATATACAAGCTCACAGCGCGGCACCGAGTGCCGCGCTGTGAGCTTGTAGATCTGCTATTTTTGAAAAATTGTGAAAATTAGAATTTTGACCCGAAGTGTCTTTTGAATCCTTCTAAGATCTTTTGAAAAACCAATGTTTCTATGTCAGCAATCTGGCCAGCCATCGTCAAAGAAAAGGTCGTTTTCACTTAACTGGAGCTCAGTTAGTCTGTTCTTGAGAGACTACTATGTCAGTGGTTCTCAAACCTTTTCATGTGAAGGACCCCCAAAATGATATGTATTTGGCCACGGGCCCCCATCTCAAAATATTTCGTTCCAGGGACGCCCCCAGAAGCAAAATTTGAGTTACAAACGTTCGCTTTGAAAATAGGCCTACATATATTCAAAGATTTGCACACGACACATTTTCACAACTTTTTCCAAAAATAGCAGATCTACAAGCTCGCAGCTCGCTGTGAGCTTGTATGTCTGCTATTTTTCAATAGTTAAAGCATAAAATAATGATACACAATATAGTGTACCCGTTCTGAATAGGTTAATCACTCGTCTCTCTCTCCCTTATTTGCATCATCTGCAGTAGAATGTGGTGAGAGGTCCCCGGGGTGGAAATATGTCTCACAACTTCACTTGGTTTCCGCAGTGTCTTTGAACAGCGCACTCGTCAAATCATGCCTGCAACCCTCGGTGCAAAGGTTAGGCATCGATAATTCTCATTAGACTTCTGAAAGTTTTTTGAGTGAGGAAAGAATAACTTTCCAAGACTGTTTTTTTTCCCTCACCCGTTTCATTGCAATGACTCGACTGAAACGGGGAATTAACCACAGGGCAGAAGGTGAAGGCGAAGTAGAAGGTGTAGAATTTCGCCCAGACTTTGATTAAATGAGGGAAAAAAGAATGAAAAGCCCTCGTCGCGAAAAAGAAACCTACATTTTAAGTAAACCACAAATGAACACAACAAAACGCCAAGAGACATAAGCACCGATACCCATAAATCACCAGCAACAACCACAAACAGATGCACACAGATATCAATGTGTGCTCTCACTTTTTTTGGTCACCTTATTCTGATTAACCCATTTAGTGCTCCAGACATGAACGGGTTAAATGTCCAGCGTGCCTCTCGCAGGCTCCATACGCTGCCATTCTCTTATTTTGAAGGCCAGAAGTCCATAGCGTAAACACTTCCGGTTTGACGTCATTCAACAGAAGCGATCGTCACCCAATGCCGTTGCTAAAATGGCCGATCGTTGCCTTTGTTATTACGTTATTGTAGCGAGAATCTAATGCCATCCTTGGCTTTAAAAGTGTTGTTTGGAGAAAATGGACATTAAAGATGAGATCCACCGTCGGCCTCCATGTTAAGGGATTACTATTTTGTGCACGTGGATCCGTGATGATGATGAATCGGCGAGTCCAATCATGCCAGGACTTTCCAACGAACCGTAGGGTAAGGGTGCCGGCGTTACTCTAGTCTATACAGTATTTTACGCGAGTATACTCGGGATCGGCACTCTAAATACTCGAGTATTTTTCACGAGTATACTCGGGATCAGCGTTAAATGAGTTAAGTAAGCTATGTCAATTCATGCAGATTTCTTCACAGTAGATTGGGATTCTTTAAATTACTGATTTTCAAAGTTGAGTCTGGTGACACCACAGTTTGAGAGTCCCCGACATGAAAATGTTTTAGTTAAATTAAAAGATCTGTGACATCCAGGTTATTTGCATGCATGTTATTCACAAAGACAGCGCTGCAATAGGGCCAGGATCGAGGAACCGAGCACCGCACCCATTCTGACCAGCAGGGAATGAGAAGTGTTCCTAATGAACCTCAGTTAGAAGTGATGGTGCCTCCAACACGACACAGCAGGATCATAACAAATCCCTGTTATATCCACAGTCTTTCAACCTCCTCAGGCTTAACAGCCAAATCATTACCAACTTTCCCCCATTGTACAGCCCCTGCACGGAATGGGACCGTCTTAAGAGGAACCCTGCCCTGCTACTCCATGCCTCCAACCAGAGAGAGAGAGAGAGAGAGAGAAAAGAGAAAGAGAGAAATAAAGAAAGACAGACAGATTGGTAAAACTTCAGGTCATTACACACTAGGAGTTGCAAAAAGAAAAAAAGGTTCGGAAAATGTGACCCGATTACCCCACATCAAACTATGATTTTGGCGATGCCTCCATTCAAACAGGTTGATGATTTTATTAGTACTATATCGTCGTTGTCGGGTGGAAACCTCGTATCTCCAAGTTTCAAATTTGTATGTTCTTTCGCAAAGTTAAGCCCTACTTCATCGTACAAGGCCGTCGCACAAAAGTAGTGAAAACAGCAGATCTACAAGCACACAACGCCTCGCGGTGCGAGGCGTTGTGTGCTTGTAGATCGGCTGTTTTCATTTTCATTTTCATTTTTAAAATGAAAAATGCAAAACGAACAGTTTTGGACATACAAGGTTTTCACCCGACGGCGATATGGAGCTCCATATAATGCCCAAATATTGGAATGCCCATATGGGCATATTGATTGGATCGATGGTTCAATGGTTCGATAGTTCAGGACAAATAAATGGATATCCAAACTAATTGGCGGCAGGCACCACACTCCCTCCAGTCCTTGCTGTTGCTGCGCGCATCGAGTTTACTTTGAAGTCGTCAGTGTCATGACCATGTATGGGCATAGTGGTCAGATCTGTGGCTCTGGACAACCTGATCTCTGTATCTCCCTTTTGTCCCCAAATATGGGCATATACTGATGACCATATGGAGCTTGTTTGCGGCCGATGCATCCTGCCATTTGCATAATGATGTCACAATGAGTCATAGTGACGTGGCCGTGTGTTGTTTATTGTTATGTCAGAATGACGTGACCTGCCCGCCCTCCCATTAGCCAATTTTAAAATAGGATGCAAATTAACCACTCAAAATAATCACTCCCTAGCCTAGTAGCCTTGAGGTATGCTGTCGACAATTGATATGTCGTCATGTGGCCTCCTGAAGACAACTGATTTTAAGCTGAAAAAGAGAGAGAGAGAGAGAAAGAGGGGGGAGAGGGGGGAGGGTGAGACAGCCAATGAGAGCAGGCAACGTCTTAAAGCTAAGCTTGAAGAGGCTGCACACGTTTCCTGACTTGATTAATAAGGTATGGATGGAGCACAGGTCAACTCCCCATGCTCACTGAAAGAATAGAAATTCAAATGTGTCGCACTCACGCATGTGTACACACACACACACACACACACACACACACACACACACACACACACACACACACACGCGCACACACACGCACACACACGCACACACATGCACACACACAGACGCACGAACGCACGCACACCCACCCACCCACGCACGCACGCACGCATGCATACACACACACTAGGGCTGCCAAATTAATATTCGAATATCGGATATTCGTCGAATATGGGGGAAAAATGCATATTCGATCATAAAAATTAATATTCAAATTATTAAAAAAAAAGATAAAATTAAAAAAAAAAAAAAAAAAAAATCCGGCCATCCACCGTGGTACTACGAAACATAACTCTGGCCGCTCTCTCTAGACGAGGTCTCATTACACGTTGTTATGAGAAGCTGCTAACGTTAGCTTCACCTTGAGTTACGAAGCCGTGGTGAATGCAATCGTTATATTTATGCCCAGGCCGTAAGGCCTGGGCAAGCCCACGATAAACGCCACGATAACCTCCTAACGCATTCTATTCACCTCCTCTGCGCGGTCCAAGTGACTACAATGGAGCGCTCCCTACCTCCGGTTCAGCCAATCACAGGGGGCTCGGCGGGGACCGGAACTTGGACAAGCTTGCGTATCAGCCAGACGCTACCGAAACATAACTCCGGCCATCCACTGTAGTACTACCGAAACATAACTCCGGCCATCCACGGTGGTACTACGAAACATAACTCTGGCCGCTCTCTCTAGACGAGGTCTCATTACACGTTGTTATGAGAAGCTGCTAACGTTAGCTTCACCCTCTGGCTGTGGCTCTGTGAGTTACAAACTGTTGCAGATAGCAGGGTGACCACAGCTTAGCTTGTAGATTTCTCCTCATTGATCTTACACCAGCATGCATTTGCAACATAGGCTCTAGTAGCCTAGCCAGACAGCGGCTGTCTCTGACTGACTGACTGACTGACTGCGAGTGGAGGAGTAGAGGAGAGGAACGTCAACGTATGTCTCAGTGTTGCCAAGTCTGATATTTATAAGCCATGTTGGGCTTGTTTCTTTTTTGTTGTAAAGTTGCTTGTAAATAATGGTGGTTGTGATTGTGAGCTTGTAGATCGGACCAGCTGTTTTCAAATAGCCAATGTATATAGGTTTAAAGTAATCATGTAGCCTATATTCACTTATTTTGGGCTTGTTTTCATAGACCTGGTTGCTTATTCCTCTCACAAGATTTGGCAACACACCCATCTATTTTGATAATGGTAACAGAGAACTTACAGTGGCTATTTACTTTACTTTTTTGCTTTTAATAGTTTTATAGCCTAATTGCATTTACTTTTTGTGTAAAACAATTTTCATCAGCTTTATAAATAAATCTCTTTGAAACTGAAGACCATGGCCAATATTGATGATAAAAAAAACAAAAAGAAAACATTTTTTTTTTTATTATTATTATTATTATTATTTTTATTTATTTTTTAATATTCGAATATATTCGATATTCGGGCCAATTTCTAAGACCAATATTCGAATTTAATATTTGAGGAATGTTGAAGCCCTAACACACACACACACACACACACTATGCTTGAGGACATGAGGACATCAACGTTTTAGAACAGTAATTTTATAAATGCATTTTCTACTTTAACCCTGAAGCTCTAAAGTTAAATTGCGCACCGTTGTCAAGCATCCAAAATAGCCGTTTTAGTGCAACACGTTGTGAGCTTGTAAATCAGCTATGTTGGGTGCGCGACAGTAAGCATAAATCAAGCCTAAATCCAAAAGGTTATTTTTAACCACGAAACAAACATTTCTCTTCAGTTCTCTTTTTCTCAAATTCTTCTATATTTGTGGGGACATTTTGGACTCACAGTAGTAACAACAAGTACACACGCAAACCAACAATAAGTCCAGTGCTGTGTCCATCTGTGTGCTGGATATATGGTCTGACCAGTTGTCCGGGAACGGACATTCCATAGACAATATTTTGCTGCTGTCATTTTTGAGGATACAAATTGCAATGGCAAAAAATTAAAGAGACATGGGACAGATTATCAGAGCTCTACTTCATAATCTCAGACAAATATAAGACTTATTCTATCGTCGTTGTTGGGTGAAAACCTTGTATGTCCAAAACCGTTCGTTTTGCATTTATCATTTTAAAAATGATTTAAACTAGTGAAAACAGCCGATCTACAAGCACACACGCCTCGCACCGCGAGGCGTTGTGTGCTTGTAGATCTGCTGTTTTCACTACCTTTGCGCGACGGCCTTATATGATGAAGCAGGGCCTTACTTTGCAAAAAAACATACACATTTGAAACTTGGAGGTACGAGGTTTCTGCCCGACAACGACGCTATGTAATCAACATATTTTTTTATATGTGATTGATTGCTCAGTTGCGTTTTCATTTCATAGACTCGCTGTATTCAAATGTTATTTAATATTTTGCACTGTACCAGAGTTACATTCTGCACCATTTTTAATTACAAAAACATAACATTAAAAAGTTAAAATAAGTGGATAAGAGGTTTCTACCCGACAACAATGATTTATGTATTATTTTGTGGGAGAGAGACAAAGTCACTCTCAGCCTTTCTGCACACACAGGACACGCCTGCAATGCTCTTCATGTGCGTGTTTCTGTGCGCGCGCGTGTGTGTCTCTCGCGCGTTTTGCGAGGATCTGTGCGTGCTGTCCAGCCCTTGGACAAGAGTAATGCGTTAATGAGGTCGTATCAGTATTCACCTCACAGGCCGGAACAGGGCCAGAGTGTTGATAGAAATAATATTAGACCAACCCTAGATTAAGCACATTTACTCAAATACATACTCAGGTACTTTAAGGCCTAACCCCTCGTAATGGGCCCATCCGCTCAGCACATAATAGGGCTCCTGTTACAGACTGCATTCAAAAAGAATCAAATAAAAGCATGTAATTTTTGTCAAAAAGTAAGAAACACTCACCAAAATGCATCATTAGGGCAGCCCATGCCCGCAGTTTAAGGCATTAGGAAGCGTTTAGGAGTGGTATAAGCGTAATGGGCTGGGCGGGGGTTCATTGGCCTGTCTGCTAACATTTTTATTGCCTTTTTCGCTTTCGTACTTTAGGCCATTAAAGAGTTGAAAATGGTCAAAAAAATTGCGCTCCAATTTGTCCAGTTATTTGCGCGCTTAAACGTCAAAGCACTTTGCTGTCATTTGGGGTGATCAATGCTTAATGAATTAGCTTGGGTTTTTCACCTCCGTTAAAGGCAAGCCATGCTTTGCACCTTCCCGATCCCTCTGGGACCCCCCGTCTGATGGAAGGCTTTCCCAGGCCCCTAATTTATGAAAAGTGAAGAGCTAAGCAGTTCACGCGTCTAGAAGTGCTGGCTTTTCGCGTGTAAAGTGCTTTTTGTGGAATTCACTTGAGCCCCAAAACGGAACTCTACCCCTCAACTTTCATTAAATGCGATGAAAGAAAAACCTTGAGAAGTGGTGGAAATAAGAGTGAAACTGACGTAGGGTGGGGGGGAGAGAGAGAGAGAGAGAGAGAGAGAGAGAGAGAGAGAGAGAGAGAGAGAGAGAGAGAGAGGGCCCAGAAGATAAATGGCCAGAGCTCAGAGCAATGTTTACACGGTGGGAATGAGTGTCCTAATGCAATGATGATTGCACTGTCTCCACTGATTCCATTTAGCCTATTGAATTAGCCCAGCGTCGGATAGCGTCAATGCACTAGCCATCCTCCCCGACACTCCGGGGAAAAAAAAACAACACACACACACACACACACACACACACACACACACACACACACACACACACACACACACACACACACACACACACACACATCCAAAGTGTCAAAATCCAATTAAATACATTTGTTAAATAATGTAATGATTGCCTAAGCATACTTTCCCGCTCGCACTCCATTCATTTCCAGCTGTAAAAATGCCATCATTTTTTTCGGGGGCCCAGGGAAAAGGTTATGTAGATTGATAGAATTAATTGTCTGGCAGGCCGAAAGAATGTCATTAGAACATTAGATGGTCATGATGGCCCATTTATTTCCCCAGTCCGTTAGCAGACCGGGCATTTTAATTTGTAACTTGACATGATAATATGGGCAGTTCCCCGGCTCAACAGACGCAAATATTACTCACATTGATTAAAAGGGACCTTTTCCCCTGGATAGCAGGGACACGCAGAATCCATACAGTCCTTTAGTTTATCAGCTTAACATTCAGATCGCCACTGGGTCACATGCAAAACGGGCCTTTTATAATTGGTAGAAATGTGACGTTACTGTGTTAATACCATAGACTGTAAAATATATGGACAAAGCGAAGCCATTGGTTTCTATGCAGCGCAAATGACGCATTTTGGGTCCTTGGCATGGGTGTCGCCATCATAGATTGTAAAAGCACCAGAGGATGCTATTGGCTGCCAACGGTCACGTGTAACCGCAGAGATACATGGGAGAATTTGGTCGGAGCCTCCCGAAATACAGCACACGAAGAAGAACACAGCCGGCTGGTATTAGTATAGTTGGCCACGCCCCCCGCAACTTTATCATCAATTTTAACATAAATGGGACCTTATTTTCACAAAACGCATATTATCGTGATTGAAAGGCAATTTTAAACTAGCGATAGGAACCATAAAGTATTTATGAAAATTTTAAGGTTAGAAAAGAAAGGGGAAAATTAATGGGGTCCAATGGAGAACAATTCTTTTTGCGATCGGCCGGGGTGAAAAACAGCGCAACTAGCGGCCAATCATAGGAAGTTTTAGTTCCGTATTGGAATCATTTTAAATCGGCGGAACTATGCCCCTGGTTAATACGGTACTGTATATACGCACAACTGAAGGCATGCAGGTATGTGGATGAAGATAACCGCTCTTGAAAGTGTTTCATTCAAGCGGATCATTTGAGCCGAATTTGATTCAGAGGGCTTCCAAAAAAAGGACGGGCGGCGTGGCCATGTTGATCGCATCACCAAAAGGCTAGCTAAATGTATGCAGTGTTTTATTTTGAACATTGTGAACACTTGTAGGCTATGTTGTAGAGATCATGTCGACTTTTAAACCCATGCTTATTTTGCCTTCATCACAATTTCCAAGCGCGACATGCTGACCCTTTAAAAGTGATCAGGCCATTTTGAAGTCTGGCTCTGTCGGAGGAGATAAGCAAGAGGTTTACTCCGCGTCTGTTTGCGTCGTATCCAGATCCACTGTCACATCAATCAGCACTTTGTAGTTGAAGAGATGTGTTGGATAAAAAAATACAGGGTCAACTGATGATCACAGAGACTATGGGAGGTGCATGTAAACACACACACACACACACACACACACACACACACACACACACACACACACACACACACACACACACACACACACACACACACACACACACACACACCACTTACGTGCAGAGAATGTTAGAGAGGCAGGGGCTGAAATTTCTAAAATGGCCTTTTGGTGAAAATATTGAAAATAGTAGACCTTCAAAGCTCACAACGCGTCGCAGCGCGACGCGTTGTGAGCTTGGAGGTCAGCTATTTTCAGTACTTGATACCACACTAAACTAAGCATAAAAAAGGCAATACTGGAGATGTGGTGTACGTACGGCATGGATTTCTACACAGAGAGGGCAATTCTTTCAACATAAGATGCTGCATTCAAGTTCAGGAAATTCTCTTGAATGCTGCTCTCAGGTACAGCGTGGAAAGAGGGCATTTGCATTTCTTTCACCTTAGTGAAAATGGCGTGTCTACGCGTGCATGCACGTGCCTGACACACACACACACACGCACACGCACACGCACACGCACACACACACACACACACGCACACGCACACGCACACACACACACACACACACACACACACACACACACACACACACACACAGGGGCGTCACACCAAATTCTGGGCCCCGGGTACAAGGATTCACTGCGGGCCCCCCATGAACGTTAACTATTTAAAAATAGCAGATATACAAGCTCACAGCGCGGCACCGAGTGCCGCGCTGCGAGCTTATAGATCTGCTATTTTTGAAAAATCGTGAAAATGTGTGCCAAGAAACCTATGTTTCCATGTCAGTGATGCTCAAACTTAAAAATACATATATTCAAAGATTTGCGCACATTTTCACGACTTTTCAAAAATAGCAGATCTACAAGCTCGCAGCGCGGCACGCTGTGAGCTTGTATATCTGCTATTTTTCAATAGCTAAAGTTACTAGGGCCCCTCCACCTTGGGCCCTAGTAACTCAGTCCCACTTTCCTAGCCCTTGTGACGCCCCTGCACACACACACACACACACGCACACACGCACTCACACACACACACGCACACACGCACACACGCACACACGCACTCACGCACACACTTACACACACACACACACACACACACACACACACACACACACACACACACACACACACACACCGTGCTGTTTTCTCTTTACAGCATTAGACGGTTGAACAGTGCTGGCCACGGCTTCCTGTCTAGCAGATACCACTCCACTTACTGTCTAACGGGAGACAATTTCATTTGTATTGGTCTCAGTGGAGTGTTTTCACTCCTCGTGGCCACGCAGTGTCAAATGCTGCAGCGTCGCGGCAGCCTTTCCAGCGCACGCAGGGAACGTTTAAAGCCTCGCACTGCTCTGTGGTCCGTGGTGTTATCTCCACAGAGGTCAAGGGCAAGGATATCATCTAATATTGTACAGTATGTCCATATTTCCACTTTTTACACGGTTTTCAGCCACCCCAACCCCTGTAAACGAATGGCCTTCTTGGTTGTGCAAGAGTGCCTTGCAAAAGTGCCTACAAATTCATAACGGTGTGTTTTGAGCTTGCAGATCGATATTTCCAGCTATTCTCGAAATAAATTAAAAGTGAAAGTGGTTAGGTCTGTTCTGTGTTTTTTTTTGCTGAATACCGAAACCAATGAAAAAGTAACAAGAACAGCTTGTGACTGAATAATACCCACATTGCATCCATTGGAACACTTCCAGGTCCTAACAAGTAACGGTTTTGCACATACAAGGTTTCTGCCCGACAGTGCCGGTATGAACTTGAAGGGTCAAAAAACCTAAAAGGAAATTCATATGGAATTAGCTTGTGGGGTGATGGGGGACACGGCGTACAAGTGGGGATACTGTGCAGTGTGCACGTGCGTGCGTGTGCACTGTACAGACATTTCAGCAGAGGTCACACACTCGGGCTGGGTGAATTAGACACGGACGGAGCTCAGCAGCCCTCCCGCATGACGAGCAGGGGAGAAAGGCCCACGTTTCCACGGTAACATATTCCATGGGCGAACGAGGATTGGCTCATTAAACCCTGAGAGAAGACTTCAAGGTCAAAAGGTCGGGAGCGCCGCGGCCCGGTGGGAGCAACCGGTGACTCCATGATTATGCTCATAAACATACACAACGCAGGCAGCACGCCGCACCGCGCACGTGCTCACACACACACACACGCACACGCACACGCACACACACACACACACACACACACACACACACACACACACACACACACACACACACACGTACTCTACACATACATACATCATCCCCTTCCCCCTAATAGTTAATGAAAGATTGACATTGGCATTTGAATCTCTTTCCCAGCATCTCCGTTTGGTATCTCTCGCTCATTCTCTCTCTCTGTCTCTCTGTCTCTCTGTCTCTCTGTCTCTCTCTCTCTCTCAAGAATATGACTTCCCCTCCTCATTTCCATCTCTCCTCAAATTGACGCGTAATGAACACATTACAGTTAAGCACATCATGGAACGTTGGCCCGGCCAGTGCCTGTCCATCAGTGTAAGTGATGCATGGCCATAATGTGGAGTGATGGGGGGCCTAGTGGTGTGGCGGTGTGGTCACATCTCCTGGCGGTCTCTCCTCCGTAGCACAGCTCCTCTGTTAGGGAGACCATTTTGTGTCTCTCCTAAACGAAACAATACAAAAAAGTACAAGAAAAAGGTTGTTTCTGATGGTTGTTTCTGAATCGTTTCACAGAAGAGCAAAAGCGTGTCGCTCAGGGAAGAGTGTGTGTGTGTATGCAGCATCGCCGCGGTAGGTTTCCGCAGTGCCGTCATACGTTGTGGAATTCTTGATAAATCAGTAATTGATGAGGCAAGAGGAGTCTGGGACAATAGTCAAGGTGGTGATGGATATGTTTTAATACACATGATATCATGGGGAGAGGTACAATAACACTTAGGTCGGCGGTAGGGTAGTTCTGCCAAGGAACACACAACACATTGATTAGACCATAGTTACACTGTAGCTGCTACAAGGACAAGCTGTACCATAACAAGACAGGCTGTACCAAAACAATAGCTAGCAGGCCTAAGCGGGACATCTTGCATGGCTCTTACAAGCTGTAATATATTACCAGTAAGACACCCTAAAGGGCAAGGTCGCGTACATGGGCGTGTGCACATGAGGACGTGCACGCATCCGCCTGGGTGACAGCAGACTGCTGGGCGAGCGCTGGCGCTTTGGCATGATCTGTACTTAGCACGATTTACTTTTTGGGCCGATTCGTTTCATTTCCCAGGCCATGCAGGTACATTCAAATACGAGAAATTATGTAAAATTCAGTGAATTACAGTAAGCCTGTGATTAATTTGTTGTCATGGAGAGTTGCTGTTGTTTGCCAGGCGGCATGTGACAGATGGCGCTCTCTCTCGTTATCTTTTCGCGCTCTTGCCTGCGTGTGCGTCGCTAGAGAAGACGAAAAACTCACCTGACAGAAGTCAACATTTACAAATTGCATTCACCAGTTTAAAGTCAGCGGGCCAGCTGCCACCGACCATCAATGCAGCACTGAGAGAGAGAACAAAAGCACACCGCTCTTAACAATAATGAAGCTCCATCTCCTCTCATCCCATGCAGTGTCATTGTTGTCTGGCTCATATGACGTGTTTTCTTTTCTTTTCTTTTTTTATTCTGTGATAACGTCTTTGAAAAAAAAAAAAAAAAAAGAATGATCAAAATGTTTGGAGACAAACTAGAGAGCCTCCGGTTTGTACGAGTTTTGATTTGTTTGACTGTAAGGTACCTCGCAAAAAAAAAAAAAGAACAAAAACGACTACAATTTCGACTGAAGTTTCTCTACATCATTATCGCACCTTAGCGTTTGTGTTTTTCTTTATAAGCAGATGTGTTCCGTCGTGTCCCTACTTTGAACCATGTCTGTATCTACATCTAGGCTTCAGAGGACACACAGACGTGTCGTCTTGTGATGTGATGTCAGCCTGCAATGACGGCTGAAGTTCCTTTCACTTTCAAGTCACTTTTTTCCAAGTCATTCTCACTAATATGTACAAAATATGTTTTGAACACAGCTGCCCAATGTCTTGCGCCCCCTTTTGTGTAAACTACGGTATGTGTCAGTTTCCTCCAGGGCATTAACATCTCTGAGTCCTTCTACTTTGTCTACAATTCCCTCCAGGACTGAAATGTACCCAACAAGTCAGAACAATAGGGGATGAAAGCGTTCATCGTTCACTACATTCTTCTGTTTTGCTACCCCCAGTGTCTACCTTGCTTAGTAAAAAAAAAAAGTAAAAGTATCAAAACTGCGTTGTAGCAGTACTCTGTTACAAAAAATACTAAAAGTACTAAAAGTATCTAGGAGACCTACCCAAAGAGATCATAGGAAACGACAGATATGTCATGAAAATATTCTTGATCGCAGGGAAAAAAGCGATTACCCGCAAATGGCTACAAGCGGAACCACCCAGTATAACAGAATGGTTCCAAATAATGTCTGAGATTTTTGAAATGGAAAGGATGACTGCTAACTTGAGGATGAAAAGGGATGCCTTCGAGGCCAAATGGGAGAAGTGGATCAGACAAGAAAATCAGGAGAAATAAGGAATATTGCTCTTACTCAAAGATTACTTATGGTTGACCAGAGAAAGATGATTGGCCCATGACATTCAAGCGAATGCATACACAATTAGCTGTTCTGATTCATATCTTACCAATAGAACATCTTAATACAATACATAATTCTGATTTATTATACATAAAAAAAGATAGACTAAAGGGGATTGCACACGGTACGCGGTCACCGCCTCCTAGCAATTCATTTTCAACGGGAGGCGGGCGGCTTTTTCAGCCGCGCAGCGAAGTTTTGGGGCGGCGAGGCGAGCGGGCGCAGTCCCGTGAAAATCCCCGCGAGCGTGCTCGTTTGTGCATGCGTACGCGGGCGGTGAGAGATGGATTGTGTTCATCTTTGTGAAATACCGCGCAGCGTTTACTCAAAGAGCGAGTCTGTTTGTGTATCACCACGGCGCGGTCCTCGCAGATCCAAGCGGGAGCCCCGGCGGCAACCGCTGTCCGTCTGTAGAGCGCCTTAGGAGGATAGACAAAAAGGGTCTACTCTGTTCTGTTTTAGTTATTTATCTGTGCTTATTTTTTTATTTTATTTTTGCAATGTACCTACATACTATTGGTTTTATTTTAGTAATTGTCGTAATTTTTATGTTCAATGTAAAAAATGGAAGGAAAAAAGGCAAAACAATATTTTACTTTATTCTGATCGTATTGCCTTTTTTTTTATGTACCTTGCTTATCTTTATAAGAAATGTTCTACTATATCTCACATATACTTCTACAGCAGAACAGTAAAGAACACTTGGACCTCTTTCTACCATTATATGATGTTTTGGCAGCCCTATATGTTGTTTATTTATTTCTATTTTACTTTTTTTTTGTTTTTGTTATATGTGTGTTAATTGTTTGTTTAATTAATGTCCTTTAATTCTATACTTGTTAAATAAAAACATTTAAGTGAAAAAAAAGTACTAAAAGTAAAAGTACAAAATGTTTGAAAATAGCAGATCTACAAGCTCACAACGTGTCGCGATGCGACGCGTTGTGAGCTTGTAGATCGGCTATTTTCAAATAGACAAGGTATAAAATAGGGCTAAAGTGGTTCATGTATGTTTTAACATTATAATTTATATCAGCAAAGTAACTAGTATCTAAAGTTTTCAAATAAATGTAGTGAAGTAAAAGTATTGGAATTTGGAAATACTCAAGTAAAGTACAAATACCTCAAAACTATACTTAAATACAGTACTTAAGTAAAAGTACTTCCTGTTCATCCTCATCATCCTCATCTTTATTTCTCCCTGCATCCTACCGATGTCACACTGTCCAGAATATTAGGCTTGCTCTTCCATGTATTTTACACTTTTGTTTGTGCACGGTGGTTGGACAGAAGACCAGAAGGAACCCAGCGCTGTACGGAGGGGGGATAACGACTGTGAAAGGGAGAGGTGGAGAAAATGACTCAATTTACACTCATTTTCACTTTTCTTTGGCAAATGTTGCGACATTTGGGTATGGTGTGTGGCAGTGTCTGGTTTCTGTCCTGTGTTCGTGTGTGTGCATGTGTGTGTGCGCGTGTGTGTGCGTGTGTGTGTGTGTGTGTGTGTGTGTATATTACTATACTTGTGAGGGCCAAATGTCCCCTCAAGTATAGCAGTATTTGATAGATAGAATGAGGACCACTGTCGATGTCCTCACAAGAGAAATGGTTTTATGATTAAAACACATTTTTAATAGCAAAAGATTCAGGTTGCAGATAGGATTATGATAATATATATATATCATCGTCGTTGCGTGGAAACCTTGTATCTCCAAGTTAGAAATTTGTATGTTTTTCATAAAGTAAAGCCCTGCTTCATCATACAAGACAGTCGCACAAAACTAGTGAAAATAGCAGATCTACAAGCACACAACGCCTCGCGTGCGAGGCGTTGTGTGCTTGTAGATGGTGTGTGTAGATGGTGTGTGTGCACAGATGGTGTGTGCTTGTAGATGGATTGGCTGTTTTCACTAGTTTAAATCATTCTTAAAATGATAAATACAAAACGAACGGTTTTGGACATACAAGGTTTCCACCCGAGAACGACGACATAAAGGTTAGGTCTAGGAGTTGGGATTAGAGATTTCCTAGTTATTTTATACTTAGTTATTTTGAAAACATTTTAGGTGCTATTCTCAGCTATTTTCTATGGCGTCCTAAAATGTTCATGTCCTCACAAGCATAGTAATACAAACACGTGCGTGTGCGTGTACGTGCGCGTGTGCGTGTGTGTGTGAGTGTGAGTGTGGACAATGGACGGAACATCCTGGCTGTCCTGCAGGGCTCCCTGCGGTGAGGATGAATACCACACCTCATCCCGTGGCGTCTTTTTCTCTGCCTCGCTCATTTTCACACCCATGCTTTTCTCCCGCTCCCAAAAGACTGAGACAAAAGCAGGGATGTGTTATGGATGATTTGGTGTGTGTGCGTGTGCATGTGTGCGTGTGCGTGCGTGTGCGTGTGTGTGTGTGTGTGTGCGTGTGTGTGTGTGTGTGCACACGTGTGTTAGTTGCATCAATGGGTATTATGTAGATCTTTGAATAGCTGCCACCCAGGGTCTGTTTGTCTCTCTGTTCCGTCTCTCTGTATGTCTCTTTATGTTGGCCTGCATTTCTCTCCATGTCTATCTATGCGATCTATCTTTATTTGTGTGTATGTATTGTATTTATCACTCTCTAACTATATACAGTATATCTATATGTGTCTATTTGATCCACGCATATATCTTTATATCTATGGATTTATCCTTTCACAAACACTGACCATGTAACCACAACAGGGATCTTTGTTCCAACGTCAACCTTTCTTCCTTGGAGAAAAAGGAAAAGAGGAAAGCTTTGCCCATAACAGTGGTTAAACCTTTTCTAGATCAGGGCCCACTTCAAAAGTGTTTTCAGCCCATCTGACCACTTAACTGTTAAAATCTTTATTGTTTATGTAAATTATTCGGAGACCCACATTGCCAACGTCCTCACGGCCCGCCAGTGGTCCCTGGCCCACGACACAGTTTGAGAATCTCCTGGCCAATACACACAATACCAGGGACGTGCAGAGAATGTTAGAGAGTCAGGGGCTGAAATTTCTAAAGGGGCCTTTTGGTGAAAATATTGAAAATAGCAGACCTCCAAGCTCACAACGCGTGGAGGTCTGCTATTTTCAGTGCTTGATACCACACAAAACAAAGCATAAAAAAGGCAATACTGGAGATGTGGAGACTGGAGAGGGCACTTTTTAAAGACGGATAAAAGGGCAGGGGCTCAAGCCCCCTTTCATGTCTATGTGTGCACGTGCCTGCACAATACCCACCACCACCTTCACAAGAGCAACATGAACACGTTACACTTCACTATCTAATATTGTGTGAATGTGTGTCCTTCACTTCCACTCACCAATCTCCCCCCCGTCCTCCCGTATCGCACTTACTGTATGTCAGCTCCTATTATTGCCAAGACCCTGTGATGAACCCTAACATTAAAGTGAGTAGAATGCTCATTTTCTGCTCATCAGCGGGCGCAGCGTGCGAGCGGCAGCCTTCCTGTGGAGCCGGATCACTGAGCTTCCCTAACCGGCCCTGCGGAGTGATTAGACATTTTGATAGAGCATCATCAATTCATACTGGAATCCATACCTACCGTAATGATGGGGGAGGCGTGTGTGTGTGTGTGTGTGTGTGTGTGTGTGTGTGTGTGTGTGTGTGTGTGTGTGTGTGTGTCTCGGTGTGTGGGAGAGACAGTCAATTAAAAAAGTGAGACAGGCTAAAGAGAGTGATTATGTTCTGACCTTTCCACGGACTTTAGAGACTCTGACCATGAAGGGGTTAGAAGAGGAAGTAAATGGAAACACAGACACGCACACACATACAGTACATTACAAACACACACACACACACACACACACACACACACACACACACACACACACACACACACACACACACACACACACACACACACACACACACACACACACACACACACACACACATCGTCACTGTCGGGCAGAAACCTTGTATCTCCAAGTTTCAAATGTGTACATTTTTGGTAAAGCAAAGCCTTGCTTCATCATACAAGACTGTCGCACAAAACTAGTGAAAACAGCAGATCTACAAGCACACAAGGCCTCGCGATGCGAGGCGTTGTGTGCTTGTAGATCGGCTGTTTTCACTAGTTTAGTAAATGTTTAGATGATAAATACAAAACGAATGGTTTTGGACATACAAGGTTTCCACCCGACAACGACGATATACAAACACGTTTTTATGACTAACTATACTTGTGAGGACATGAAAAGTAAAGTACAGAATCCAAACTAGCCAAAAATAGCTGAAAAGCAGACAAAAGAATTGCAGATCTACACTGTTCGGTGCGTGGCATTGCCGCACAACAAAGTATACGAAATAGGGGAAAACTCTAACCCAACCCTTAATCATAACCTCTAAATGCAGGGCTCCAGGGTGCGACCTATTAGGTCGCATATGCGAGCTAATTTCATTAAGTGCGAGTTAAAATTTAACCAGGTCGCGCTGGTGCGACCTGAAAAAAAATGGGGGAAAAAAAGAAAAAAGAAATCCTCAATCGAGGATCGCCTGACGCCTCTCTCTCGCTCCGTCTCTCTCTCTCCCTGGCTGCCTGCCTGCAGAGCCTATGCTCTGCCCCTCCCCTTCTCTCTCTTTCACTCACATACACACACACACAGTACTACACAGTACACACACACTCTAGCGTCGGTCCGGTGGTGGGTCACACACGCAGACAGACAGACACTCTCACTCTCTCTCTCTCTCTCTCTCTCTCTCTCTCTCTCTCTCGCTCACATTGGATAGATATCACATATATACTAACCTTTCTTTGTATAACCGTGCTTTTTTCTGTTGTCATCTCGAACTGGATAATCTATAATCCACAGGTTGTTTGTTTGCTATTAGATTAGCTATTGATCAGCAATCGCTTGTGGATGTTTCCACCGTTACGTTAAAACGGCTGTGGCTCGTTAAGTTCCTCAGTGCCCAAAATGCGCTTCTCACTTCATAGCCAATTAGCTCAAATGAACGGCAGCTGTGTGTGTGTGTGTGTGTGTGTGTGTGTGTGTGTGTGTGTGTGTGTGTGTGTGTGTGTGTGTGTGTGTTCTGTGTTAGTGTGTGTGTGTGTGTGTGTGTGTGTGTGTGTGTGTGTGTGTGTGTGTGTGTGTGTGTGTGTGTGTGTGTGTGTGTGTGTGTGTGTGTGTGTGTGTGTGTGTGTGTCTCCAAGTGAACATTTTCTGTTGATATCAAGCAGCTTACTTCCCAGTATCTCATTCTAAAACCATAAGGACAATTTCATTTTTCCATCCTGCATGAAAGCAGGCCTATTGCATTTAGTCTATGTCTTTAGTTTGCAAATAATTTAACTTGAAGCAAAAATACATAAAAACTAGGCTACAGCTTTTTTTTTTTACTTTATCATGAGACATATTGTTATCGGGTATTCAACAACATTATATTGAATATCAAAGGCTTTCCTAATATCACACAGCCTTAGTGCTGACCTATTTTTACTGCTGCTCATGCAGAGAAACCTAAAGTTCAGATTAAAATATTTAGCAAATATCAAGCTTGGGTCATTGTCAATCTTTACATCAAGGCAAATTGAAATGGCTTATGGTATGGAAATGAACACAACTGTCATCAGTATAATAAGGCTATGTATGTATAATACCACGCTAATACGCTATACAAAGAAAAATATGGTGCTACCTAATTTCTGATGGTGCTACCTAATTAAAACGTAGGTGGCACCAGTGCTACCTGTGAAAAAGTTAGTCTGGAGCCCTGTCTAAATGTCTTACACGAAACCCAACGTCAATCTTTCCCTAATTGTAAATAACTCTAAACGTCTTTTTAACCATAAAACAGCCAGGAAAGGACCAGGAAAATGGTCCTCACAATGTTTGTTTCTTTGGCCCTCACAAGAATAGTAATACAATGCATGCACACACACGCACAAGCACACGCACACACGCACACACACACACACACACACACACACACACACACACACACACACACACACACACACACACACACACACACACACACACACACACACACGCACAGCTTCCATACCTTGCTTGCCCTACAGTATATGGATTGAAATTAATTAACCTTTGGGATGATATAGCGAGAGGTGATTGGAAGCTAATGTCCTTCTGACTGTTTACCTGCCCAGAGCACAAGCAACACATCCTCAACATAATGACCAGAGGAGATGCACACAGCCAATTTACCCCATGCTACTGGCCAATTAGAGGCCTATTTCCTTGGCCCATATAGAACGAAAGCGATGTAGCAGTTTGCTAAGTGATTATACTGTAGGGCAGGTGGGGGAGAGCACTTGTTGTTGATGTTGTAGCTGTTGGGCAGAAACCTTGTATCGCCAAATTTAAACTTTTAATGACTTTTTGTAATATAATACTCTACGTCAGGGGTGGGCAACTTTGATGATGGAAAGGGCCACTATATTTTCACATTCACTCCAGAGGGCCACCGCCACAATGCATATACAGTCAAAAATAGCAAAAATAGCAGATCTACAAGCTCAAAACGCGTCGCTCTTTGAGCTTGTCGATCTGCTATTTTCGCTATTTTTGAATTGGAATCCGGATATTTTTTTGCAATTTTTTAATTGGAATCCTGAAAAGCAACGCTTGTAGATCTGATATTTTCAATAGTTTGGGTCCCGGGCAAACGACTAATTTCTCTTTTGGGTCTCGAGGTAAAACGTTTGGGAACCACAGGTACGTGTCCTGGGGAGGGAACCACAGGTACGTGTCCTGGTAGGGTTGCCAACCGTCCCGTATTGGCCGGGACGCCCCGTATTCTGACTGAAAGAGGCGCGTCCCGTAAGGGACGTCGCTTGTCCCGGTAAAGGGACTATGCACATAAAATATATTTTTTTCTGTGCGTGCGCCAGGCATCGTCTGCCTGCCTTTGTGTGTGTGTGCTGTATATGAAGGGCTCTAGGACCCTGGGGGAGCCTCGTCACGCCTTGTGTAACATGAACTCAGCTGCTGTTGTTGAATGCGAGCCAACGCGGGCGACACAAAACTAAAGTTGCAACTAACATTTCTCTACCGAAAATAAGTACCTGCATGTGAGATGAGGTTTGTTTAATAGCCAAAGCTCGTTTTGCCCCAAAACTGTGGGATATTCTGAAAGAATGAGTCTCTTCTGCAGCAGGTGAGCTGTGTGTGTCTGTGTGTCTGTACCTATTTTTCTACAGTCTATGGTCTGTACTCTGTATGTGGCAAAATGCTATAATACTATCTATGGGTTCTTGAGCATCTGGATGTTGAAGAGCTCCAAGCAGATTACTTGTTCCCCCTTTCTCTGTAGCAGTATATTGTTGACCAGTGGTTCCAAAACATTTTAGCCCAAGACCAAAAAGAGAAATGAAACATTTACCCAAACTAGTGAAAATAGCCGATCTACAAGCTCACAACACATCTCTATGCACAGCTGTTGTGAGCTTGTAGATCGGCTATTTTCGGCTACTTCTTAAATATGTGTTTTCTAATGTATGGAATGTCTTAGATTTTCATTTTAGTTATTCATAAAATTACTAAATCATGAAAACAAAAAATTAAAGGACCCATAAAAATAATTATGTGACTCACAAATGGGACAGTGTTTGGGAACCAGTGTTGTAGACTATGTACAGTAGGCCCTATGCCTCAATTTAAGTGTATCTTAGTAAAATGTAGGTCTACATGGCAAGCCATGGGTTTATTATAGGCTAGATATATCTGGTGTATGCTTGAAGCATTTAATTTCCTTATGATTATATGTATGCAATGTTACAGTAAGTGTAACCTGATGCAGATGTAAGACCTGTTGTGTTTGTAATGTATTGTGTGTTATACTGTAGGTATAACTGTTTGAGTGTCTGTGACTGTACCGTAGGTATAACTCTCTGAGTGTCTGTGACTGTGCCAAAATGCAGTTTACTATGCATTTCAGGCGTGTTGAGTCTGTTGACCCCCCTCAAAACACATTTTTTTTTCAGAATGTGTCCCTTATTTGAGTCTCTGGGAGTTGGCAACCCTATGTCCTGGGGAGGGAACCACAGGTACGTGTCCTGCATGGGGAGGGAAGCCGGGCGGGTATAGATTGATATTTGCCATTGCACATAATCCTACGGGCTGAAACTTTTAGTGCTTTTCAAAAAAATATACATAAATGCTTCCCTATGCATGAGCAGCAGATCAGGAACGCACACGACAGTGTCGCTTGCCGACAAGAAGGTTGATCGTGTTGTTATAGCTTGATGATCGTGGCAAAGCAAAATGATGTATAGTACTATCATTCTATCACCGTCGTTTCTGGTACATGTGGGACGGCTTCCGCGAAAATTACGACAAGTCTCTTGGTGAAAAAGCGTCCATGTGGAGCGAGTGTGAGATGCAGGTGATTGGAGCTTCTGAACGCGACCAGCGCTGATGTTCGGCTAAACTCAAATGATGAGTTCAACACGGTGGGCATGTCAGCCTTCTGAGCCTCAATCAGACAATTTAAAATAATTGGAAAAATGTGTAAGGTTAAAATACACATCAGTTTGAGGGTCCTTGACAAGGTTTGAGAACCAGTGGTTTAAATAACATCAATAAGGAAGCCCAAATAAACATATATACTTTAGAAACAAGCCCCCCCCCTTACAGAAACAAGTCCAAAGTTTCTTATAATAAGCGGACGTGGCAACGCTTGCTTATTTCCATGAACAACATTATCAGGGCTTCCACGGCAGTCGTCTCTGAGTGTGTGTCAGCCCAAATGACCATTCATGAAGAGTTAATTTGAAAGCCCCCTATCTCCTTCTCGCTCTCCCATTCTGCGAAAGGAATCGTCGACATTGTTCAAAGACACAGAGAGACATGAGATAGTGATAAATAGAGAAACAGAGGGACAGAGGGTCAGAGAGAGAGAGAGAGAGAGAGAGAGAGAGAGAGAGAGAGAGAAAACGGAGAACAATGGCAAGGGACACGGGCGGAGGTACAGTTGCGTTCTCGCTAGACAATCAATGTGCAGGTCGGCCGTCCTTTTATGAATCTCAAGGCTCATAATAACCCGGCTAAACGTTTATATTAACACAGCATATCAGCTTTGCCATCAGCGCAGTCAATGATAGAGAGAAAAGAGGGGGGGGGGGGAGCACACATAATTATAGCCTTCACAAAATGAACTGCCGTCAGTGGCTTTCATACATACAGAGAAAGGGGGAGGGAAGAGGGGTGGGAGGGAGAGAGAGAGAGAGAGAGAGAGAGAGAGAGAGAGGGAGAGAGAGAGGGACACAATCTAATTTACCCCTTCAAATCACATTCATAGGCTGGGACTGTCAGGTATCTCTTGAGAGAAAGGCAGAGAGAGAGAGAGAGAGAGAGAGAGAGAGAGAGAGAGAGAGAGAGAGAGAGAGAGAGAGAGAGAGAGAGAGAGAGAGAGAGAGAGAGAGTGGGGTGACTTCAGAGGCCAAAAGGGCCAGGGGACCTCAGCTTAGAGGAGATAGCCAAATATTATGCTAATATGGACTTCCATCTTTACATACGGAAGCTAATCAGCGTGGCCCAGAATTAAAAGGGCAGATAATTAATTCTAACGTGCGGGGGTTATCCTGCGTGTCTATTGTCTCGCCAGGGGAAAGAGGAGAGAAAGGAGATGAGGAGGAGAGGGAGAGAGAGAGAGAGAGAGAAAGACAGCGGTCCCACGGCCTGTGTCGAACACGGCGCGATAAGGCGCGAGCCTGGACAAGTCATTCTGGGACGGAGGAGGCGAGAGCGGGGTGAGGAAGGGAGGAAGTGCAAAAAGGACTTTTGTTGGAAGTCACGCAAAGGCAAATAATGAAAAAAGAATGAAGGGGAGAAAAAGGTATGGTTGTGGGGATGACACAGTGTCATTTGTTCACACCTTCTGACTCTTTTTCTCCATTTCCTCTGGTTGGAAAATAATGGCGTGCCGGGCTGTGGGCAGGGGTGTCTGCACCAAATTCTGGGCCCTGGGTACAAGGATTCACTGTGGGGCCCCTGTGCTTTAACTATTGAAAAATAGCAGATATACAAGCTCACAGGGTGAGCTTGTAGATCAGCTATTTTTGAGAAATCGTGAACATCTTTGAATATTTCAAATCCTTCTATGGTGTTTTTGAAGAAAAAAAATGTTTCTATGTCAGTGGTGCTCAAACCTTTTCATATGAAGGACCCCCAAAATGATATGTATTTGGCCACGGACCCCCCATCTCAAAATATTTAGTTCCAGGGACCCCCCAGAAGAAGAATTTGAGTTAGAAATGTTCACATATATTCAAAGATTTGCACACATTTTCACGACTTTCCAAAAATTGCAGATCTACAAGCTCACAGCGCGGCATCGAGTGCCGCGCTGTGAGCAAGTATATCTGCTATTTTTCAATAGCTAAAGTATAAAATAATGAAAGCCCCTCCACCTTGGGCCCTAGTAACTCAGTCCCACTTTCCCCCCCTTGTGACGCCCATGGCTGTGGGAAGAGGTGGGCGGTCGGGGCAGGTTGGCCATTTAGCAGATCTCAGAGGTGTGACAGTGCCTGATGACAAGAGCACCTGGTATATCGTCACTGTTGGGCAGAAACCCTGTATCTCCAAGTATCAAATGTGTATGTTTTTTCTTACACAAAGCCCTGCTTCATCATACAGGACAGTTGGACAAAACTAGTGAAAATAGCAGATCCACAAGCACACAACACCTCACGGTGCCAGCAGGCGTTGTGTGCTTGTAGATCAGCTATTTTCACTAGTTTAAATCATTTTTAAAATGATAATACAAAACAAATAGTTTTATAAGGACATACAGTACAAGGTTTCCACCCGACAACAACGATATAATGTGTCCTATCATAGCCAAGGGCCGTTGCAGCAGTTGGACTAGGCCTGACCATCAGCATGGCCTTGGTGTGGATCTTATTACCTGTGGAACCTACCGCTCTATGTGAGCTTGTCACCAGTGTGCTGGACATAGTCTACAAGGTTAACTTTCACAGGTAAAATCCACATGGTAGATTCACATGAAAAAATTAACCTGACAAATATGCTGATACTCTGTTTGCATAGTCTCATGTCCATACCTATCCTGCTGCTGTGGACCTACAAAAATGCTACGACCTTTGTGTCTATTGCACAAGGTTATACTATATCTTACCTTACGCTTCGTTTGTCTAACCTCATGTACCGTAACAGCTGGATTATGCTATTGCGTGCCGTGTATATGTA
>NC_137828.1:12348251-12395751 GCF_963921795.1 Nannobrachium achirus
ACATGAAAGCGTGCTATCAGGGCACCGAGAACCTAATGACTTGCCCAGTATTGGGGCCGTATACAGACAGTTGTGATCAGTAACTTCAAACAACAGACAAAGAAAGAGGTTGCAACTGACTGGACGTTTCAGAGGATACCTTGCGTTAAACAATAGCATCACGCCGTCATTAGCATGGGAGAATCAGAATTAGTCGTTTTCAGGAAGAGAGAAGAAGAGAAGTGGGGGAGGATAAGGAGAAGAAAGTAATCAAAAATAAAAGAGAAACATGTTGAGGATTGGGCAAAAAGTCAAAGACATCTACATGCATCTATATACACCAGATATGGGCTTAATGTTGATGACATCAGGGATCTCCATTTGTGGGCATAAAAGGGACAAGGACGGAATTCATTTTAAAGAGTGACTCGCGTCGCGGTTGGTTGTTTAAGTTAAAATGTGGCCATATTTCCCCAAATATGGAGATGAATGACGTCTGACATGATAGACATCTGACGTCATGGACCAAATGAGACTGACACAATATGTCATGGGCAGAGGCGTGACGCACGCACGCACATGATCTGGTACTATACAGTTCATGATAGACATAAGGTGCATTAGACACTAAGGTAGCACCTCGGTAGGTCTGCACAGCAGCAGGTATGTACATGAGACTATAGACATTAAGGAGGGAAAGAGTGTCAGCACATTGTACATGAGATAAAGCGCAAACAGAGTCTCAACGTATTCTCAAGTTCAACCACATAGTCTACAAAGGGCTGTAAACTTTCACTGATAAAATCCACACGGTAGATCCACAGGAAAAGTAAATTCCATGTCCAGCCTGGTGACAGCTAGGCTCCCATAGAAGAGAGGATGTGCATTAATCTGCCACCATGTACCATATGAAGATGGAGGTTGGGTAATGTTAGGGTACTGCTTATTAGCTATTTGTGTTCGTACAGTACCACGCCTGTTCTTTTTTTATTTGAACATCAACAAGCAGCGAGGTGTAGCATCAGTGATTCTGACTGAACTGAGACTGGCGAGAGGCTAATACTTTCTGGAATAAATAATTTGGGCTGTTGGCAATAACAACTTAGCTTTGTTCCAGCAGAAATCCAACAATGTACTGTAATTGCAGGGGTTTTGCCATTTGTTGTTGTTGTTGTTGTTGTTGAGGAGGAGCATTTTGTACAATTATTCCCATTTCCACTGTCAGATTTATAAGCTATTGGAAGGAGCAGGCCGTGAGATGGTTATCATAACTTAGAAATGCATTAAAAAAATAACTATACTGTGTCTGTCAAAGACAATTGCTTTCACACACACACACACACACACACACACACACACACACACACACACACACACACACACACACACACACACACACACACACACACACGCACGCACGCACGCATGCACACGCACACGCACAGATGGATGCATGCACGCTCTCTATATATCACTCACTCTCGCACGCGTACACACACACACACACACACACACACACACACACACACACACACACACACACACACACACACACACACACACACACACACACACACACACACACACACACACACACACACACACACAGCATGCATCCCACATGTGTACATGCACACATGTGCTCTCAAGCACATGCATGCGCACATCTCACACACACACACACACACACACACACACACACACACGCGCGCGCACACACACACACACACACACACACACACACACACACACACACACACACACACACACACACACACACACACGCACACACGCACACACGCACACACACACACACACGCACACGAGAGGAGAAGGTGTTCCCACAGATAGTGAGGTCGATGTTCTTAATCCAAAGCAGACCCCATCTGTCTCCCATTATAAAGACTGTGCCTTAGCCCCAAGAATGTCTACATTTCATAAATATTATCTGGGCCTGGCAAAGCTGGCCGGACAAAAGCCAGAGCACGGAGCGTTTCTCGGGGCCGCATCAGAGCATAATTAGCAATCATAACATCATCCTTACATGCCATACCGCCTTACTTTCTGGAAGCCACTTAATTGCCCCGAGGTATCTTGCCTACATTCAAAAAAATAATAAATGAAAAGAAAAAGGCATATTGTACAGGCTCCCTTGAAAACATAATTAGACGAACAACTTAAAAGTGGGTCAAGCAGTCTTAACAATACAAAATAAGAAGAAGTTTAATGAAGTTAGCGTACGGATGGTAGGGATGGGACAACCTTAATGATTCTGGTTCCATAGCGGTTCCATCTTAACGGTCAGATTCCTTTACGGTTCCCTTTAAATTTAGGCCTAGAATTATTGAATGCTTTAACCAGTGAAAAATAGCAGATATACAAGCTCACAGCGCGACACTGAGTGCCGCGCTGCGAGCTTGTAGATCTGCTATTTTTGAAAAAGTCGTGAAAAAGTGTGCAAATCTTTGAATATATGTATTTTCAAAGCGAACGTTTGTAGCTAAAACTTTGCTTCTGGGGGGTCCCTGGAACAAAATATTTTGAGATGGGGTTCCGTGGGCCAAATAAATATCATTTTGGGGGTCCTTCACATGAAAAGGTTTGAGAATCACTGACATAGTAGTCTACTAGTCTCTCAAGAACAGACCAACTGAGCTCCAGTTAAGTGAAAAGGACCTTTTCTTTGACGATGGCTAGCCAGATTGCTGACATACATAGGTTTTTCAAAAAACCTTAGAAAGATTCAAAAGACGCTTATAGAATCGGGTCAAAATTCTAATTTTCACGATTTTTCAAAAATAGCAGATCTACAAGCTTGTATATCTGCTATTTTTTAATAGTTAAAGCATAAAATAATGATACACAATAATGTGCACTCGTTCTAAATGGGTTAACAATACTTGTAATTTCTTTTTTTTAAAGCTATAGAATTTTAGCCTTCATTAATGATTATAAAATTTGTTGATAAACACAAATTTAAATTGTACATACAGTGGTGTAAAGTAACTAAGTACATTTACTCAAGTACTGTACTTAAGTACACTTTTGAGGTATTTGTACTTTAATTTGAGTGTTTCGAATTTCCAATACTTTTACTTCTACTCCACTACATCTCGGATCCAAATATTGTACTTTTACTCCACTACATTTATTTGAAAACTTTAGTAACTAGTTAATTTGCAAATATAAATTATAATATTATAAAACATACATAATCCACTTAAGCCCTATTTTATACCCTGGCCATTTGAAAATAGCCGAGCTTGTAGATCGGCAATTTTCAAACGTTTGACTTTTGGTACATTAAGTACTTATTGATGCCAATACTTTTATACTTTTACTCAAGTACATTTTGAGTTCCGTACTTCTACTTGTAACAGAGTATTTCTATATTGCATTATTGATACTTTTACTTAAGTAAAACAATTGAGTACTTTTTCCACCACTGCAGTATTGCATACATATTATAGTAGCCAAGTGGTTTTCAAAGTGAGGTCCAGGGACCCTATGGGTTACTTGAGGGGGTTAGGGTTACAGGTCTGTAAGTCTGAGAGTGTACAAATGGAACCAAATGGACTAACGGGCGTGGTGGTCCTTGAAATTACAACGTCTGAGAACCACCGCAGGCTGGTAAGAGTCTAAAGGTTTCATTGATGTGCACATCAGATGCATGCGGCCACAACCCTCAGGGATTGTATGAGCTGGGTTCTAACATGTTACACCATGTTGAGTGTAAATGATGACCTATCCTACAGGCTACAGTATAAAAAACAAGAGGAAGGAGAGAGAGAGAGAGAGAGAGAGAGAGAGAGAGAGAGAGAGAGAGAGAGAGAGAGAGAGAGAGAGAGAGAGAGACTTTACCATTTTGTATACCCCTCTACGCACTGAGATCCATAAAACTGTACCTACAGTATACAGGGGGAAAAAAAAGAAATATATATAGTACTGTATATGGCAGAATAAAAGAGATGTAAGCTCATTACGGAGACAAGTTTAAAAACCAGAGTAAGGTAGAGTAAAAGTTAAGCACTTTCTGAAACTTCAGCTTCCTATTCTACCTATCTGTCTTTCTTCAAGATTCCCCCCCCCACCCCTCTCTCTCTCTCTCTCTCTCTCTCTCTCTCTCTCTCTCTCTCTCTCTCTCTCTCTCTCTCTTTGAGTTAAGGAGGGTAAGGTAATCGTAATGAAATGACCCCATGAGGCACATGGCAGCCCCTCACCTGATAAGTTATTCCTGACTTCCTTTTAAGCTGCTGTCAAGCAATTTCCCTTGAAACCTTGCTTTGTTTTTTAGGGGTGGCAGTGTGTAGTGCCGGTGGGTGAGGAGTGTGTGTGTGTGTGTGTGTGTGTGTGTGTGTGTGTGTGTGTGTGTGTGTGTGTGTGTGTGTGTGTGTGTGTGTGTGTGTGTGAGTAATGTGTTCGTGCGTGTGTGCGTGTGTGCGTGTGTGTGTGTGTGTGTGTGTGTGTGTGTGTGTGTGTGTGTGTGTGTCGCTTGCTGGTGCGCGTGAGTGTGCATTTGACATCCCCGCTTCGCCACGAGGGGTGCCGATGACAACCTGGAGAAGGAGTGTGAGTGCGTGAGAGTGTGTGTGCGTGCGTGCGTGCATGCATGCGTGCGTGCATGAGCACGCACCTCCACGTGCGGGTGCAGCAGGGAGACATCTCACAGATGACAATCCCACTAATTGAAATGACAGATTATTCTAATGTGCAGAAAGTCATTAAAAACCCTGGCACCGTTTTCCCTTCACTCCTATTTTTTTTTCCCTCTCTCACACTCTTCCCATTTCCCCCCCATTCGCTGGGAGGAATATTTCTGTCTCTGAGCCCGAGATAGAGAATCTGCATTTAAAGGAGATGTTAGCGTTCTCCTCTCCTTCAAGCTCATGATGCTACGGCGCAAATTCACAAGAGGCTTCTGTTGCAGATGTGCGCCGCCTGCTACAGTCTCACTCACATACAAGGCATTTCTATAAAGGCATTATCGCTTGACAGACAGCAGATGGTTGTCGCGTGCATGTATGAGTAATGTACCGCGAGGCCCTCAGAGCAACAATTTACAACATCCCGTGGCTACTAGGTTGCTGTGTGTGGATAACAACGCGCTGGTATACTGTAGCATTGGCAACAATTCAGTGCAAGTAGTACAGGTACATACACACAGTTGGATGTGACATTGTTAGCAGCTGCCAGCGGCTGCCTGCGCTCATACCCTGAGCTCACAATGGGATGGGGTTTCTTTTTTTTATGCAGCAACGCAACGTTGGTCTCAATTCAATCATTCACTCCTGCTGTTCCTGTCACTCTGTTCTGTATGGAATCTAGTAAAACAGAAATGTGTACCACACATCCCTTAAAAACCAGCCAGTCACTCCCAGAATCCTCTGCGCGCTCGCCAGAGAAATATAAAATAAACCCAGACTAAGCGCCATTCCATGTCAAGCTCGTGGCGTGTTTCTTATTACCTTGGCGGTGGCACTTTTTACACTTTGGTTTGGCGGTTTAGCGGGACGGACACGTAAACAACGCGCAGAGACATGTGCGCAAACACACACACACACACACACACACACACACACACACACACACACACACACACACACACACACACACAGACGCACGGAAGTGTTGTGGCGTTGCAGAGAGGCATTCTGTATAGGTATAGCTGACACTATGGAGAATATGGCTTGATCCAAACGAAGCCATGGGCTCCTAGCCTGGCCAACAGTGATAACTTTAGACACAGAGAGAGACTCACGTACAACACACACACACACACACACACACACACACACACACACACACACACACACACACACACACACACAGTTCATTTCTGTTGAAGGGCCATGTCACTGTGAGGCCTGATACAATGCAAGAGTTCTGAAGTGCCTGAACACAAAGCAATCTCTCTCTCTCTTTCTCTCTCTCTCCTCCCTGTCTTGAATCACAAATATCCAACTATTGCTCGGGTTTCCAATTCCTGCCATATTTTCTCTCCACTCAGGCGCACGGCGGTCACATTGATACGACGTCGCCGACACTCCACACACACACACACACACAGACACACACACACACACACACACACACACACACACGCACACACACGCACACACACGCACGCACGCACGCACGCACACACACACACACCAACATTCCGGCGTCGGCTGATGTGGAATTTCTCCCAGACTGCCTTGCAACAGATCCAGACAGCTAAAACAGCAACCGGGGACACATCATTCCATTTCTCCCTGTCTTTCTCTCTCTCTCCTCCCCCTCCCCCTCACGCCTCCCTTTCCCCTTTCCTCCTCCTCCTCTGCTGCCATTGACATTCAACGGAGGTAAATATTTAACGGCGGTGCTATTGAGTGCCGTGTGCAGCGTGGTGGCGCGGGGCCGGGTGCTGCGGTTGGAGATATGTATATAGACAAGGCTGTTTTAAGAGTCGCTGCAGACATATTAAGGTAAAGTATGCCTGACACCCAGGGAGGAAATTGCCAGTATATGACACTATTCCTCAATACCGTGGCAGCTCGCCTCAGCGCAATTTTGCACAAGGCGGGGTTGACAGAGAGAGCGACACGCGGAGCAGCGGCGGCGGCGGTGGGGAGATAGAAAGAGAGAGAGAGATGAAATAGTGAGAAACTGTGCGCGGGGTATTCGTGTGAGACGCGTGTCTTCCGTGTCGTGTGTGTACTGTTGTATGTGTGCGTGCACGTGCATACAGTATATGCGTGACATGCAGTCATGCTGGGCTGTTGCGTGCACGGCATGCACGCTTGGTTGTGAGCATGCGGGGATTGCGGGGCGGTGAGGTGACATATGCGTGGTTTCATTGTAGTCGTGGCCAGAGCCCATGTGAAGGCCTGGCCTTCAACATAGAGCTGTTTACCTGTGGCCTGTATGTTTGGTGACTCTCCAACTCTCACAACATTTGAATGATTGCAACGATGTGTGTGCGTGTGTGTGCGTGTGTACAAATTATTTGATTTGGATCAGCACAAGAAGCTCATAACATAATGGATCCCAACACTGATCAGCAGAAGGTTGCATTAAGGTCAAACCAGATACATGTATTGGATGCACATCGTCTTCTCTTGGTAAGACAGTCTACCCATGATGCAGTAGCTGAGAGAGATAGAAATGTATTACGCCAATTATGTATTTGTATTTGTCTTTTGCAATCCTCCCAATGTCAGTCCGCGGTGCACAAGTTAGTGAACGTGGCCCAGACTCCCAAACACAAGGACAATAAGTTGACAGTTTCACTAAAGGCTGATATTTCACTTGTTTGGATGTAAAAGTGTCTCACACGCACACACACGCTTGGTTCCTTCCTCACTCTTAGAATTTTCTTTTTTCCTTTTCTTCTTTTACATGCCTCGCTATGCCTTCCTTCATCGCTGGAGAGACAAGTTTGCAACAAGGAAATTCAATTCATTACTGAAACACAGCGTTCATTTGGCGAGGAAAATATACAGTCAAAATTATCGCCACTGCCTCAGCTATTCACTTCAGTCCACCTTGACATTTAAAATGATTTAGGAATGCTAGCATGTCACCTGGAACAACAAACCACTCATAGGGGCTGAAGGTCCTGTTTCATTCCTTAGCCTACTGTGTACCTTGAGTGAATGGATGACAATGCAGTATTTTAACAGGCCTCTAGATGGCACTGTTGTCCACAGACTCGGTCCTGGTTAGAAGCCTGTAGTAGTAGAAGAGGCTGTGCCAGCTGTCCTGCATTTCCCCTTGAAAAAGACACCAATTCACCGCAATTACATTCTAATTAAAAAGAACAACCCAATTAACGTTGGAAATGTATTCCATAATTCCGTAATATTAACATGATCATCCTCGCGCTTGTAAATGATAGGCGATAAAAGGAAAAGCAGAAATTAATGTCACATACTAATTAAAACTGAGAGATAAACAGCGGCTCGTGAAAATGGGGAGACGCGGAGGAGACTTTACAGTTTTAAGTAGATGCATTATTACCATGTCAAATAGGAATTTGGAGACGCCATATTTTCTTTGAAGGCTCAAAGCTGTGATTGGGTTGCAGAGCCGGGGCGCCACTCAACGTGTCAACTCCCCACAGAGACCAATTCTGTAGGCATATATCTTAAAAGTAGACATGTTATTGAGAACTGTGCTTGTTGTTTTCTTTGCAAGTACATGTGACTTTCACTGCGCTACACTTGAAATAGAAATTGTACTTGTGACTCCATTACATTTAAGGGACTCATGGGACCCCAAACGTATACAAATATATTAGGAATGAACCACTTGAGCCCAATTTCAAATATATTGAAAATAACAGATCTACAAGCTCACCACCAGTGGCGCAGCGCGCGGTACCACTGCGTCCTGCCAGTCTTTTGTGCAGGAACACGCACACACATGCACGTGCGTAGGCTACCTGTGAGAGAGTATCGATCAAAAACAACCATTCACACCTCTTACCAAAGCTTACAAAAGCTGCCGAGTGTCAACAGCGTGTATTAACACAGGAATGACCCTTGCTGGATGCATATCAATGGTCCATTGTGTGACCATTGAATTGATATGCTATGCATCCAAGTACTCCAGGTAGGCTATAGGCATACTGTCACTGAGGCAGTCAAAAGCAGGGACGGCTCCAAACACAATTGTGATGAAAAATATTTATGGGATAAATAAATGAAATATATATGAATTATGTGAAAGACAACTGACTGACTTCTATGTATTGTAAACCATACCATATACCGGTAGACAGTGACAGTCTGCATGTCACTATGCTGGAAAGCATCTTCAGCCTCACAAAAACCCTATCCCTTCACCTACAGTCCACACATTTGGAGCTGGCATCTGTCAATGATCTGGTCTGTTCAGTTGTCAATACCCTAAGCGAGAGAATCGTGTTTGTCGTATTCGTATTATTCGTTATTGTTTGTTGCCAAAATTCATTAGCCCCTGCTCTAAAAAAAAAGCCAGCCCCCCCATAGCCTCCCCAGTCACAATCCTCTGGAGCCATCATGGTCAAAAGAGAAGCTTTGGATAACAGTGGCTCATGGATTCACAAACTAAATTACAGAGGTGACGACGTCTGCAAGGTAAAGGTATAATTATATCACAGAGATGTCATCACCATGCTGAATGTGTGTATTGTGTGTGAGAGAGCGTGCCTAAGGTATCTGAATGTTCGGCTCAGTCAGTAGCTAAATCATTTGAATGTGTCTACTTTTGACTCTGTATCGATGCTTAATATTCAGTCTCTCTCGAGGCACATTGTGAGGATGAGGAGATGATGCAGATGTGGAGAGGTCCGAATTGCTCTAAAACACACGTTGCATTTGTTGCATCAACTGTTGAGACAGAGGAGAAACAAGGTGAGGTTTGAAGTAACAGTTAATACTATAGCAACTTCTATTAGTATTCATTTGAGGTGGAATTATATCATTAAATTCACTAAGGTTGTGTAAACTAAATGGTCTGTAGATATTATCTATATCAAAGTAATGATAAATTAGCTGTACAAATTAACTGAATGAAATAGCTAAATATGTAGATCCCCAGCTACACTGTGAACACCCTTCATTTAAAATCTGTTAAAATATGATGAACTACAGGTCATTTGAAACTATGAAATGTTACAATTTTCCTGAAATGTAAATACTAAAGACAAAAGTATGCAGATATATTACAATTTGAAGTTTAAATGCTTCTACTATAATGCACAAGCAAATAAATACAATTACTATTAGGTCTATATATATTTTTGCATAACTGCAACATTCTGTCTGGGTTATACTAGTTTATTTATACTAGTAGGACAAAGACTGTATCAACTGAACTTTTATGCCCTCCCCCCCAGCCAAGGTCACACACACACGCGCGCGCGCGTGCGCACACACACACACACACACACACACACACACACACACACACACACACACACACACACACACACACACACACACACACACACACACACACACACACGGTTTGTAAAAAAGCCAGCATGAAGCAGTTTTACCTTAATTCTGTGTAAGGAACAAAAATTACGCACATCCCCATAAATGTATGAGTGAGGCATTAGCATAATTGTATTCATATTGCATTCCTATGTACACCACTTTTAAAAGGCCAGTCATATTCATCTGGAGTAGCATGGAAAACGTTTGTTTTGATATATTATTATTCAGTTGCAACACCAGAGAGTGGCTTCCAATTATTAGGCAAATGCGATGTCCAAGAGTGAGTTGAGGCACGATGTGTACGAACCTGCCTTCATCAGAAATGTAATAAATTATTGCCCATGTTACCATTTTCATAATGATTATTATTTTATGAAGCAGCGTAATTATAAATTCAACCTTTGCAGGACATGTTTATTGTGTTATGCACGTGTGTATACATGAATGTCCAGAATGGCACAAACACCATTATGCAAATTGTTCACTCAAATACGCACATAGACACGCATACACGCACGCACGCACGCACGCACGCACACACAGGTTTGCATTAGTATTCTTGTGAGATGGTTTTAGGAAGCCATTGAAAATATCCTTAAATAGCCACAGAGAATAGAGTGACATCACCGCACAAAAGTACTGTATATGGTCACTGTCGGGCAGAAACCTTGTATCTCCAAGTTTCAAATTTGTACATTTTTTCACAAAGTAAAGCCCTGCTTTATCATACAAGACCATCGCACAAAAGTAGTGAAAACAGCAGATCTACAAGCACACAACGCCTCGCGGTGTCTAACCCTAACCTCAACCTGAGTGTTGTCTTGTTCTAATCGTAAACATATTTCCCAGAATCGGTTTTTAACCATAAAACTTCTTATTGAGAGGCCCAGAAAAATGCTCCCCAAAATGTCTATTTCTCCAATTCGGCTATACTTGTGGGCATATCTGGTCCTCACAAGTATAGCGATGAAAACACACGCACACACCTGTGGTGCAGGCAGTGCATGGCATAGCCCGAGGCCATCTGTCTATCAGGGTGGTCGCTGTGTCCTCCTACTTCTGTCACGACGTCAGTCACAATAACGCTGCACCAGGGTCTTCAACTGCTGCACTGTCTCAGTAGCACTACATGAGTTGGGGGGGACTTGTCTCTCGAGGGCTCCCCCAAGTCTGTGGCGGGGGCCTGGCACTAGCCAAAGGGGACTAGCGCTTAAGTCTCACGCGTAGCCAGACTACTATTCCACAATCTCTGAATGCTAATGTAGAGTCTGGAACTACACCCCCTGAGAGCCGAGAGAGGAGGAAGTCATCTGTTCGTCATTTCGGTTCACGGAAATATATTTTAAAATATTGTTAAAACATGACAGGCGCAGCGGTCCAGGCACCTATAGGCTCAGTGTAGCCTGACGGCGTGTCGCAGGTTCGAGTCCCAATCACCACGGCCTTTCCTGTCAGCCTATACTCTCTATCTCTATCAATAAAGGCATAAAAGACAAACATAATATATACAGTATATATACCGGTATATATATATATATATATATATATATATATATATATATATATATATATATATATATACCAACCTCTGATTGGTTGGCTTTAGCCAATATCTACCGTTCATGTTATGAATTGAACAAACTGAACAGACCATTGAATTTGTCTGATTGGTTGGCTTTAGCCAATATTTACCGTTCATGTTATGAATTGAACAAACTGAACAGACCATTGAATTTGTCTGATTGGTTGGCTTTAGCCAATATTTACCGTTCATGTTATGAATTGAACAAACTGAACAGACCATTGAATTTGTCTGATTGGTTGGCTTTAGCCAATATTTACCGTTCATGTTATGAATTGACCTGAATTTGAATTTCAAAATTGTATTAGATGAATATCACCCATAAGCAGAGAAAATAACCACACTTTTAGACAGACTGTGGATAATTTCACAGGTTATAGATGACAGGCAGCTAATACAAGTTTAAAATACAAATAAACAGCCTTTGAAAAACCTCTTAGGTCTTGGTCTTGGCCTTGAGCTCTAGAGGCAAATAAGGTCACTTATCGTTGTGACCTGGTCGCCTAACTGACGACAAGGCAAATAAGGTCACTCATCGTTGTGACCTGGTCGCCTAACTGACGACAAGGACCACCAGAGTCCTCAGCCTCTGGTAGCAGAGCTGGTCCAAACTTCTTATAAGGTCTCGGTGTAGATGCGATATTACTAATATATTCATCTTCTTTGGTTTTCGAATGGCTTTGCCTTCAAAGTATCTAAATATCCGTCCAATGCGTCCATCCATCTTCAACTGCTTATCCGGAATCGGGTCGCGGGGGTAACAGTTCCAACTGAGACTTCCAGATTTCCTTATCCCGAGCAACTTCCGAGGCGTTCCGAAGCCAGTTTGGAGATATAATCCTTCCATCTGGTCTTTGGTCTGCCACGGGGTCTCCTCCCAGTGGGACGTGCATCGAGGACCTTCCTAGGAAGGCGCTTGGGGGGCATCCGTACTAGATGCCCGAACTCCTTTCCAAGTGTAGGAGCAGCGGTTCTACTTAGTGTTTGCACCACTCACTTCGCACGGGTGCTATTTTTTTTAAATTTCCATTTCTGATAAGCAGCAAGCTATACCGGTATATGCTTACACAACAAAGACGAATCGGGAGCGGATTCACACAGACTGTGTGACAGAAGCATTTGAAAACTGGGAGTCAACAGTCGGGCTGGAGAGACTAGCTCTAGCACTGGACACATTTTATTTTATTTTTAGGGAGTGTGCGATTTTTACGCGCGGTTGGTATGGCCCATAATGGGGGGGGGTTATCAAAAAAGATTTTGAGCACTTGGGGGGATCATGATTTTTTTATTTTGGCTTTAGGGGGGGCCATGCAAGTTTAATTTGTCAAATTTTGTAATTCCAAATGTTTAGCTTTGTTGTTTATCTAAACAATATCAAGTTAACAAATGTATTAGGTGTCCCCTACTGACTTGGTACATTCCACTTGCTGCTTCCCCCCGCTTCCCCCCGCTTCCCCCTCCCACCTCCTGTTCTCAGCTCCGTGTTGCTGCTTCAGTTCGCAACGCGTTGTGTTGCACAGTCAGAATGCACACAGACACACACACGGAGTTTCCTTCCCTCCTAGCAGCAGAACACAGGATAAACAACTATATTTGTAGCCACAACTCCAAAATGTTTCTTAAGAGAGGAATATAGGCATACTACTTGATGTTTACCCCCCAAAAGAGCATGTAGAAAGGTAATTGCTCTCTCACGGTTCTCTCTCTCTCTCTCTCTCTCTCTCTCTCTCTCTCTCTCTCTCTCTCTCTCTCTCGCACACACACACGCGCACGCACACGCTGCGAAGTGAGAAAGCAGTCGGAGCTTTCTTTTCACTGCATTTTCTTCTACTGTTTGTGTGAATATAATTATAAGGCAATGGTTTAATCCAGAGTGATCATCTCGCAGCCACCACATTGAATCATACCAAATCAGTGGTGGGAAAAGTACTAACATTCTTTACTTAAGTGAAAGTATCAATATTGCAACATAGATGTACTCTGTTACAAGTAAAAGTCCAGAATTCAAAATGTACTTGAATAAAAGTATGAAAGTATTGGCATCAAAAAGTACTTAAAGTACCAAAAGTAAAAGTACTAAATGTTTGAAAATAGCCGATCTACAAGCTCACAACGCTATGAACTTGTAGATCGGCTATTTTCAAATAGCCTAGGTATAAAACAGGGAAATAATAGATTAATGTATGTTTTACAATATATATTTACAAAACTGTACTTAAGTACTGTACTTAAGTAAATGTACTTACTTTACACCACTGTACCAAATACAACAAGATCGCAGGAGAGTGAATAGAACGTTCTGGGAACTAGCAGCAACAAGGGAAAGCTGGCAACGCACAGATTTTTGGCTCATAAACGATATAGCAGGAATTATGTTAAACTAGTAGAATAGCAGGTGGCTCTGAAACTAGCCACTGTTTTGGGAGTTTCTGTACCCAGAGAAGGCACAAAATGTACCATCAAGGCTGTAATGGGTCCATTTGGTTACACTGATTTGAAGGCTGTTGGCTGGGAAGGAGGTAGGAGAAACGGCTTTTAGATTTAATATCATGGAAAATTGTTCACAGTTGCTCAATCTTTCTTTTGTTTGGAGTGTTGTTGTAACCCCAAGAGGCCACCTATGGAACCAAATGGACCCTTTCTGTATTAGTTGAGTACAAAGAGACCCAAATTGAAGCACTAAAGCTTTCTTGTGGTCCTTTCAGTTGACCTTATCATTGAACAGTTCTGTTCGGTACCCTCAATCAATCGTCAAATAGGGTGCAATATTAATAGGTCAGCATTCATTTTATTGTCTCCTCCTACTGTTGGTGTGAATATATAAATATATATATATATATATATATATATATATAGTTTATTGGGAAGGGGGGTCATGCATTTTCCTCAAGTCACACAGGGGGGACCACAAAAAAATATCTTAAGGCTTTGGGGGGACCAAGCAAAAAAAAAAAAAAGATATCACCTGTCAACCAGCACCCCCTAGTGGGTAAATAACGTACACTCCCTTATAGGATAGTAGAGAAAGAGAGGGGGGGGGGGGGGGGGGGGCAAATATGTGGCCAACATACTGTACTGTACTATTTGGGCATGCCCCAGACCTAAGCACTAGAACTTTAGTGTTCTGTTGGGGTAAGTCCCTGAGATATACTAGTGTCATGTCCAGGCGGTGTACTGAACTTGTACATCATCACTGAGGTGGGATGTACTTGTACATAGGGCTGCCTCACGCTACAGAAACAGGAGATAGGCTCCTGCTCTATGGGCCACATGGCTGGGCAAGGATTGGTTATTAAGCTAAAACATTGTTATTAACCACACGTTGTGAGGTTGTTGATCTGCTAGTTTTGCCGACGGTATTTAGTGTAATGCGAAAACAGGAGGGGGGCCTAGTATAGATCCCTGGGGGACTTAAGAAGCCTCATTATTGTACCGTCACATTGCTTTGGAAACGGCCCAAGATCGGAGGAGGAAATCAGCGTGGTCCTCAATAATCAGCCTGCGTTTCAACCCCCTTTGTTTTGCGCCAGAGCCTCTGATGTGTGAACCGAACACTCATGCTATTTATTTTTAATCCCAACAATCATGTGATAATGTGAGGCCTGTGGGGAGCTCAAATCAAATCAAATGTGAGTGTTCTGTTGCTTCAGATTGTCTGTAATTACAGTGCTTTGCTTTCCCCTACTCTGATTCTCCGGTTGACCTTATACACCGGTGGTTCTCAAAGAGGGGTCCGAGGACCCTCAGGGGTTTACAGCGAAGTTAGTTACAGTAATATAGCATCAAAACCAGTTGAACATCCCGGACAGCTGGGCAATAAACCCTTTTGCAAATCCCGCCCCATTCTGCCCTGTTACTATGATGGGACATTAACCCTGGGCAGATTGTTTTTATAGTGGAAGTGGATGGGATTTTTTTTCCCCTTCATAGCCTCATTACAGCTATATAAAGTACCAAAGGAAAAACACCTAGGTGATATTAATAAAAAGGGAAGACAAAGGTACAGTAGTTACATTGCAAAACAGGGGATTTACCCGAAAATATATGTTTTAATTTGTTTAATCCCAGTGGGACAGAATCCTCTTTGCAGATTCTTTTATAGTGGTAGTGGATGGGATTTTTTTTCCCTTCATAGCCTCATTACAGCTATATAAAGTACCACAAAAAACACATCTACGTGATATTAATAAAAAGGGAAGAAAAAGGTACAGTAATTACATAGCAAAACAGTAGTTTTCCCCCGAAAAATAAATGTTTTAATTAGTTTAATCCTCTGGATCAGAGATAGAAAGAGAAGCGCATTGCATCTTGGGTACTAGGAAGAGGACAGAGAGAATGTTTCTCCTCACATAATAGGCTGGCTTTTCGTAATTCTGCCCATTTAAATTATATGTACCCAATCGTGACTCTTAGACCATTGATAAGGTACATGTGAACTAGTTTGTTGAAGCTTATTCGTTATGATGAGCGAGATCGCTTGACGCTTGCCGTCGCTATCACCGTACCGGCCGATCTCCGTGTCGCGCACTGCGGACAGTTGTTGAAAGCCTGAAGCAACATTCTCCACTGCACAAACTCCACCCCCGATAGCAAAAAGTGAATGTTTTTTTCTGGTTGGCCAGTCAGGGAGTCTCAGGGACCAATCAGAAGGCTGACAAACGGTGAATTAGGCTCAATGTACCTGTAGCTTGACAGCACGTTGCGGGTTCAAGTGCCGAACCGGCCTTTGCTGCGTGTCATTCTCTGTATCTATGTCCCCATTTCCTGTCTCTCTTCACTGATATATTATCCAATAAAGGCAAAAAAGACAAGAAAAGAAATTAGCTTGGGGTCCTTGATATGAAAAGGTTTTGAGAACGACTGCTGTACAAGCTACACCATCCGCCGCCACACAGTGGCACACACACAAACACGCGCGTGCGCACACGCACACACAATCATCAGCTCCTCAGCACCAACTTTCTTTGTTACTAATACCTCCACCAGCTGTGAGTCCGTCAGTCAGTCCGTCAGTCAGTCTGTCTGTCACACCTCACACGTCACACTTTTGCCCTGCTCATATCTTTGCAACCGTTGCCCCGATCCATGCCAGATTTGGCACACACACTCCTTGCCTGCCAAACTACAACCTCCAAGGACCCCCGGAGCTCCAGGGACCCCCAGGTCCCTGGGGGACCCCCAGATGTAAACAATGACCACATGTGCAAAAATGACCAAATGACCACCCCAACGGGGCTGCTCACGGGGAATTCCCGGGGACCACCGACTCCTGGTGCTCCAGAACCGATGCAAAAGTGGTGGCGCCCCCAGTGGAGGACCCCCTGCCACTGCAGCGCACATAAAATGCCGTAACTCGGGCTAGGAGCGTCCGGGAGAGCCGGGGCCGGTACCTATTCGTCCGCCAAGGCAACGCGGAGACCCCACCCCTCATTTCTCACATGGCCCTCTTCTAGCGCCACCTTCAGGCCGATTTTTAAAACACATTTTTGGGCACTGCTCCTACAGTTTTGGCCCTAAAATCACGCAAATCGCTACACAGTATGTCTACACTCATCCCATCAACATGAATCTGTCCCATATAGCGCCACCTTCAGGCCGATTTTTAAAAACACATTTTTGGACACTGCTCCTACAGATTTTGCCCTAAAATCACGAAAGTCACTACACAGTATGTCTACACTCATGTCATCAACATGGATCAGGAACATTTTGGAAAAACACATTTTTGCCCTATTTGTGGAGAGCTCCCGATTAGGGAGTCTTACTGGTACCATCTTTGTCCAGTAACTTGTAATAATGGAGAAAAAAAATCTGTTGATGTTACCTCGTTACCTCGTGATGTTACCGTGGCGTCCCGACTCCGGACATGTCTTAATACTGTATGTGAAAATAGCTTATCTAGATCAGCTAGTTTCACAATTTGACGTATCAGCTAAAATAGTGACAACAGCAGATCTACAAGCCCACAATGCGATGCGCCGTGAGCTTGTAGATCTGCCATTTTCAATATTATTTAAAAAGGGCTATAGGATTATAAAAAAGAACGTGATTCATTCATAACGTATTTTCTGGAGTCCCCCGGGGGGTCTCGAGTTGAAAACATTTGGGTTTGGGAAGCCCCCAATAGAAGCTATAATTAGTTTGCTCCAGGTAGTTTGGTGTGGCTGAGGGCCCCGATTCTCTGGCCTGGCAGGCAGCGCCAGGGGACAGGGGTGTCGCACCAAATTCTGGGCCCTGGGTGCAAGGATTCACTGCGGGCCCCCCATGAATGTTCTTCATAGGGGGAAGGGGTTTAACCCATTTAGACCGGGAACGCATTATTTATTACGCATTATTTTGTGCTTTAACTATTGAAAAATAGCAGATATACAAGCTCACAGCGCAGCACCGAGTGCCGCGCTGCGAGTTTGTAGATCTGCTATCTTTTGAAAAAACGTGAACATTTTGAAAAACGTACGTTTCTATGTCAGTGGTGCTCAAACTTTTTCATGTGAAGGACCCCAACATGATATGTATTTGGCCACAGACCCCATCTAAAAATATTTAGTTCCAGGGACCCCCCAGAAGCAACATTTTAGCACTTGGAGATGCGCTGTGAGCTTGTATATCTGCAATTTTTAATAGCTAAAGTATAACATAATTAAGGCCCCTCCACCTTGGGCCCTAGTAGCTCAGTCCCACTTGCCCCCCCCCCCCCCCCCCCCTTGTGACGCCCCTGGACAGCGCTGAAGGCCAGGGAGGAGGTAGTTAGAGCCTGGGCCTCAGCCAAGCCAAACTCCCGGAGCACATGATGCACAGAGCTAATGCTCTGCCTCTGATGTGTGCCTCTGGTCTGGGAAACCACACCAACGCTCCCTGCACGGTCCCACTGAAACTCCATCACTCACTCACACCCTGGCAGAGAGAGAGAGAGAGAGAGAGAGAGAGAGAGAGAGAGAGAGAGAGAGAGAGAGAGAGAGAGATCTCGCTCGGTGAGAGAGAGGGAGGGGGAGGGAGTGGAGAGAGAGAGAGGAGAGATAGAGGAGAGATAGAGAGGAGAGGGAGAAAGGGAGGGGGAGAGAGATGTGAGTGAGTGAGTGAGTGAGTGAGTGAGTGAGTGAAGGGAGATATACAGGGGGAGAGAGAGTGGGGAAAAGAGGGAGAGAAAGGCATGAGGATGAGTGAGAGAGAGAGAGAGAGAGAGAGAGAGAGAGAGAGAAGTAGAGGAAACACATAAGGCGCGACCGCACTGTTTCACCACATCATTCAGAAATGGTTGGATCTGAGGGAGAAACGAGAGAGAAGGAGAGAGCGGAGGGGAGGAGGAGGGAAGGGGGGGGGGGGACCTTGAAAAAGTAGACATGGTGCTGTGCAGCCGAGGCTGTCCCGATGCATATTCCATTCATCTTCCTCCCCCGAAGATTTCTCATTCTCGGATGGTGTGGCTAAAATCAGATAGCCCTGTATCAGATGGAAGCCAATGGAAGATTCTGGAATAGATCAAAAAGGTGCGGTTGTGGTCTAGATAAGTCTAGCCCTGCCATGCAGACACAGTTCATCTGTCTTAAACGCTCGCTCATTTCTCTTGTCAGATGGGTGGGGTGGGGAGCTGGGGGAGGCTATATATAGCTATGATTAAGATGTCTGCCGCAACTTGAAGGGGATTTTCGAAAGCCCTCCTGTAGTCAATAGTACACTGACCAGAATCTCCTTTTGACATTGTATCCTGACCTAAAATAAAGCTATTTATTATTCATTAGTAAGATTTTTTTCTTTTTTAACCAATGGAGAAGTGTCGTTTTTTTTGCTGAAGCAATGACATTCTCGTGGAACATTTTCTGCTTTTTTGGCACACCACGTCGTTCCTCGAGATCCACATATCAGATGAGAACAGCCCAGCAACGATATTATAGCTATCCTGGGCAGCCAGGGAGAAGGCAATGTCCTGGCTTTTTGTCAGGAAAATGTGTAGTCCAGTGTGCAAATTATTCGAATGATAACACATTTTCTGTGTCAAAAGTTATGACACTTATTTATGTGCAGTGCAAATACTGAACAGGTCAGAAAAACAAACTATTCCTGCTTGTCACACTGGTGGGTGAAAACATTACTGTGGTATAGCTGAATTTTAGAGACCAACTTCCATTAGGGGTGTTGGACAGTGGTTCTCAAAGTGGCGGCCGGGGACCCCCAGGGCTCCTTGGGGGGTTTCCAGGGGGTCCCCAGCAATAATTTGATAATATTGCATCAAAATGAGTTTAACCACTTTTTAATTCTACATTTGAAAATCACCCATCTACAAGCTCATGTGATGCATTATGAGCTTGTAGATCTGCTATATTTCAAAACATGTTGGAAAGAAATGCGAAAATTTAGCAATATTTTTGAAAACAACTTGCTGACTGGAGCGATAGAAAAGAAAGAAAGAAAGAAAGAAAGAAAGAAAGAAAGAAAGAAAGAAAGGTGTCATACAGACACCTAGTCTGGTAGGATTCACCTCGAAATATGAGCTGCAGATTGTTGTAGTGTTGTTGTTTGGTTTCTATTCTGAATGTAAATGTGAATTTAAATATAAATACAAAAAAATTATTTTTAATAGGTACAGAAATGAGGAGGGAATTTGAAATAGTTAATTATGGAAAGGATACTGAAGTTACGGTATGTGAAGTTCAAATGTGTGTGTTCATCTATTCGTTTTTTAGTTTTAACATGTATATATATATTTCTCACAAGATTTGTGTTAACACTGTATAAAATTGATATGAAGGGGTAGGATATTATAAGCATCAGCTTCTTCCTACTCCCTTTCGAACACATTTATGATTTATAGTTTGAGATGATGGGAATTGTTTTTATATTATATTTTTACTATTGTTTTTATTGTGATTTTGTATTGTATGATGTTCGAAAGAAAATAAAAATCAAACCTCGGTTCGAAGTGGAGCGGTGAATCTGTGTGTGTGTGTGTGTGTGTGTGTGTGTGTGTGTGTGCGTGTGTGTGTGTGTGTGTGTGTGTGTGTGTGTGTGTGTGTGTGTGTGTGTGTGTGTGTGTGTGTGTGTGTGTGTGTGTGTGTGTTTGTGCCTGCACAACAGCGCCCCTCCTTTAACTTGTGTGGCCACTCAAGGTATTGCCAGGCTACAGACATACCCAGCCAGCCAGCCAGCCAGCCAGCCACATAGCCAGCCAGCCACAGACATACCTGTCTATTGGGAGCGCTTTCACCGCTCCAAAAAAGAAAGAAAAAAAAACATGTTTTGAGGGTTTGCACAGGGCTCTTACATCCCAGCTCAGATTCTGAGCCTGAGACAACTTCCTGGCCGCAGGGATATCATAGTTTTGGCCCAGAGGTTCTTCTCACTTTCTCTAGTGGCGAAAAAAAAAAAAGAACTTCTGGGAACTCAGATTGACAGACACCAAGCCAGTCATGAACCAATACAGCTACAGTACCCTGTCACTCACGACCCACAACTTTGAGCCACAACACAACAGACACAACAGTAGATCCACATCAGTCTTCAATTCCAAAAGGACATTTGGAATTGAAGACTGTGTCAAAGCCCACAACCTCTAGCTTGAACTTAAAAGGGAATTACACATAGGATAATTGAAGGGACCAAGAGCCATAACTCACTATTACCTTCAATGGCACACAAAACATTAAAACTGTAGATTCACATCAATTTTAGAGCCATAAAAAGTAACCGAACATGTTTCATTGCCACCCAGCATTGGATCCCAAAATAACAGCACGGCATATCGTCGTTGTCGGGTGGAAACCTTGTATGTCCAAAACCGTTTGTTTTGTATAATCATTTTAAAAATGAGTTTAACTAGAGAAAACAGGACACTGCGAGGCGTTGTGTGCTTGTACTGTAGATCTCCTGTTTTGTAGATCTCCTGTTTTCTCTACTTCTGTGCAACAGTCTTGTATGATGAAGCAGGGCTTTGCTTTGCGAAAAAATGAACAAATTTGAAACTTGGAGATACAAGGTTTCTGCCCGACAGTGACGATATGCAACACAAACAGCAGCAAGCAGCAACGGGGGGGAAAAATAACAATGTTCCTTCCTACCTTCAGCCGTCTTCTACTTGACTTCATCAGTTGTGTAAGTGATGGCCAGGATCAAACTGGAATCCATAGAGCAGGGGTCTTCAACCTTTTCAGGCCAAGGACCCCTTAGCTGAGAGAGAGAGAGAGAGAGAGAGATGAAGCAGGGACCCCCACAACCTTGTCATAGATTCCATATAGTTTCATCGTTTGACAGCACGGTCATCAGTGTATTTTGGATTCATGTCAATGTGTGTTTTCAGATATTTAACCACTTGAACCGTCAATGCTTAATAAACTTGACCTTTCACTCTGTACTTAGTCTGCTCTTTTTCCCCTACACCAAAGCTCTGTGAGGCGTTGTGAGCTTGTAGATCTGCTATTTTTGGCTAAAGTCCTCAGAATATGGACACTAGGGTTCAAGTGGTTAAAGAATTAGGAAAAAAAAGGTTTCTATCACTCAAAGATTTGGAGGACCCCCTGTAGTAACTCTGGGGACCCTCTAGGGGTACCGGACCCCCTGCTGAAGACCCCTGCCATAGAGAGATAGAGCCCAACTCATAAATGTTATGTTTTTATCATTCATGCTTTCATTTCATCAAACAAATAAATAGTAGGCCTATAATAATGTTTGAAGAGGACGCGAGTCAAAACGCCAGTCCCTCCTGCTAAATAATAAACTAGGAAGATGTGGTTGCCGTGCCGCGAATTCCGCAAATGAATTTTGTCTTATCGTTTGAATTTTCCCCATTCCCATGACATTCATTTTTTCAAGTCAATGGGAAAATTAATTCACTAATAAATGAATGGCCATATATGGAGATCCCTGATGTCATCAATATTAACCCTTTCCAAGCCACGGGGAGCCACTTAATATTAAAACCGTGTTATACCGGACATCTAAGCAAGGATGTCTCAGCCGCACCGTCTTTTACCGTACTTTGTCATTAAAAACGAAATAAGTGATTTTTATCAGAAAATCGGCGATCGTCTAACCTTCCCTAGTCACCGCTCGTCCATCGATAGCATGGCTCGTCTGACATGAAGCAGAAGTGACGTCAGGTCCTTTCCCTGTAATATGTTCCCAGCTGCCGTCCATTTTCTGTTTAGACGTTAGTACTTGCATAGCTGGAGTGCTGGGGGCTAAGCTAGCGAAAATGTTCATATCCACTCTAGAGTCATACTTGGATTATTTGAGCAGACATTTACGTGAACGGATCGCGCACGCGAAACGCACGGGGAGACGATGCGTCGGCCGAAACCGACACTCTAAGCCAATGCAGATGGAGGAATTCCGCTGGGGACTGTGGTGAGAATACAACGGGGATCGCCTGATTGTTATGGGGGATGAAGACCACGTGATATAGCGCTGAAGGTCTTGTAAAATGAATGCGGTTCAGATCATAATATAATAATAGAAATTTCACGGCTAATCTACCAACTAGCCATTCTATTTCGGCTGGCGAAGTGTTAAGCCCATATCTTGGAAAGCCCATTTATGGACATACTGTGTCAGTCTTGTGTGGTCTATGATGTCAGACATCTATGATGTCAGCCATCTCAGTAATTTTTTTTAATTCAAGTCAATGGAGAAAATTAATTCACTAAACATTTATATAAATTAAACTATAATATATTGCTACGTATCTCTTAGCAAAATAGCACGCATGCGTGTCTGGATGAAGCCGGTCGATTTGACATAGGCCTATTGCCCATAAGTACGTGCCACCAAAACTGGGGGAGGAGTAACGCGAAAAGAAAAAAAAAATACTTAGGAGACGATGGAATTGATGGAATAAAGTCACTAATTACGTGCAGACCAGTCGAGTATGTGCACCGGTATTTTGTTTGAGAAGTCTCTCCTGAAGTGCCCAGTTATTCTTTATCTGATAGTATAGTAAACATGTATATATAATATATATATACCAGTGAGACGCCTAAGGGCGAAACGCGACCTCGTCCTTTAGGGCGAGGTCGCCATCTGTCTTGGTCATCTGTGTTGGCCATATATGGATTTTGTTAGTATGGTTCCCCTAACAGGACATCATCTGGGAATACCCATATATGGACTTTTATTTAATTTTATACGTTATTGACACAAGACGTTTTTGCGCGCTTCTCCCGTTTTATAGTAAGATATTATGTTGCCAGCAGAGCAGGCCTTTTAATTGATATCAGGGCACACTTGTTGATAGTGACGTCACCAAGATTGCTGGTCCCTCATTGGCTGTTGATGGCGATGAGTGACATCAATCCAGGGGCGCAGGAGGCATTTTAAAAGTGAAGGGGACATATCTGGGAGGTATGTGCGCGCGCATAGCGCGCGCGAAAAATTTTGGGGTATCCCCCACACTTTTGGTGATATCCCCCCCACTTTTGCCCCGAGGAGGGGGGGACATATCCCCTCCACTTGAGCTGAATTACACAGTTGTTTTACGCAGATTTCAAGGCATTTTTAAAATGAAATACACATGAATTCATTAAGTCTATATTAGATCTTTTTATTGAAGGAGTAACAGGCCAACTCCTGTTCTCCTCACCTCCTCCAAAGCCTGTACTGGCTGCCCTCCAGCTGCTGCCTTCTTTTTGTTGTTGTTGTTGTCGTCTGAATTTGCCTGGTCATAAACCATGAAAATTAAATCACTATGTTCTGTGCATGTTGACAAGTGTCAAACCAAAGACACATGTCGGCTGCTGTCTTTTTTTTTTGTTGTTGTTGTTGTCAGAATTCGCCTGGTCATAAAGTTTCATAAATCATTTTCCCCTAAAAATATACTGTATTACCAGAGATCACACTAGTATTTTAAACTGCCGGTCAGCGTGACATGGCACGATTAAAATCTACCAGACATCTAATAAAAAGACCTTTCATAGATATCTGTATGCATTAATGACAACCAGGTCCGTATAAAAGCAGCCTAACACAACCATAAGCATTATGTTTTGGATTGAACTGTTTGAACATAATGCATAGGCTATCCACAATTGTAGGGCCAACTTGCACAAATACTGTACATTAATTACTGTACCCACTACCCACATTACCATTTGCGCATTGGCGTGACATGTTAAGTAATAAATTAGGATACTCACAAGTTATATTGTGGATACAAGCAGTGGATGCTGTCCCAGCGTCTGGTTTAATAGGACAGGACAGCCTTTTGGGGAAGTTGACAACATAATTGCTCCTCACGTCCTCAGATATATATTCCATTCAAGGTAACGTTTTAACGTGTCCAGCTGTCCACATGACATGATTAACACCGTGTTTCATCTGACTGGATACGACCATAGGATGCGACAGACAGACCAGTGTTACGTCCATGTTTGTTGTTGCCATCTTAAAATGAGCGTGCATTGTTGTTAATTAGTGGTTCAACAATCTTGCCAACTTTACTCACAAGTGCCCTCTCGTTTGAAAGGCTCTGTGATGTATTCTAACTAATAACAACTTGTTTTGATAGTCCAGCCAACAACTAAACCGCGCGCCTAGCTCGTATTACAAAGTCAAGCCGATTGGTGTGCACTGCAGCGTCACAGGCACAGCGACAGCGTGATAGAGGGGGGCCCATTGAGGGGGGCTTCCGATGGAGGGTCATTCGCATTGAGCGTCATTTATTTGGACTGAGATTTACCGGCAGTCGGAGTCCCCCCTGGCAACAGGACATAGGCAGAACTAGCATGTTAAAGGGGGCCCAAATGTGAGAGGGGGTTTTCGATGGACGATCATTTGCATTGACCATCATTTGGACTTAGACTGACGGGCAGTCGGAGGCCCCCCTGACGGCCGAGGCCCGTTTCAATTGAAACCAATGAAACATAGTTAAGGCCGCCAATGCCTCTAGAGGGCAGTAATACGCCTTGAAATGAGAACTACTCAGTGTGTACAGTATAATCGATCATATTTGCGGCTTTTTCTTGGACCTGAACACTGGAGGGGATATCCCCCCCACCCAAAAAAAGTGGAGGTGTTAATCCCCCCCGTCCCCCCCTACCCCCTGCGCGCATGCATCAATCTATGTTTTTTTTCAAGGGTTTTCCCATTGGATGACATCAATTTATAGTTAGATCTTTATATACAAGCCGGCCATACATGGCTACGAGTGCACAAGGAACAAGTTGGCAACTCGACAGAGTGCAGTCTAGTTTATACTGCGTTGCATCAAAGATTGCCGACCAATACGCTTATTGGATGGAGCTTGGAGATGTGCTATTTTTTTTTTCTCAACACAATTCTTGGGACAGTTTAATGTTTTGATTCCACTAATTAAAACAAACTTTAGTCTCTGACAAAATAACTCTGCAAATGACGTGTAACGTGGCCTGACCGACAGTACTTGCAACTTCCTCTATCAGATAGCAAATATTGTAAAAGGTATGTAATATGAATGAAGACAGTAAATAAACGGCTGTAACCTGATGTCAGATTTTTTTTTTCCCCCAAGAACAAAGAAATGCCTCAACAGTATACCGTAGGTAAAGTCTTTTGTCTCTGGGGGATGGTATGTATTAATTAGTCTGGTAGGATTCACCCTCGAAACATGGGATGCAGATTGTTCTAGTGTTGTTGTTTGGTTTATATTCTGTATGTTTGCACAGGGCTCTACATCCGGTATTGTCCCAGCTCAGATTCTGAGCCTGAAACAACTTCCTGGCCAGGGATATCATAGTTTTGGCCCAGAGGTTCTTCTCGCCCCCCCCCCTAGTGGCGAAATATAGGTTTATGCCTCAGCGGTGGTGGGGAGAGCTCTCACATAAATAGTTTTGGTGTCCAGATACTTCACGGTGGAATCAGCTGGTAGCTCCTGAGTAAGGTCCTGATTCAGGTAGAGTTTGAGTCGTCTGTTCCGGAGCCCAAACACCTTGGCAGTCTCTGCCAGCAGGCCTGCGTGGTTCAGCCCGTTGTGACCCACTGGGTTCTCCAGGAGGAGGGTGGCGACCTCTCCAGTTTGAAGAGGACGCGAGTCAAAACGCCAGTCCCTCCTGCTAAATAATAAACTAGGAAGATGTGGTTGCCGTGCCGCGAATTCCGCAAATGAATTTTGTCTTATCGTTTGAATTTTCCCCATTCCCATGACATTCATTTTTTCAAGTCAATGGGAAAATTAATTCACTAATAAATGAATGGCCATATATGGAGATCCCTGATGTCATCAATATTAACCCTTTCCAAGCCACGGGGAGCCACTTAATATTAAAACCGTGTTATACCGGACATCTGAGCAAGGATGTCTCAGCCGCACCGTCTTTTACCGTACTTTGTCATTAAAAACGAAATAAGTGATTTTTATCAGAAAATCGGCGATCGTCTAACCTTCCCTAGTCACCGCTCGTCCATCGATAGCATGGCTCGTCTGACATGAAGCAGAAGTGACGTCAGGTCCTTTCCCTGTAATATGTTCCCAGCTGCCGTCCATTTTCTGTTTAGACGTTAGTACTTGCATAGCTGGAGTGCTGGGGGCTAAGCTAGCGAAAATGTTCATATCCACTCTAGAGTCATACTTGGATTATTTGAGCAGACATTTACGTGAACGGATCGCGCACGCGAAACGCACGGGGAGACGATGCGTCGGCCGAAACCGACACTCTAAGCCAATGCAGATGGAGGAATTCCGCTGGGGACTGTGGTGAGAATACAACGGGGATCGCCTGATTGTTATGGGGGATGAAGACCACGTGATATAGCGCTGAAGGTCTTGTAAAATGAATGCGGTTCAGATCATAATATAATAATAGAAATTTCACGGCTAATCTACCAACTAGCCATTCTATTTCGGCTGGCGAAGTGTTAAGCCCATATCTTGGAAAGCCCATTTATGGACATACTGTGTCAGTCTTGTGTGGTCTATGATGTCAGACATCTATGATGTCAGCCATCTCAGTAATTTTTTTTAATTCAAGTCAATGGAGAAAATTAATTCACTAAACATTTATATAAATTAAACTATAATATATTGCTACGTATCTCTTAGCAAAATAGCACGCATGCGTGTCTGGATGAAGCCGGTCGATTTGACATAGGCCTATTGCCCATAAGTACGTGCCACCAAAACTGGGGGAGGAGTAACGCGAAAAGAAAAAAAAAATACTTAGGAGACGATGGAATTGATGGAATAAAGTCACTAATTACGTGCAGACCAGTCGAGTATGTGCACCGGTATTTTGTTTGAGAAGTCTCTCCTGAAGTGCCCAGTTATTCTTTATCTGATAGTATAGTAAACATGTATATATAATATATATATACCAGTGAGACGCCTAAGGGCGAAACGCGACCTCGTCCTTTAGGGCGAGGTCGCCATCTGTCTTGGTCATCTGTGTTGGCCATATATGGATTTTGTTAGTATGGTTCCCCTAACAGGACATCATCTGGGAATACCCATATATGGACTTTTATTTAATTTTATACGTTATTGACACAAGACGTTTTTGCGCGCTTCTCCCGTTTTATAGTAAGATATTATGTTGCCAGCAGAGCAGGCCTTTTAATTGATATCAGGGCACACTTGTTGATAGTGACGTCACCAAGATTGCTGGTCCCTCATTGGCTGTTGATGGCGATGAGTGACATCAATCCAGGGGCGCAGGAGGCATTTTAAAAGTGAAGGGGACATATCTGGGAGGTATGTGCGCGCGCATAGCGCGCGCGAAAAATTTTGGGGTATCCCGCACACTTTTGGTGATATCCCCCCCACTTTTGCCCCGAGGAGGGGGGGACATATCCCCTCCACTTGAGCTGAATTACACAGTTGTTTTACGCAGATTTCAAGGCATTTTTAAAATGAAATACACATGAATTCATTAAGTCTATATTAGATCTTTTTATTGAAGGAGTAACAGGCCAACTCCTGTTCTCCTCACCTCCTCCAAAGCCTGTACTGGCTGCCCTCCAGCTGCTGCCTTCTTTTTGTTGTTGTTGTTGTCGTCTGAATTTGCCTGGTCATAAACCATGAAAATTAAATCACTATGTTCTGTGCATGTTGACAAGTGTCAAACCAAAGACACATGTCGGCTGCTGTCTTTTTTTTTTTTGTTGTTGTTGTCAGAATTCGCCTGGTCATAAAGTTTCATAAATCATTTTCCCCTAAAAATATACTGTATTACCAGAGATCACACTAGTATTTTAAACTGCCGGTCAGCGTGACATGGCACGATTAAAATCTACCAGACATCTAATAAAAAGACCTTTCATAGATATCTGTATGCATTAATGACAACCAGGTCCGTATAAAAGCAGCCTAACACAACCATAAGCATTATGTTTTGGATTGAACTGTTTGAACATAATGCATAGGCTATCCACAATTGTAGGGCCAACTTGCACAAATACTGTACATTAATTACTGTACCCACTACCCACATTACCATTTGCGCATTGGCGTGACATGTTAAGTAATAAATTAGGATACTCACAAGTTATATTGTGGATACAAGCAGTGGATGCTGTCCCAGCGTCTGGTTTAATAGGACAGGACAGCCTTTTGGGGAAGTTGACAACATAATTGCTCCTCACGTCCTCAGATATACATTCCATTCAAGGTAACGTTTTAACGTGTCCAGCTGTCCACATGACATGATTAACACCGTGTTTCATCTGACTGGATACGACCATAGGATGCGACAGACAGACCAGTGTTACGTCCATGTTTGTTGTTGCCATCTTAAAATGAGCGTGCATTGTTGTTAATTAGTGGTTCAACAATCTTGCCAACTTTACTCACAAGTGCCCTCTCGTTTGAAAGGCTCTGTGATGTATTCTAACTAATAACAACTTGTTTTGATAGTCCAGCCAACAACTAAACCGCGCGCCTAGCTCGTATTACAAAGTCAAGCCGATTGGTGTGCACTGCAGCGTCACAGGCACAGCGACAGCGTGATAGAGGGGGGCCCATTGAGGGGGGCTTCCGATGGAGGGTCATTCGCATTGAGCGTCATTTATTTGGACTGAGATTTACCGGCAGTCGGAGTCCCCCCTGGCAACAGGACATAGGCAGAACTAGCATGTTAAAGGGGGCCCAAATGTGAGAGGGGGTTTTCGATGGACGATCATTTGCATTGACCATCATTTGGACTTAGACTGACGGGCAGTCGGAGGCCCCCCTGACGGCCGAGGCCCGTTTCAATTGAAACCAATGAAACATAGTTAAGGCCGCCAATGCCTCTAGAGGGCAGTAATACGCCTTGAAATGAGAACTACTCAGTGTGTACAGTATAATCGATCATATTTGCGGCTTTTTCTTGGACCTGAACACTGGAGGGGATATCCCCCCCACCCAAAAAAAGTGGAGGTGTTAATCCCCCCCGTCCCCCCCTACCCCCTGCGCGCATGCATCAATCTATGTTTTTTTTCAAGGGTTTTCCCATTGGATGACATCAATTTATAGTTAGATCTTTATATACAAGCCGGCCATACATGGCTACGAGTGCACAAGGAACAAGTTGGCAACTCGACAGAGTGCAGTCTAGTTTATACTGCGTTGCATCAAAGATTGCCGACCAATACGCTTATTGGATGGAGCTTGGAGATGTGCTATTTTTTTTTTCTCAACACAATTCTTGGGACAGTTTAATGTTTTGATTCCACTAATTAAAACAAACTTTAGTCTCTGACAAAATAACTCTGCAAATGACGTGTAACGTGGCCTGACCGACAGTACTTGCAACTTCCTCTATCAGATAGCAAATATTGTAAAAGGTATGTAATATGAATGAAGACAGTAAATAAACGGCTGTAACCTGATGTCAGATTTTTTTTTTCCCCCAAGAACAAAGAAATGCCTCAACAGTATACCGTAGGTAAAGTCTTTTGTCTCTGGGGGATGGTATGTATTAATTAGTCTGGTAGGATTCACCCTCGAAACATGGGATGCAGATTGTTCTAGTGTTGTTGTTTGGTTTATATTCTGAATGTTTGCACAGGGCTCTACATCCGGTATTGTCCCAGCTCAGATTCTGAGCCTGAAACAACTTCCTGGCCAGGGATATCATAGTTTTGGCCCAGAGGTTCTTCTCGCCCCCCCCCCCCCTAGTGGCGAAATATAGGTTTATGCCTCAGCGGTGGTGGGGAGAGCTCTCACATAAATAGTTTTGGTGTCCAGATACTTCACGGTGGAATCAGCTGGTAGCTCCTGAGTAAGGTCCTGATTCAGGTAGAGTTTGAGTCGTCTGTTCCGGAGCCCAAACACCTTGGCAGTCTCTGCCAGCAGGCCTGCGTGGTTCAGCCCGTTGTGACCCACTGGGTTCTCCAGGAGGAGGGTGGCGACCTCTCCAGTCAGGCACTCGGCTGGCTGTGCGTTGCAGAGCATCAGGTTGATATAGGGACAGAGCAGGCCGTCTGTAGCGGGGGCGGGGCTAGGGGAGGATCCTGGTGATGTCACTGACAGAGTTGTACCACTGAGAGCCTGAAGGTCTGATGCGTTCTTCAAGTCAGTCTTGCCGCTGAAGAAGGAGAGCTGGGTCTTGCTGGTTCCAAACACACTGCTGCACACCTCCTGAAGCTTGCTCATGTCCAGTCTGTTGTCCCCAACTGGGTTCTCCAAAAGGACCACCCCCTCTTGCTCCTTGTTGGCGACTTTGACCCTGAGATTGACATAGGAGCACGCTGGTCCATTCAGATTGATTTTGGGAGCTGAAGACCCCTTCAGTATGGTCAGCTCCAAATCTGAGCCCTTCAGTTCAGTCTTCTCCTCCACGATGAGGCTGGCGTTGGAGGGGACCGGGTAGGGCTGCAGAGGAGCTTTGGTGGTGGCCAGGATGAACTCTGTGTGAGTCTGGATCACAGAGTCCAGGTACTCCCCTGCTGGCAGGCAGCGGTAGTACACCGTTATTTCATCTGAAGGCACCAAGTGTCCTTTCTTTCGGAGCTTCTGGATGCGGTTGATGACCTCTCTTGCCACCCCTTCATCCAACATGGACTGGTCTGGGGATACATCCAACAGCACCAAGGCCTGTGCATCTGAGTGTGCCTCGTACTGCGTGGCTATGCCAGAGCTCTGGTCAAAGGTGTACATGAGCCTCAGATCCTCCTCATGGAGCTCATGACCACCCACCATGATGGAGCCTGTCTTCTGGAAGGCCTCCAGCTGTTCATTGGTCAGCTCCTTGATGGAGGAAGTGACATCTTTGAAGGCCCCCTTCAGCCTCTTGCCCAGCACCATGTGGTCAGGCTCTGCCCTCAGACGGATGCCATACTTGTCCTTGTCAGTCGATAGAGTCAGCTGGCGCACATTCAGCTCCTCCAGGATGTATTTCTCCAGAGACTGGATGTCTTTGAGAGCTTCAGGGTCCTGGTGGATCACAACCACCTCCTTCAGAGGGTACTTTACAGGTAGCGTTTTCCTGTCTCGGATCACTCTGCCCAGCTCGATCACCGACTGCATCTGGGAGACGGCCCTCTCGATGCGCTTGTCTATCAAATTCTCCCTGACTTGGGGCAGCATGAGGTAGTGGATGCTGCTGCTGTCCTTCTCCACAGAGGATGGGTCGATGAGGTGAACCAGGTTCTGGTAGATCATCTCTGTGATGAATGGAGTGAAGGGAGCCATCAGCCTGCACATGGAGAAGAGAACACTGAAGAGGGTCTCCAGCGCCCACAGGCAGTCCGCAGCACCACTCTCTCCCTTGAGACGGCGACGGTTGGTCCTCACGTACCAGTTGGTGAGCATGTCCACAAACTTCACGAGCCGCGGCACCACAGTGTACAGACGGTATGCTTTCATCTCCGACTTGAAGAACTGGATGAGAGACTGTGTGAAGGACTGGATCCATTTATCCATGATGTTATCACTCTGCTTTGCTATGTTCTCATTGTACAGGAACTGGATGTGTTCCTCCTTGTCCAACCGAAGCACATTCTGCACCAGGAAGCGATAGGCGTTGTACCAGGGCAGGAACACGTCCCTCAGCACGTCACGCACGCCATCCTCCTTAAAACGTAGGTTCTCTGCTTTGACTACTGGAGAGTTGATCAGATACAGTCTGAGAGCATCTGCTCCATAGCTCTTCATTATCAGTCCTGGATCTGGATAGTTCTTCTTGCGCTTGCTCATTTTCTGTCCATCGCTCGCCAGCACCAGTCCATTGACGATGACATTCTTGAATGGCGGCTTCCCAAACAGAGCCGTGGACAGTACCAACAGGGTATAGAACCATCCTCTGGTCTGGTCAATGCCCTCAGCAATGAAGTCAGCAGGGAAAGTGTCCTCAAACTCCTTCTTGTTTTCAAAAGGGTAGTGAGCCTGGGCGTAAGGCATGCTGCCGCTTTCAAACCAGCAGTCGAACACCTCCGTTACCCTACGCAGCTCGCCCTTACCACACCGCGATGGGATAGTCAGGTGGTCAATGCTCTCCCGATGTAAATCAGTTACTTTGACTCCCGTCAGCTCCTCCAGTTCTCCCATTGATCCTATACACACCACCTCCTCAAAGTCATCGCTGACCCAAAGTGGGATGGGCGTGCCCCAGTAGCGGTTCCTGGAAACCGCCCAATCACGTGCGTCCCTCAGCCAGTTCCCAAATTTCTTCTCGCCAACAGAATCTGGAACCCAATAGCATTTTCCATTGTTCTCCAGTAGTTTCTTCACCATGTGCTCCACTCTGACAAACCAGCTCGAGACGGCTTTGTAGATCAAAGGGGTGTCAGACCTCCAGCAGAATGGGTAGCTATGCTTGTAAGAGCTGGTTTTGACCAGACGGCCATTCTCCTTCAGCCACTTGATGATGTTTTTGTCTGCATCTTTGACATACTGTCCCACAAAGTCTGTAACCTCTGGAGTGAAGCGGCCTGAGGCGTCCACGGGACAGACAGGGTCCTGGTCTCTCTGGATGATGCCGTACTCCATGCAGATTTTGTGATCATCAGCTCCAAAGTACGGTGCCTGATGAACCACTCCAGTACCCTCCTCCTCCTTGACGTACTTATCCGTCACTATGTGGAATGCACCTTTCTCTCCACACTTGGAAAAGTACTGGAAGAGAGGCTTGTATTTCTTTCCTTTTAACACCTTGCCTGGAAATTTCTCCAGGATGGTGTACTCGCTCTCAGCCTTAAACAGAGCTCCAAGCCTGGCCTCCATCATAATGTAGGTGTGACCTGTTGTGTTGTCTTTGACCTTGACATACTGCAGCTCTGGGTTGACACAGAGGGCCAGGTTGCTAGGCAACGTCCAGGGTGTGGTCGTCCAGGCAATCAGAGATACACCTTCGTCCTCCAGCAGTGGGAAGCTGACAATCACTGACGGGTCCTGAACATCCTTGTAGTTCTGGTTGGATTCAAAGTTTGAGAGTGGGGTGTTGCAGGCAGTGGAATAAGGCATGACCTTGTTGCCCCTGTACACCAGACCCTTGTCATAGAGCTGCTTAAATACCCACCAGACAGTCTCCATGAACCAGGGGTAGAGTGTTTTGTAGTCATTCTTAAAATCAATCCATCTGCCCATTCTTCCCACTGAGATCTCCCACTCGTTGGAGTATTTCATGACAATGCTTCTGCACTGCTTGTTGTATTCAGCAATGCCCATCTTGGCCACGTCAGCAGGCCCTTTGATGTCCAAGGTTTTGTCAATCTCATATTCCACAGGCAAACCGTGACAGTCCCAGCCAAAGCGTCGGTCCACATGAAAGCCACTCTGGTGGGCAAAGCGGGTGACAATGTCCTTTATGGTGCCAGCCAGGATGTGCCCATAGTGGGGAAGACCTGTGGCAAAGGGAGGACCATCGTAGAACGTGTATTTGGGCCTGTTTTTGGACTGTTTGAGGCATTCCTGGAAGCAGTTCTTGTCCTTCCAGAACTGGAGGATCTTCTCTTCTTCAGAGGGAAAGTTGATGGATTCAGGGACTGGCTCCACCATGGCATACGTGTTGTGTCGCCAGACAGAGCAGTTTTAATCATTTATAATGGGCGTGTGATGATGCATTACATCATTATTATCTAGACATGTTGATGACATCACTGATTAGATGACATCACATGTCAGAGTGTTGTTTTAGGAGACACCGGTTCATGTTCACATCATCATATGGATTCTAGAAGTGCTGTTCCACTTTAAGAGCCACATGTTTGCTCATCATCATCATCATCATCATCATCATCATCATCGTCATCATCATTTTATTTATTGACACTGGTCGTAAGTTATCTAATCCAATCTAATCTAACTCTCAAACTTTGGATCTATGAGACCGAACGATGACTGCATTACAATGAAATGCACCAGCAGAGCCCCCACGTGATGTTTCAGGGCTACAACTTACAAGTAGCTGCTATAATATCTAGCTAGGTCCATAGTATTGAAGAACTCCATGCTTTCTTTTAACAGGTGTTTTCTCGACATTCTATTTACAATTTCAACCCCAGCGCGTGTGGAAACGTAATGACATCACAGCTGAGCAGCAAGTGCTGCTCCTCCTGGGGAGGAGGGAGGGCGGAGTGGAGTTGATCTTATGTTTGCAGGGCGGCACTCTAGCAGCCTAGTAGCAGGCCAGCACTTTTTTTCTCATAGTCGTACTTGTCGGCTCGGCGTCGCATGACGCCCCCGCAAAGTGCCGCCCTGGGGAATCGCCCAAACTGAACCCATTAGCCCCCCCCACGTCACTCTGTGTTATTTAAAGGCTTTTTCCATTGGATGACATCACCATGTGTTTTTTCAGGGGTTTTCCTATTGGATGATGTAAGAGCGAACAGACAGACGGACGGACGGACGGACGGACGGGCGGACGGGCGGACGGACGGGCGGGCGGAGATTTGCCTAATTTATAGACAGTTAGATATATAGTAAGCGCGCCAATTCTTGGCCATCTGGCCAGTGATGTATATCGGACCAGTTACCCATATATGGAGACCCCTGCATGATAGTCAACAATGTTATGTCAAAACATGCCCATATATGGGCATTACCAAATATGGGCATTCCCAGATATGTCCTTAGTATACCCATTCCCTGCGAACTTAAAATATAGATGTGCGCTAATACTGCCAGGAATATCATTAATTTCAGATCAACATTACGTGGCTTTGAATGGCTAGAGGCTGTGTTGGATTTAATATACCACTAGAGCGCGCCAACGATAAGCCTTTCAACATATATCTATGCTTTTCAAGGATGTAGTGATCACGTGGCCATAGTTGGCCTACTGCGTCCGTTAACATTGGGCTAGGGCTAACCATTAGCGTGGGTCCGTGTGCGCCACGCGCGTGCTTGATGGTGTAAATATTATGATGGCCCATCGGCTGGGACATGTATCCACGCCACAGACACTTCAAACCGGGTCAAAATCCGACGCAATGACGCGCCGTTATGTATTGTAGTGTGTATTGAAACCAACGGCTAGCATAGGCGATTTTACACAGAGGAGGCCTGAGCTAGCGGTGACGTCACGAACCAATCCTTACTTTACATGGTCACTCGAAACCATCGTACAAGGTAGGCAAAACCATTTATTCATCCAAAAATATCCAATAAATTGCGTAAAAATTGCCGATCGACTTTAAAGTCGCTCGGCAGAGAGTCTCCTAGTGAGGAAGTCGTTCTGAAAGTCGACCAGCAGGCAAGAAGTTAATATTGATGACATTGGGACAGGGATCTCCATATATTGGCATAACACGTATGTTAATTAGTAAAGCCAAGCAGGGCCTTGGCAAGTTAGGGCCTGGGTTTGATGCCTGGGGATCTCCATGTATGGGCATAAGGGGGTACCCTAACAGGGCATCATCTGGGAATGCCCATACTGTATATAGTCCAGTCATTATATGAAAAAACCTAAAACAAATTGCAATAGTAGCAAACTCAACTGATTCTGTATCCTCATTATGTCCTTAGTGAGGGAAAAAAAGTCCCAAGGAATCCCACCGGGGCAAAGTTTTGAAAACGACCTACTTACCTTCACTTACTCTACTTACACTACACTGTAACGGAAAAATGACTCCCAAAAAAATCTGCTTTAAGTGGGATGTGAGGGGTCAAACTAGGGGTTTTTAATTATTCTGAATCCATTGCAAGCATTTGTTTTGCATGAAATACATTCCTTGGGCTAAAAACGGACCCCAAAAAACTGTGAAAATTGATGATTCATCACTAAACCATCATTTTGAGGGGCCATTTCTTGCCCAAGGAATGTTTTTCATGCAAAACAAATGCTTGCAATGGATTCAGAATAATTAAAAACCCCTAGTTTGACCCCTCACTGCACTCCGCGCCGCGGCGGGGAACGCGCGTGCCGAATTTGAAGCCGGTGGGACCAACGGTTCTCGAGATACGCGGATTACATACAGACACACACGCAGACAGAGATTTGTCGCATTTATAGATAGATTATGTAACCATATGCATACAATATAATGTTATGCCCATACATGGAGATCCCTATCTGAACCAGCCACACAGATATGGGCCATGGCTTGGTCATCTGGCCAGTGATATATGTCGACATATAGGGGATCTTCACATCTTTACATGATATCACCTGTGATGTCACAGTGACAAGGGAACCAACCAATAGACCAATGTGTACTGTAGAACAAAGACATGCTTACTCAGTTACTCGTTATGTGAAAGTATGACGTTTATGCCCATATATGGAGATAAGACAAGATGTGACGGTTCTCATACTTAACTGCGACCTACGGTCGCAAATAATATACATATTGATTTACGTTGTCCTCACTATCTGGTGGCATTTTTAAATGTGTCACTTTCAGTTAAGCAATCATTGGCAAACAGTTAAAGGGATAGTATGAGGTTTCATAATCATATTTGGGGCTGTGACCCGGCCCTCCAACTCAACAATGTGTATTTACAGTAGAACCCACGCACACATCACCTTCAAGCACCTTAATGGTCTGTTAATTTCAGTTTCAAGTCTGCATATTCACGCATGTACACACACACACACACACACACACACACACACACACACACACACACACACAAGTGCTTTAAAAGGCCTGCATGTTGCTGCGTCATTGCTCTGGTCCAGAGCGTAGCGAGGCTACAATGTGAAATGTAATTCATTCTAGGCTAGTTGCATCAGTATTACAGCTCAATACAACAACATTTCACTTCACAGCACACCACAGTGCTTCATATCCTGACTTTGTTTTTGTTTTAGCGAGTAGGCCTACAATAATGCAAGTTTCATCTCTAGCGTGTAAACGTTAACTCACCTCAAGAATAAACAACTTGGAAAAAAACGATGATAATTAACCTCAGTGTTTCACCTGCTGTCACTGTAAGAGTGTAAAGGCCTGTCCATACTTTGACCGAAACCGCCGTTTTCGGTCAAAAGGTCCTTTTCTACCATAAAAGTATATCCCTCTGGACTTCTGAAAAGCATTGGACCGAACGAGAGTTCGGAAATTTGCACGTCGGAAAACACAACTCAACGAACATTTCGGTCGAAGTATGGAGAGGCCTTAAGTCATGTCACAACACCTGGCACCTCAACCGCAACTTTCATGAGGTGTAATGTTAGCCTACTTTACTTTAAGTTGTTTATTTGCCTTTTTTAAACTTCCAAATATAACGAAGCCTGTGTGTCTGTCACTGTCAGTCTGTTTGCAGCAGTGTGGGGGGAGAGGGGGCCAGGGGGCGGAGCCACCAGACGATTTTAAGGAGCTCATCATGTTAGATAGCTATACGTTTGTTTTAAAGGATTATGTGCTGCTGTGTTACAGAATACACCAGTAAGACTCCCTAATCGGGAGATAAGCGACCGTTGGTCGCTTATCTCCTGTCACACTGCTGACATCAGTATGACATCACACCGTACACAAATGACCCTTATATAAGACCGGCATTATCTACCGACAGATTAGTAACAAGATGTCAAAATCATTGAAGGTTTACCCTACTAACCAACTGTTTACCATAGCAACCATGTTTTTTACCTTAGCAACCAACTGTTTACCCTAGCAACCAACTTTTTACCACAGCAACCATGTTTTTTTACCCTAGCAACCAACTGTTTACCCTAGCAACCATGTTTTCTTACCCTAGCAACCAACTGTTTACCCTAGCAACCAACTGTTTACCATAGCAACCATGTTTTTTACAGGGCCTGGGATTGATGACATCAGAAATCTCCATATATGGGCATGAAAGGGATTTTGTTTCTGGAAATATGTCTGTGGGGTGCCACATTTGGAATAAAACACTTACATCACACATCTGGATACACATCTAGTTTGCCTGTGTCCATTTATGCCCATATATCTGATGACATTGGGACAATGATCTCCATATATGGGCATAAAACTTATGTTAATTAGTAAAGCCTGGGGATCTCCATATATGGGCATGAGGGGTACCCTAAAAGGGCATCATCTGGGAATAGCAAATATAGTTATCCTAGAAAGTGAAAATCTTACATCAAAGGCCATAACTACCTACCTACCACCATACTGCATTCCTCATTAAACTACCTACCAGTAAGATGCCTAAGGGAGAAAAGCAAAGGGCGAGGTTGCACCATTTCTTGGTCTTCTGGCCAGTGATGTATATCGGACCATTTAACCATATATGGAGACATCTGGTACCCAAAGATATTCACAGATATGGGCTTAATATTGATGACATAAGGGATCTCCATATATGGGCGTAAAAGGGATTTGGTTCCCCTGGCATCACAGGGATCTCCATATATGGGCATAAAATGGATTTGGTTACCCTGGCAACACGGGGATCTCCATATCTCCATATATGGGCATAAAAGGGATTTGGTTCCCCTGGCATCACAGGGATCTCCATATATGGGCATAAAAGGGATTTGGTTCCCCTGACATTACAGTGATGTCAGTGGCTGGTTCTACAGAGGGGATCTCCATTTATGGGCATAAAAGGGAATGTATGTATGATGATGTCAGATATCATAGACGTCATAGGACTTTCACATAACGAATAACTGAGTAAGCATGTAAACCCGTAAAATCTATATTTGGGCATGGCTGATTTATGACCTCATCATGATGACACGAGCAAACACAGCTGAATTGTATAAATGATCAGTGCAGAAACCAACAGAAGTATTTGACCAAGACTCTTCGATTTAAACATCAACAAAGGTGTGACGTTTGTTGATGGTCACAAGTGACGTGTGACGGACGGACGGACGGACGGACGGACGGCCGGACGGACGGACGGCCGGACGGACGGTGGAGGTTTTCATAGTAAACTGCTCCCTGACGGTCGCAATTAATAATAAGGGTAATAATAATAATAATAATAAATATAGCTGCAAGCAGCGATAAAGTGGCCAAGGTAGAAAAAGTAGGAAAGCAAAAAAGCATCAAGGGAAAGCAAAGAAGAAATCAAAGAAAAACTAGAAGCAGTGTTCTTCCAAACAGGTCTCCAGCAGGTCAGGTGTTTTTTTTTGGCCTAGTGGTGACTATAATAGGCCAAAGTCAAAAGGGTACCACGTGTTCTTTGGCCTTTCACGGCAATCGGACGCTGCATGCGGGATTTGAGGCATTTTGATCCAAAAATGGGTTTTGCAAAAATGTACCTGCTGGTGGCGCTATAACAGGCCAATGTGAGAAGGGTGGCATCTGTTCCTTGGCCTAGTGGGAATGTGCGTGCAGAATCTCACACAAATAGCAGGCTGCGTTTGAGACATTTTGTTCAAAAAGGAGCAATCCTGCAAACCTTGGAATTCAATGTTAGCCAATTAGATAGAATATGATATTGGACAAATCCGTCATGATTACATCACTGTAGAGATACTGTGTGCCCATTTGTGTGATTATCGGATAAAATCTGAAGGAGTAATATTGAAGAATGCGTTTTCGGCCTTCTGGTGGCGCTATAAATGACAGAGACTCTGCCGATTTTACACTAATCGGCATAGTTATTGGTAAAAGCACAAATTGACCTCTACACAACATGTATGCAAAAGACTATATGCAACAGACATAAAATAGTTCCAAAGAACTCCTCAAGGTTTTAACTCAATATCTTTATTTTCCAACTTTTTCATTAGTTGTCTTTGTTGAAGAGTTGGTCATCAGGTTGTAAACCTTCAAAACAGAAGGTTAACAACCTAGCCATTTTCAGGCATGTCTTTTAAATCACAATGTTTTCAAATAATTCAAGTAGTAAACGTCTTCAAATAAAGTTTTTAAACATTAAGTATTGTGAAGTCTGAACCCAAACCAGCACACGGAAACAGTTCTCAAGGTGAAAACGCAATAAGCGTTGTTTTATTCAATGGGGCGTTCCCCTAAAACATGAAATAAAGTTCTTCCCAAAACCGGGGCTTTTAACTCAAAATATGCTTCTTTCCAGAACTTAACAAACAGGGGTTACATTCGAAACATATGTTTCACAGTATGCCGTTGCTTCCATTAACACATGCCATTTCTCTTCCAAGACTCAGATGCAGCTCCTAATTTGCCTACAATGGGAACAGATAGAACCACCATTAGCAATGTGGCAAAATACAGAGCAAATGTGCGACAGAGGAGAACATAGTGGAGTTTTGCTTACTGCTCGATGGAAGAGTCCCTTCGAGAGCCAGCTACACAGTGAAGCAGAGCTCGGTGGTTAAGAGCAAAAACATTTGGATTGCCTGACTCGGAGAAGCTGTGTTGCGGCCAGGTGCTGACAAATCAAACTGATTGCAACAAGCAGCCATCTTAGCTGCTGCATTCTGGGAAATGTAGTTTTTCTGAAAACCAAACTAAGCCATCAGTTAGATTCAGTTCACATGCACGCACGCACGCACGCACGCACGCACGCACGCGCACGCACACACACACACACACACACACACACACACACCTGTGCCTAACCATTCTGCATTAGAGGTGGGATTTATGGCTCTTTGAAGTGAGACAGTACCATCGATACTGGCTCACTAAAAAGAGCCGTTCAAAAGACTGGCTCATTTGGCTCCTTGTATATTTATATATTTTTAAGAAGAATTTGTTTAAACATGAATCCACAAGGTGGCACCACATTCCTCTGCTGACAGTTGAGATCACAATTTAGTATTTACCCTTTTCATAAAATGTGTGTGTAAATTAAGCTACCTTGACTTGTGTTATTCATAAAACACCAAAAAAAACAAGCAGGCAACAATGAACTCGCTCCTCCACTTGTTCTCTCTCTCTCACTCACTCACTGTACTCAGTCAGTACTCAGTGGAGTAGCAAGGAGATGTTGAATTGGGGGGAGGGGGTCTCCCCCCCAAATGAACGGCTCTCTTCTGCGCGAACCGGATCCCAACGTTCACTTCAAAGAGCCGTTCAAAAGATTCAATTCGTTCGCGAACGTCCCAGCTCTATTCTGCATCTAGCCTAAGGCCCAGATCATGGGAAAACCCTACTCACGTCAGGGTGGGGGGTCCCCAGTTCAAATATGATTCTTTTTGGTTTCAGTGATATTTGGACTTACCCTCTACGGTAGTTCATCATGAAATTTTTACTTTGCATGTATGTTTTAGAGGCAGAAGAATAATTTGCATAAAACTTGCAATGTTGATTGAATTATTAAAAAAGCATGTTTCAATTAAAAAAAAAAAAACGATCTGACAGATCTTTAGATATTGGTCCAAAGTTCTTGTAAAAAAAGTTCCGTGCACGTGACGCGAAAGTTCCGGAATAAAAGCGGGTTTAAGTGTTTTACAAACTGCTCAAAATTGCGGAAAATCTAAGGGCGGAGCTTACTTAACAAAGACACAGATGTCTTCCGCTTGAGTCAAGGCACGCGTGTAAGCAAGTTGCATGTCTTCAAACGAAACGAGGCATGACTTATGCCCCTTTAAAGTTTGAGTTTTCAAACGCTTCGTATAGCGCCCCCCTTTGGCCAATTGGAGTAAGATTGCTTTCAGTGATATTTGGACTAACCCTCTACATATTTGCCAAATGCCATGAACGTGTCACTTTGCATGTATGATTTAGAGGCAGAAGAATAATTTGTATATAACTGCAACATTGAGTGAATTATTAAAAAATAATGTTTCGCTTTAAAGAAAATCCGCCGAGACATATCTGACCATATTGGTCCAAAGTTCATGTAAAAAAAGTTTTGCGCACGTTATGCGAAAATCCCAGGAGGAGATAGATTTTGACTGTTTTTCATATAATTCAAAATTGTGGGAGAAGTAAAGGTCAGAGGTCAAAAGTCAGAGCGTAAAAGTTGTTCGGCATGAGGAGACGCATAAGTGTATACAGGTTTCATTGCTGTACCTGAAACAGGGCATGAGCTACACCAGTTCAAAGTTGGCATTTTTCAAAGGCTTCCTACAGCGCCACCCTTTGGCCGATTGTTGCGAGCTTCGCGTTGTAGCCGTTTGGCATAGTCCTCTGCCATACTGCCGAGTTTCGTAAAAAGCGACTGCACGGTCTAGCCGCTAGAGAAAAAGTGGCGGAAGAATAATAATAACTAGAAATACTGTTCCTTCGAAACAGTGTGGGCTCGATTCCAACCCAACAAATAGGATACTTTAAGGTACTGTAAGGTACAGTACCTTACAGTATTGTACTGTACCTTACTATACTGTACTGCACCTTACTGTACTGTACTGTACTGTACTGTACTGTACTGTACTGTACTGTAACTTACTGTACTTTACTGTACTCTACTGTACTGTACTTTACTGTATTCTACTGTAACTTACTGTACTTTACTGTACTCTACTGTACCTTACTGTACTGTACTCTACTGTACCTTACTGTACTGTACTGTACCTTACTGTACTATACTATACTGTACTCTACTGTACCGTACTGTACCTTACTGTACTGTACTCTACTGTACCTTACTATACTGTACTTTACTGTACTCTACTGTACTTTACTGTACTCCACTGTACCTTACTGTACTTTATTCTACTTTACTGTACTTTATTGTACTTTACTGTACTCTACTGTACCTTACTGTACTGTATTGTACTTTACTGTACCTTACTGTACTGTACTCTACTGTACCTTTCTGTACTGTACCTTTCTGTACCTTACTGTACTTTACTGTACTCTACTGAACCTTACTGTACTTTTACTGTACTCTACTGAACCTTACTGTACTGTACATATTCTATGTGTTCTAGATCTACATTTTTGATTCTGTGTTTGGGAACCAGCAACTGTCAAATGGACTCCAACTGTAGTGGACTGAACCTTACTGTACTGTACATATTCTATGTGTTCTAGATCTACATTTTTGATTCTGTGTTTGGGAACCAGCAACTGTCAAATGGACTCCAACTGTAGTGGAGTATATTGAGTGCATATACTGTAGGCTAACAATCCCAGATCACATCTGTCCTCCACTATGTCTATAACCAAGGCGTTCTTCTATGTGGCCACTCCAGACTGAGGAGTGGAGCATGGCTTTTATTGTGTTTGTGGATCTGACTTGGAAATGCATTGGTTTTGATATCTCCCTGACAACCAACAACAACCACTAATATGGCTGACTGTCCCTGCGGGCTCTAGGATATATGGCTATGGGATTTACATCCCATCGCCCGGACTTGATTCTTGATCACAGCTGTGTAATCAGTAGAGTGGAGAGGGACATTTATTTATAGTTTTAACTATAACTATAGTTTTATACATCACACAGCTTAGACATTTGGATCAAATCAGAGAGCAGACCTGTGTGAACGCAATGATATAGATAGCATATCTGAAGTGTGAACACTGCAGCCACAGCGCCTTAACATAAACATGGGTCTATTATCCTTCTCTCCACTCTGTCCCCACTCACTAAATGCATTGGGTGCTTAAAGTTAAACATTTTTATTTTTTTATATTTATACTACAAAACATTTCAAAACCAAAAGTACAAGCACACGTGTCCTCAGTAAGCTGAACACATAAAAATTTGAATGGTGTTGAAAGGTGTAAGCGTTTAAGAGATGAAGCGCGCCAAAGTTTTGAGGAGATACTGACTGACTGACTGACTGACTGATAGATAAATAATGAAGATAACATACGTGTGCTCGCCTTCCAGGCGAGCCCACAATAATGAGAAAGTCCAATATCAATGAGTGGCCATTTGCCACTTCGTGGCCTTGGCCACTAATAATAATAATACTTATAATAAAAATACTATATCTACTATATACTACTATATACCTTTTTTTGTTTATGCCTATTTATTTGCACATGTGAGCATTTGCGTTCTAATTAAAAATTATACCAATGGTATGAACTTCAACCCAGATGGCATAGTCAACTTTATTATTTCAAATTCATGGCCAGATTATTAGAATCCCACGTTTCCCCTTAGTGGAGTAGGCCTGAAACAAGTAGTAAAGTGTCATGGATTTTTAAAGATGATTCTCTAACGAGCATTCTTCTTTTAGTATAGCCTACTGTAGGCCTATATTTGTTTCAATTTGAGGACAGTGAATTTGCACTCATTCAGCTTGTCAATCAATCTTTTCATTTACAAACCAATTTAACTCTGGTTCAATTGAGCGTGGTATGGTTAGGCAGTGGTTCTCGGTCCAGGGACCACCAGGGGTCCTTGAAGGGGTTCCAGGGCCGGAGATCCCCATCAGAATGAGTTAATATGGCAAAACATTTGATTAAAAAAAAATAATAATAAATAAAAAACCCTAGCAAATAAATAAATAAAATACAAATAAATTAAATGGGGGTCTGTGGTCAAATACATTTTAATTGTGGGTTCTAACAGACCAAAAAGAACTGTTAACCCATTTTCAACCTATCTCCATCCTTCATTGTTTACCCTGTCTGTGTCTCATAGGAGGGAAACCGTCTGCCTACCAGTGACATCATCAATGGGAATCGAAACTAATAGAAACAGCAGGTTTTCTGTTCCTGTAAAGTTAGCATGGTAGCAGTAGAAGCTATTGGTATTGTGTTAATAAATATATATTTGTGTGTGTGTGTGTGTGTGTGTGTGTGTGTGTGTGTGTGTGTGTGTGTGTGTGTGTGTGTGTGTGTGTGTGTGTGTGTGTGTGTGTGTGTGTTCTTTCTTTCTTTTTTTTCAGTTTTACCATGAGCTATTGTGAGGACCAATATGAAGATAGGTTGAACATGGGTGAAGTCATCCTAGACACTTAAGGTAATACAAATGTCTTTGCTGTTTCTGTTTCAATATCAAGCTGGGAACCCTACCAAGTGTTGTTGCATATTCAATATGGCAAGAAATTGGTAAACACACCAGTCTAAACACACACACACACACACACACACACACACACACACACACACACACACACACACACACACACACACACACACACACACACACACACTAAACGACATGCCATGGCGTCCCTTTACGGCCGTTGCAATGATGTCACTGGCAAACACTCAACGCGAGGAGGAACACGCGGCCAAACAGTGAAACAATTTGTTTAATCATAAAGTGCATTTACATAAGGCAACGCCTGCATAAATGAATGCATAATTGAACAGGTTAATGCATAATGTAGCGCTCCCCAGGGACAACAAATAAAGTGCCTTTTTGAAAACGGACAGGGGGGAGAGAGAGAGAGAAAGAGAGAGAGAGAGAGAGAGGGAGAGAGGGAGAGAGAACAGCTTCAGCATCAGACAAAAACATGAAATGCATTCAGCGAGACAATGCCAGGGCCACGGAGGTAGAGAGGACGAGAGAGAGAGAGAGAGAGAGAGAGAGAGAGAGAGAGGAAGAACGAAAGGAATATGGCAGTAAAATAAATAAATAAAAAGGTAGAGTCTCGCTAAGAGGATTTGTGGACATGCTTGGTTTCTTGCCATAATCTGTCTATTAGCACCAAAGTATTTGCAGCTCTCATAACCGCATGGCAGGGACACTGCTAGTGACAGGCTCGTGCACGCCAGCCACACACACACACACACACACACACGCACACGCAAGCACACACACACCACACACACACACACACACACACACACACACACACACACACACACACACACACACACACGCGCGCGCGCGCGCGCTGCGAGCGCTGCGAGCTTGTAGATCTGCCTGCTATTTTTGAAAAAGTTGTGAAAATGTGTGCAAATCTTTGAATATATGTATTGTTTAAGCGAAACTCAAATTTTACTTCTGGGTGGGGTCCCTGGAACTAACTATTTTTAGATGGGGGTCCATGGTCAAATACAAATCATTTTGGGGGTCCTGATATGAAAAAGTTTGAGCACCACTGACATGGAAACATATAGGTTTCTTGTACACATTTTCACGATTTTTCAAAAATAGCAGATCTACAAGCTCACAGCGCGGCTCGGTGCCACGCTGTGAGCTTGTATATCTGCTATTTTTCAATAATTAAAATTCATGGCGGGCCCGCAGTGAATCCTTGTACCCAGGGCCCAGAATTTGGTGTGACGCCCCTGCATACAACTCTGTGCCGCCTCATGGGAATCCATCTTTCACTCTTTTGCGTCTTTCCCTGTTTGTGATTTTTCCTCTTTCGTGCCAATCTCTTATTACCTTTGTCTCTCTCTCTATCTTCTGCCTCAGCTATGCTTTATTTGCCTGCCCCAGCTGGATCAAGGCCAACTTGCAGACCTTGATCGTGTACCGGAGGGCAGAGAGGTGCATAGCCTTGGAAAGGATTGTCTCAACCTGTCGTCCATGGCCCACTGCTGGGCTATAATTGTAATAAACGATCAATCAAACAAGCAAATGATAATGCTTTCAGAGTGACCACAGGTAATTTAATTTCTGAAATTGCTTTAAAATTATTACAGAATGAACTTCAAGAGGGGATGATAACTCTTGCGCGGGTGAAATCGACCCACCGGACTGTCAGTTTATCGCGTAGTCCCCCGTGACAACGTAAAACTTGGGAACAGAGCTCACTCTATAGCAGACAATAAAGAGACGGCAGCCTGAGCCTGCTGTGCGTCTCACCGTCTGCTGGTTTAGAAGTGGCCTCTAAATGCCTGACGACTTCAACCACTGAACAAAACAAAACAAATCACCTCCATACATTAAAGCTGCACTTATGTGCATGTGGAAACACACACA
>NC_137828.1:12398251-12425751 GCF_963921795.1 Nannobrachium achirus
CCGGTAGAGTGGCCGAATGGAGAATCCCAAGGTTCCCAGTTCGATCCCGGGCCCCCCAGAGTTAGTCTCAAAGAAAGTGTCCTTGACCAAGACGCTGAAACCCTAATTGCTCCCGATGTGCAGGTTGGTGCCTTGCATGGTTTCCTCCGCCATCAGTGTATGAATGTGTGAGTGAACGGGTGAATGTATAATGCACAATCTATGTAATGTGCTTTGGAATAAAGCGCTATATAAATGCACCATTTATGTAGGTAAAAGCATTGTTTAGTTAAACCAATTCACAAATTCAGTGCATTTCAAGTCATTGTGCAACGTATTCCATGCATACTTTACAGAAAGTAAGAAATGGTAGTCTCACCTTCAGCCTCCACCTATAGGCCTTCTCTGTTCGTTCTGTCTGTCTGTCTGTCTGTCTGTCTGTCTGTCTGTCTGTCTGTCTGTCTGTCTGTCTGTCTCTCTCTCTCTCTCTCTCTCTCTCTCCATCGCCTTTGATGTGAGCGGTTCAGTCCAGGTTGTAATCAGGTAGCATCAGACCTAAGCCTCATTGCTCCTTCACAGCGGCCCATTAAGGAGCTGGTTCTCTGGAGGGGGACGATAAGGACAATATACACTCTCCCTTCTGTCTGTCTCCCTGTCCTTCCTCCAGCCCATCTGCACTCCCTAAACCTCTCACTGCCCCCCCCCCCCCCCCCCCCCCCCCCGCTTTATCATTCTGTCCCTCCCATCCTCTATTCCTCCCTAAAACTTATATTCTACCTCTCTCTCTGTCAGGGTTGTCGCACCAAATTCTGGGCCCTGGGTACAAGGATTCCCTGCGGGCCCTCGGAACGCGGTATTACGCGTTATTTTGTGCTTTAACTATTGAAAAAATAGAAGATATACAAGCTCACAGCGCGGCACTGAGTCTTTGAATATCTCAAATCCTTCTAAGGTTTTTTGAAAAACCTATGTTTCTATGTCAGTGCATGGTGCTCAAAGTTTTTCATGTGAAGGACCCCCAAAATGATATGTATTTGGCCACGGACCCCCATCTCAAAACATTTAGTTCCAGGGACCCCCCAGAAGCAAAATTTGAGTTACAAATGTTCGCTTAAGAAATACATTTATTCAAAGATTTGCACACATTTTCACGACTTTTCAAAAATAGCAGATCTACAAGCTCGCAGCGTGGCACTCGGTGCCGCGGTGTGAGCTTGTAGATCTGCTATTTTTCAATAGTTAAAGTATAAAATAATAAAGGCCTCCCTCCACCTTGGGCCCTAGTAACTCAGTCCCACGAGTTACCCAGCATGTCCCTGAAGTCAATCATACGATAAGATTCAGACAAAAGGCAAATTCTCAGCCAATCATCCTAGCAGCCAGCCAGCCAGCCAGTCAGTCAACTAAACAAAGACAGTCAACATGAGTGAGACTTTGTGTTCTCCTGAAGTGTCCAGTCAGTCATCCTACAGTACTCAGAAAACGGTGTCCCTCACCTTCACACATCGCTCGTAAATGACTGCACTTCAGTCCTAGCAGACACATATCTGGTACATGACTGCATACAAACTCTGCAGTCTGCCTGCCTATAATCTTCCCCTCATTTGACCGGAAAAGACAAGACAGCTATTAACATTCACTGTCACTTTTCCTGACAATTTAATGTCGGGCATCGTGAGCGAGTCTAGTCACATAACAAGGAGGATTAGGCCTGCATGGTTTATCATTTTGTCGCGTGCCTGTGTCGCACACGGAAAATAGCCGATCCGCAAGCACACAACATGTCGCAGCGTGCCGCGCTGTGGGCTTGTGGATCCGCTATTTCCCCCCCCCCCCCCCCCCCCCCCCCCCCCCCACACGATTAAGTGTAACTCAGGCTTTATTGGTTCCTGCCTGGCTCCAGCGCTCGCTCTGCAGGGGTATTTAAAGTTACAGCTTCAAGTGGGATTTCCACAGCATGGCGGCCCTCTGCGTGGTTTAATGGCTGTAAGCGTGACATGGTGCAACGCTGAGGTTAGGGGTACGTTTCCCGCTGGGGGCCCACACACGCACGCCACAACTGTTCTCATTACACAACGTCGTAAGCTAAGGATGTACACTTCGTACAGACCCTTCAATGACCTTTCGCTGGTTGGGTTTGATTCCAATTACCGAGTGCTGATGCCTTTAGAAAGTCACGTCCATTAGCAAAGTTACAGTATCTTTAGAATGGACAGTGTACATTCTGATTTCTCAGAGTCAGAATGTATAGAAGAATCAAAGGAAAACATCATTTTTAATTGCACATACCGAGGGTATTTTGACCTTTTTTGTAATGTGGGCGATTAACTGTCTATGACATCATATCAATAAATAAACTTGCAGTCCTATGTGTTGGCAGTTCAAATAGGGCATAAAACATGTATTATAACATACATTATATCTATATCTCATTATGAACTAATTAAAAAATCTTTTTTAGGTTGGCCTAAATATTGTATGAAGAACAATTATAGATTATATTTAGGTGATTTACTCAATTAATATTCTGTTAATAATTTATAATAATATTGTATATCACCGGTATGTACTTAATTGCCACACATCTCTATTATTGCAGTAATTTGGCTGGTTGATTACACTGCAAGAAACAGTACAGAACAGGGCTGCTGATCTCCATCACTGAGGCGATTCGATACGCATCTCGATACACTGCCAGCGATACGATATATTTGCGATACATTGACATTCTGCCGATACGATGCATTACGATTCATACCTGACCCCGATACGACGCGATACGATTTACCCCTGTTCCCGATACGATGCGGTACACCCCTTTTCCAGATTTTATTTGCGATTTGGACTTCACATCTGCTATACAATAACAATACCAGTGAATCTCTAACTTTTACATTTTAAGGACCATCATATTGTAACTCAGAGAGTACAAATGGAATAAAATGAACCTATAACACCAGTAAAACTAAATGTAAACAATTACTGGCAGTCACAGCTGCAGTAAACAGTTCAAGATGCCTCGGAAACACAGGATAGAATGAAATACTACATGAAAAACCAATTCAGACACGCAGCGAACGATACATCATGATACCATACATCACGATTACAGACGTCAATTGTACCGACACACACTGAATGAAACGATTCACTCGTCTCGCGCACGTTTGTATCGCGATTACGATACGTATCGATTAATCTTAGCATCCCTAGTACAGAAACATTCCAACTGTTCACTCAATAATATGAAGATAAGATAAATTGCTAGGACCTTTTAGTAGGCAATATACAATGTGCACTGTATGCACGTATGACATATCACATTACATCAGGACAGTGAAAGAAAGTGAAAGAAAGTAAACACATTTGAATGTCATGTAAATGTACAGTAAAGTGATATTTCATTGGTTAAAACAAAACATTGTTTGTTCAAAGGTTTAAGCACTATATTGTGATAGTAATCATTTCTATAGAGTGTTTGTTCAGGAACAGAAGACTCCCTGTCTCTCTAGCTCTTCAACACTGGATTCTCATAGGGCACCGGTGCAGAAAACGGATAGCATTTTGTATTTACATACACTTCAGCTGGTTTTCGAATTTCAGCGAATCAACAACTTACATTTTATAGTGTACCAGCTTCACTTGTTTAATCTGTATCCTGTGTGAGTTCTTTCTCCTGATTGGATAAAATTGGTATTCCGACCGGAAAATGCCTTTTCTTTTCCTGTTTAACCAGTTAAGTGGTCAGATGGGTGGGCCGTGAACACTTTCGGTATTTTCAAAGTGGGCCCTGACCAGTGTTGTTTTTGACAGCAAATTTAGATTTAGTTTTAGTCTTTTGAATAAAATGTCATTTAGTTTTAGTCATAATTTAGTCACCTGAAAAGTTTCAGTTTAGTCTAATTTTAGTCGACTAGATATCATAAGATTTTAGGCAACTAAATCTACTGTTGATTTAGTCAACTGAAATGTATTTTGGCAGGCCTTGATGGCATCCTAATGACTGATTTTACACTTGGTTGTGTGTTGAAAATATGTGTGCTGAAAATAGCAGATCTACAAGCTCACAACGCGCGTCGCGCTGCGACGCGTTGTGAACTTGTAGATCTGCTATGTTCAGCACGTAACACCTGAGAGCAACCAAACATACAGTAAAATGACTCTCTTCTCCCCTAGTCCCTCCCTAACGTTTTAGTCTAGTTTTTATTTTGTTGACGAAATTGTCAATACATTTTAGTCTTAGTTTTAGTCATCACAGCTTAGTTTTTATTTAGTTTTCATTTAGTTTTCGTCAGTGAAAAAAAACACAGTCGACAAACATTTTTTGTCATAGTTTTAGTCAACGAAATCAACACTGGCCCTGACCCAGAAGAGGTTGAGAACCACTATGAGTCCTAATGACTCTTCTGACTGTGATCTGTCCGTTGCCATGACAACCCACCATGACAACCCACAGTGAAAACAAACCCCAATTCCTCGCAGTCGCTACAGTGTGCGAGTCTCGTCTGGTTTACAGCACAGCTTATGAACGCTGGTTATGTGATTATTAGCTTGGGCAACAGAGACAGACCTCCATGGGAGTCGAAGACTGCAGTTTGTCTAACGCATGCACACTCACAATGTACGCACCACAGCCAAATTTTTGTATCTCGGAAAAGTAAAATAATGCTTCCTAATGACTATAATAACTGCTGTAACGATCAACAGCTACCCCCCACCCCCCCCCCCCCCTCTCTCTCTCTTCTCTCTCTCTCTCTCTCGTGGTCGAAAAAGGCCCACACTGTTCACAAACAGCCCCGTCTCTAATTTGGGATAAAAAGAAAATACTGACTTGCAATATTTTTGATGGTTTACCGCCGTATTTCCAGGGGGACCACACACGCACACATACACACCCACTCACCCACACCAAGCGGTGCAGTCAGTGAGAGGAACCACACACGTTCATTTGATGAAATTAGGTTAGGAAGTTTGGTGTGTGTGTGTGTGTGTGTGTGTGTGTGTGTGTGTGTGTGTGTACCCTGCAGAAAAATGAGGAAAAAAGCAGCTGGTTCCAACGCTAAACCGTCTTTGTGTGAGAAGAGCTAACGGTGTGGAAATGAAGAGCCTGTATTCTGTAGTTGTGTGTGTGTGTGTGTGTGTGTGTGTGTGTGTGTGCGCGTGCGTGCGTGCGTGCGTGCGTGTGTGCGTGTGTGAGAGGGCTGACTAATCCCTCCGCAGAGCCCCAAACGAGTTAAAAACACATCAAAGGGAAGCTTAACCTCTGTGAAACCTCGCACGGCTTTTTCAAGAACAACAAATGATCGTTCTCCTCATTGTTTCCAGGGGGACTCTTTTCACCGCCGCTGACTTTTTCTCGGGCCTGGGATTTCTTTTTTCTTTTTTTAAGCCTGTGGTTTCATTTTTAATGACTGTGCCATTTGTGTCCTGTGTGTCCTGTCTGTGTGTCTGTGTGGTGTGTGTGTGTGTGTGTGTGTGTGTGTGTGTGTGTGTGTGTGTATGTGTGTGTGTGTGTGTGTGTGTGCGCATGTGCGTGCGTGTGAGTGCTTGCCTGTGAAAGAAAATTAATGTGAGTTTTGTGACTGGGTTTGCGCGAGGGTGCATGCTCGTCTGTGTTCGCACATAAAAAGGAGTATTTTTGAGTGTGTGACACTGCAAATGAGAAAAAACCAAGTTAACAAGGACATGCAGTTGCCTACAGCTTCAACATCATTAGAATGTGTGACAGCAGGACCGCCGCTTATAGAATAGTTATGTACACACACCGCACCAACAGGGTGGGGACTGCGTTTGTGTGTTGCTGTCGGGTGGAAACCTTGTATGTCCAAAACCGTTGGACATACTTTTATAAGAATGTTTAAATAATAATAAAAAATACGGTAACCGGTAGTGAAAATAGCCCATCTACGAGCTCACTTGTGAGCTTGTAGATCTGCCATTTTCACTACTTTTGTGCGGCACTCTTGTATGATTATAAGTAGGGGATGCATTTACGAAGAAACATACAAAAGTTGACGGCAATGAGCAGAGAGAGAGAGAGAGATAGAATGAGAGAGAGAAGAGAGAAAGACATGGGAAGAGAGAGAGAGGAGACACATGGTGAGAGAGGAGGAAACAAATTGCAGTCGTCTGAGACGTCGATGTCCCAGAATTGTCATTATCACAGCACAACCAGGGTCTCTCTGTTCTCACAGGTCTCCTCCTTCCCCAGCTTCCTCTGAAGGAGCTGCAGGTACAAGCTGCTTGTTTAGACGCTGAACACATGCACAGGCTGACTCACCTAGAGGAACACACACACGCGCGCCACACTACGCACACGTACGCACCGCAACCGCACACTGCGCATGTTAAATACATCTGTTTACAAAATGGATACTGGACATATCCAGTGATTAAATAAAATGTTAGTTATTTATTTGTAAAAAAAAACAACACTGAGGGTCATAGACAGCAATCTGAAAATCTATAAATACTACCAACATATAAGAAATTATATGAAAATAAAATATATAACAGATAAATAATATCCTTGGTCAGTAGGCAAACTTCAAGCTCTGTTCCTTAGCTTTAGGAGATCTCCTTCATGCTATGTGAATGTACATACGTGTATTTCCTCATTGAATGAGTTACTCACTTTTTGATTAAAATCCCCTTTTTGGCCAGAAAACACACACGCACAGCTGTACACAGAGGCACAAAATGGTCACATGAGCAACACAGACCACAACGGACATCGCACTGTCGGGTGGAAACCTTGTCCAAAAGATCAGCAATTTTCACAACTTGTGTGTGCCACTCTTGTATGATGCAGTATAGGGCATACATTTATGAACAAAAGTTTAAAGTTCACACACACATTCACCCATTCACACACCGATGGCAGAGGAAACCATGCAAGGCACCAACCTGCTCATCAGGAGGAGGAGCAGTTATTAGCGGTTCATTGTCTTGCTCAAGGACACTTTGACAGTTGCCGCTCTATACCTCCTGCGCCATTGCCACTATGCATATTCATCCACTTGGTTAATTAAAAAGGCATCAATCATCTACAGTATACAGTATGTTGTTTACCAGACAAATTAGTAGTAGGTAGTAGTGTTAAACAAATACATCTTTAAAAATGTAAACCTTCACTTGAAACTCAAGACTGCAGATACATATCAAGTCCTATTAATACATTTACATCAAATGCTGTGTGCGCGCGTGCGTGCGTGCGTGCGTGCGTGGCGTGCGTGTGTGTTGTGTGTGTGTGTGTGCGCGCGCGCATGCTTTCATATGACTGTCCCTTCTGCAGTGAGTGACTTCAGGATTGTGTGTGTTTGTGTGCAGACGGAGGTAAACCCTTCTAGCCGGTGGCTGTAGAGCCTGCTATGCAGCGGCACAGAGGCAGCGTGGGACATGGCCTTGACCCCGGAGGCATTAACCTCATCCTGACTGCACTCCTGCTGACAGACCTGGAGGTCAGAAGACCACCGGAGGTCAACGCGGAAGACTTCACACGAGATGAGTGTGTGTGTGTGTGTGTGTGTGTGTGTGTGTGTGTGTGTGTGTGTGTGTGTGTGTGTGTGTGTGTGTGTGTGTGTGTGTGTGTGTGCGTGACTGCGTGTGGGTGGGCGGATTCACTGAGTCCGATCTCCTCTCGTCCTACTGGCCCGAATGTCCTCCAGTGAGGCGGAGGAGAGAGAGAGAGAGGAGTCTCCTGCCGCGCTGCGTCTCCCGTCGCGGCCGGCGGGGACGTCTATCAAGTCCGGTGAGGCGGCCAGACGCAGGGGACGGCTGGAGAAGAGGACTCGGGACGTGCGTGAGGAAGAAGGGCAGGTCAGTCAGTGGGTGGGAGGCGGGGGAGGAGGGGGGCAGCAGGAGCTCGGCTCGTTTGCGCGCGGCCCTCTCCGCTCGCAGGCCGCCTACGCAGCCGCTGGTTCCTCCTCGCCGAGGGCGCTTAGCTGGAGAGAGAGAGAGAGAGAGAGAGAGAGAGAGAGAGAGAGAGAGAGAGAGAGAGAGAGAGAGAGAGAGAGAACCGAGAGGTGCAAAACACAGAAGCATGGAGACAGAGAGAGTCAGATGGAATCGAGGGAAGGACAATGAAAGATAAGGAGAGATATTATTTAGAGACAGAGCACACATAGATTCTATGAACATGCCACCAGGTCTTACAAAAGCACTGGTTCTCAGTGTGGGGTGCGGGGACCAGCTTACGACTGTATGAGAGCGTACAAATGGAATGGTTGTGCAGTATTTGTGCTGTATTTGTATTGCGTTGTTGCACAATGCTTGCTTATGGACAGAGAGGCTATGCCTGTAAGGTGATAAGTATATGGATGAGATTACTGTGATGAATGGCTGTGACTACCTCACCCTACCTAGTGTATGCTTTTTGTAGTTAAGGGTTTTTGTACAGGCAGATTTTAGAAGAGTCTTCTGAAAAATGTATATGACACACGTTAATGGATTAAGGCCTCGACTCCAAGTAGTTTGTACACTCTCAGTCTCATATCAACACTGGCGGTTTTACAGTGTAGATTGGGGTCCAAAGGAAAAAAATATATACGATGTCAAATGGGAGGTCCATGGCCTATACCTTGCGTCCTTGAAAAAAAATAAGATAAAAAAAAAAGATAATCACTGCACTAGAGACTCAATCATAAAACTTGTTTGGTTAAAAAGAAAAACAAGTCAATAAGCAAAGTAATTTGAGGTCGGCAGTAAACAAACGTCCAACAGGGAGCATGTAAATGAAGCAGGCCCCACACACACACACACACGCACACACACACACACACACACACACACACACACACACACACACACACACACACACACACACACACACACACACACACACACACACACACACACACACAGCACACACACCATTATGTGCTTAATTCATCTTTCACGCCCTGCTTTCAAGGCCCGTGGAGACAGGAATGCAAATGGTAGCTGTCGGGCAGAAACCTCTTATCACCATGTTTGATAATGTTTTAATTTTTTTCATAAATTAATGCCCTACTGCTATACTTGATCATATAAGAGTGCCGCAGAAAACTAGCGAAAATGGGAGATCTATCCACCTGTTTCCGCGTCGCAGATGCAACCGTTGTGAGCTTGTAGATCATTCTCGGCTGCGACGCCGGGAAACTTGCCGCACACCTTCTGCGCAATGCACGACGGGACGTGGGAAAGTTGTGGATAAGCTCACCATGCGCCGCGATGCAACGTGTAGCGAGGTTGTAGACGTCTAATTCAGTGTTTCTCAAAGTGGATTTCCAGGGACTCTGCGGGTTCCTTTAGGGGGGTCTAAACTGACCCATACAAGTCTGTAACTCTGACAGTGTACAAATTTGTACACTGTCAATGTTAAGAGGAGAACCTTGAAATGTGAAATGTTGAGAACCACTGGTCTAATGGGTTACGTGGGTCTGTGGCATGTGGGCTTTAGAAATATTAAACCAATGGCAAAGTATTAACAAGATAAACTATGACATTGGATACATTGGAGCCCAAGTTCCTTTTTCCCCATTTCCTGAAAAGTAACAGTTTTGGACATAAGGTTTCCACCCAACAGTGAGTTGCATGGAGGGGTTCTGGCAGCGATCAGGAGGAGTAGGAGGTGTGTGATGGTGTGAATCTCCAACATGAAAATAGACAATTTGAAGCGATCAGAAGAGGTCGATTCCGCAGAAAATCATCCGTGACACAAAACTAAATTGCAGGTTGTCAGAACATGATTGAGCCCCCCCCCCCCCCCCCCCCCCCCAAACACAATTACACAGCAGCTAAATGGAGGAGGATGTCTCGGGGGGGGGGGGGGGGGGGGGGGGGGGGGTTAACGGTGTTTTTGAATGTAAGAAGAGAATAAAAGAAACAACATTTTAGGCGAAGCATTGTGATGTGAATATGCAGTAACGTGTCACTCTGAGTTGTACGAAGGCAGATAAAAGTGAAAGTAAGACTTGAGACAACACTCTGTATGAGACGCACAGGTTTGTGTGTGTGTGTGTGTGTGTGTGTGTGTGTGTGTGTGTGTGTGTGTGTGTGTGTGCGTGCGTGCGTGCGTGCGTGCGTGCGTGCGTGCGTGCGTGCGTGCGTGCGTGCGTGCGTGTGCGTGCAAACAACAAACACACACACACACACACAAACACAGACACACTTGTATTATCCAAATCACAACATTTTAAATAGCTGAAAAGTTGCGAATAATAGACAATATGCAAGCTGGCGTTCTGCGCGACACATTGTGAGCTTATAGATGAGCTATGTTTTGGTGGGTGACATCACCGCAAAACTAAAATAGCGAAATAGTGGGGGAAAAAAACACACACTTTTTACTCCACTAATTACTTTGTAGATTTTGACTCTCATTTAAAAGACACATGCACACACACCCCAGAGTTTTACGTTAGCCGGTATTTGCCGGCCATTGACCGTTAAAACTTTTAATTGGCCGGTAATTCTTAAGATCCAGTCATCTTATTCGTCGTACGATGGTGAAGTGCGCTGAAGCATCAGCGCTACAAGCTCACAACACGTCACAACGTGCAGCGCTGTGAGCTTGTATGTCTGCTATTTTCAACCCCATCATATACAGTGATACGGCAAAGCGCAAATCAAGCTTTTCAGTCACAGCCGCAGCTCCTATCAGCGCTGCGTACAGGTTTTCGTGGTTCGCTCGGACTTGGGGGTACAGTATGTTGTTATGATAAACAGAGGGTTCCGAGGTAATCTGAACCAAGCTGGACCCAGTCTCAGTTGACGATAATAAAAAAGGGACCCGAACTCCTATGGGTTGTGTGGATATTATACAGGCAAACACAGTTGCTGTCTGTCACAGCAATGGAGAAGTGGTGAAAGCTTGATGACATGTACGTTGATTGCAGGCAAGTCAACCTTCCATGCAAAACATTAACAAAATATAGGTTGAATGATTTGTAAATGATTTTGCAATGAATTGCACATACAGTATCTGCAAACATGTTAATTATAACATTATGGCCGATAAATGTATTATTTGGCCGGTAAAATATAATTTTAGCCCCAAAATTGCCTAGCGGAAACCCTGGCACGTATGCACGCACGCACGCGCGCGCACACACACACACACACACACACACACACACACACCGGGGTCAGTCACAGTAGCTGAGGGTTGTGGGAAACAGACAGACGTTGAGTACCAATTAGAAAAAGAGTCTGACGTTACGGAGGACGAGGGAAATTAAACACGTCCTCCTTCAATAGCCAAGTTAATTGCAAAACGTCAACCTCACTGTTTCTCACTGTGAAAACACAGACAGCGCTTTGGGCATGGTGTGAAAACCAGGCTGCTTAAGATTCACATCAAAGAGAGGAGTGGTATATTTCACACACATGGACGCCATCATTGGCGGTTCGAGGGTTACGCTGAGGAACCGGCGAGTTGGTGAGCGTTGTGTGTGTGTGTGTGTGTGTGTGTGTGTGTGTGTGTGTGTGTGTGTGTGTGTGTGTGTGTGTGTGTGTGTGTGTGTGTGCATGCGCGCAGGGGGTAGGGGGGGACGGGGGGATTAACACCTCCACTTTTTTTGGGTGGGGGGATATCCCCTCCAGTGTTCAGGTCCAAGAAAAAGCCGCAAATATGATCGATTATACTGTACACACCGAGTAGTTCTCATTTCAAGGCGTATTACTGCCCTCTAGAGGCACAGTCCCACCAGTGCAGTGCAGTGCAGTCGGCAGCTCAGCTCAGCTGTTCTGAATGAGTTTAATTAATGCAACGCGATAGTGACAAGCAGGCAGGCAGTGGCAGAAAGAGACCGTCATTGCAGGTGCTGGACCTGCTGCTGGTGTGTGTAGGTTAGTCTCACATCATTCTCAGTCAAAATGAAACGGTCAAAAAACCAAAAAACGATAACGTCGTTCTTTAAATCAAGCAACAATGTAAGTAGACCTACCTTTGAACAGATGCATAATGGAAATGCAATTTCGTTTGTCAACACATTTTACGTTTCCTCTTGTTACTGTGGTTCCCAACTTTTTCATGTCGGACCCAAAAATGGACACCAATGAGGCAATCACTCATGGCCCCACGTGAAAATAAATCAGTGAAAGAGTGAAAGAATCACTGTCAGTGTCACTCACTGGTCACAGAATATTTTACTAAAGTAAAACACTGTACATGCATGTGGTGTCTTCGGTTTGAAACTTGTCAACATGCACAGAACATAGAACAAATTGTAGTGATTTAATTTTCATGATTTATGAAACTTTATGACCAGGCGAATTCTGACAACAACAACAACAACAACAAAAAAAAGACAGCAGCCGACATGTGTCTTTGGTTTGACACAGGGATATGTCCCCCCCTCCTCGGGGCAAAAGTGGGGGGGATATCACCAAAAGTGGGGGGGATACCCCAAAATTTTTCGCACGCGCTACGCGCGCGCACATACCTCCCAGATGTGTCCCCTTCACTTTTAAAATGCCTCCTGCGCCCCTGTGTGTGTGTGTGTGTGCGTGTGTGTGTGTGTGTGTGTGTGTCGGTTCCAGCCAGACAAGGAGAGGAAATGGACTATAGTGTAAACGATCTGTCACCTATTTCCTTTCCCGTCTCACTTTGTCTGTGTGTGTGTGTGTGTGTGTGTGTGTGTGTGTGTGTGTGCGTGCGTGTGCGTGTGTTTGCCTGTGTGTGAGTGTGTGTGTGTGTGTGTGTGTGTGTGTGTGTGTGTGTGTGTGTGTGTGCGTGCGTGCGTGCGTGCGTGCGGTTGTGCTAACCTGACCGTGTCCGATGTCGGATCGATGTGTGTAATGATTCACACCCGAGATTAAGAGGTGGCATTACACACCTGACCTGTTAAACAACACCTCTCTCTCTCTCTCTCAAACACACACACACACACACACACACACACACACACACACACACACACACACACACACACACACACACACACACACACACACACACACACACACACACACACACACACACACCCTTCCCTGTCTATTACCTCTCTGTCTCGTACCATTCAACATTAACAACTTCATCACACAAATCACATCAACCCCCCCTAGCCTGGAATACTGTTTGATTCGCTCCGCTCAGATTATTATTGTTGTTGTTTTTTAGTTTTTTGTTGTTGTTTTTTTTTCACTTCGCTTGTCAGTCTGGCCGTCTTACTATGTGGATTCTGATTGGTCTGTGGGCGGGGCAGCACCAGACACTTCAAATGTAAAGTTTAAGTCACTTCCCTTCCTACTGTGATTCGTTGAGCACCATCCAATCAGCAATGAGGTGCCTACGTACAATCAATTGGAAGACGAACAGACTGAGAAGCAAAGTAAAAAAAAAAAAAAAAAAAGGATACCGGTAAGTCAGTCTGGATTCCCCCCTCCTGCCCTTGAGGGTTGCAGAACTGAAGTCCAGACACTTTTTCAGTCTTCTTTCCTTTGGTGATTTGTTGACTTCTTGGGAAGTGTGTGTGAATATTCCTCACGTTTAGTCCTCTCTGTGCTGTCTTATCGCAGCGGGCCATTTCCCTATGCTGTCACAGAGCGATCAGCTGATGTACGTCCTCTTCTCACGTTCATGAAAGTGGAATTATTTAGAGCTGGAAACAAATGTCACCGCTTTCCTCCAGAGATCAGTATCTACTATCTATTCTATTACGGTATGAAAGCAGTCATTTTGAAAAAGGAGGGCACATTTTCTTCAACGTGCTACAAAACGGAGTGCTCTTCAACCAACCAGCTAAAAAAAAGTCGAATGCCGATGGTGAAAGAAAATATATGGAGCATTCTTTCCCCCCTCCCTGCGAACTCCACTCCGCGTCTCGTGCCAAAAAACATGCAAGATATATATACTTGTAAGGGCCAAAAATGTAATAAGTAGAATTTGAGAACTATACATTATGAGGAAAATTGTCATGATTCTCACAAAATACATACATACATTTATGATTTAAAAAATAAACTCACATTTTTTTTTGTTTATAATTAGGAAAAGATTCAGGTTAGGGTTAGACAATTATAGATACGATTTAGCGGGTAGAGTTGGAGTTATCCCACATGTACAGTATACTGTGTATAGTTGTGCGCCGGTGTTGTGTACCAGAAATATCTAATCTACAAGGTGGCGACGTGTAGTGAACTTGTGTCGCTGGTTCTGTAATTTTTGGCTTCTGGTTTACCATTGGAAATGGCCAAAACCTTTACAAATGGCATTAATAAAATCACCTTCCTAAAGCATTGATGTCCTCAAAAGTATAGTAAAATAATTGCACGCACGCGCATGTGTGTGTGTGTGTGTGTGTGTGTGTGTGCGTGCGTGCGTGCGTGTGTGTGTGTGTCAGATAATTCTCTTGTGTGTAAGCTGCACAGCAGGCAGGCCAGTATGGTGTGTGTGCGTGACTGTAGTGGCGTTTCCATAAACGTATTCGAATTAGGGAAGCGAATTATCAGAAATGCGCTTTAAGACAAAGCGAATTTACCCCGTTTCCATTAAACTGGTGAAATTCGATTCTTGGGAGATCCTGCCTGGGTCCGTCTGACCGACCTGCTGTAAACACTTCCCGCGGGCTTGCACACAGTGCACAGAGCTGGGATGGGGCTGAATTTTTCAGACCGAGAGACGTGAGGGCACTGCTGTGACTCGCTGCACACGCATCCCAACCCAGAGCCAGTCGCGAAGCACCGCCGCGGAGAAAGTGCGGCCGGCGGGAGCACAGAGCAAGCGACCCCGGCCGGGGCGCCCCGAGAGGCGTCCCCAAGCCGAGGCGGCCGCCCCGCCGCCCGGTTGAGTCCTCCGGGCAGACTGCATCCTGCAGCGTAGCAGATGCGAGGTGCTGTGAGCTTGTACGGACACTTTTGGCCTGCGCAACACGGTGTGATGACGAAGGGTCACTCCGTGTGTAACAACCGGTTTGTTTTGTAGGCTAACGCTATGCAATGGACGTTAAATGGACCAGAACGTCATATATTATTCGCATTTATTGTCTGACCCGTTTCCATTCACTTATGCGCATTTAGTTTATTCGATTAAGCCTCAAAATCCTCCTCCTCCAAGCGGATAATCTTTTTTGCGGATAATGAAAGTTTATTCGCATTTTGAAGTGTTTCCATAAAAACATTTTGCGAATAAGCCGTTAATGCGCAAAAAGTAGCTTTATGGAAACGCCACTTGTGTGTGTGTGTGTGTGTGTGTGTGTGTGTGTGTGTGTGTGTGTGTGTGTGTGTGTGTGTGTGTGTGTGTGTGTGTGTGTGTGTGTGTTTATATGTGTTAGACCAAAGGACATGGGCGCGTGTGTGAGAGTGTACGTGCACGTGGTGTAACGCTTCTCACACTGCTGAGCGATTGATGGGCCTAATACATCAATCAGCGATGGCTCTGGGCTGTCGCAGCATGTGTGTGTGTGTGTGTGTTTACGTGTGTGTGTGTGTGTTCTTACCTTTTGGTTTAATATTCCGATAGCTTCCAGATTGCTTCGAAGTCTGGTCTGCATGTCTTCTATTCTGCTCAGGTTAACAGCCATGCAGCTCTCCCTCTCTCTGCTGTAACACACACACACACACACACACACACACACACACACACACACACACACACACACACACACACACACACACACGCGCGCGCGCACGTGAGCCGACATATACACATTAAAGAGACCAATGTTGTTTTAAATTAAGTGTTGATTAGCTCTATAATGTAATGGTAATCATTGCTATAGAGTGTTTGGTGTTCAGTAATGGTGTCTACTCTTCTCTCTAGCACTTTAGTGAGCTAGTTAACCGGGATACCAATTTCATCCAATCAGGATACAGGATAAACAAGTGAAATTGGAAGTGATGAAACAAACAAATTGGAACTGGCACAACATAAACATTAAGCTGATAATGTGTTGAGATTTCTAATATGAGGTACGGCATGTCAATCCTTTTTGTAGGTTCAGTTGTCATGTGAAATGTATGCTTATACACTTGATTGCCTGATTGTAATGTCAAATAAATACACCTTGTTTCAAAATAAAATAGCGATAGGGAAGCGGCGCCCGAGCGTGCTTGAGTCCGCGATCCACGCACAGCGACCTAGACACTTTTGATCCAGTCATCGTGCAGCCTGTTGTGGCTGATCGTCTGGCCCGTGGAGTGGACGTGGAGATGCTAAGCTAACCAACCTCCTAGAATGTAATTGAACAGTGCTTCCTGCTGGAAGCTACGAGAAGTACGCCCACTTCCAGAAAAGGGGGGGGGAGACATTTTAACCCTTTAAATGGGTCCCAGAAGACCCATAGAACAACGGCCGATCGTTTTTTTTTTAAATTATTATCATTTATTTCAAAAGTCCGGAAAAGTCCGGCGGCTGCGCCGTGGCTACCTCAGCCTTAAAAGGAACTACGGAAAAGGACGGCCGGGCTAGCAAAGTGTTAAGACGATTTCAGGAGAAACTGAAATCCTAAAACTCTACTTTCCAACCTCAGTTCAAAGTTCAAACTGGTGGTGTGTTTATAGTCAATTAAACATAATTTGTGTTATGGTTGCTGTATCTTCAGCTCTCAATTCTAACAACCATCTGCAGTAATTATGTTTGGCAGGCAGTTTTTGAGTCGGGGAGTTCTTTAAGCACGCTTGTGGTGCCACTTCAGAGCCGTATAAACCCTAGGGAAGATACAGCAGTGGATGTTTTTTATAGCAAATAATCCCTCCTCACCCATGGCACGTCCAGTGACTGAGAACTATTATTGCGACCGTAGGTCTCAGATTAGTATGTGAACAGTCACAGCTTGTCCGTATGTATGTATGTATGTATCTCTGTCACGCCTGACACTGTGGTTCTATGGGTTTGTCGCTCTGACATCATGCACTGACGTCACTGTGATGTCAGGGGAACCACTCTTAACAGAATGGATTAGCTGCTCTGACATCACGCTCTGGCTTCACTGTGATGTCACACTAACAGAGTCCCTTTTATGCCCATATATGGAGTTCCCTGATGTCATCAATATTAAGCCCATATGTAACAGGAATTCATATGGGAATGCCCATATATGGAGGCCACATCGGCCACATACCAAACTAACGGCTGGTTCTACAGACAGGGATCTCCATGTATGGCTATAAAAGGGTTTGATGTCAGATGTCATAGACGTCTCACAAAACGAATAACTGAGTAAGCATGTTTGGGCTCTCACAGCATATATCTCCTTATACAGTATGGATCTCCATATACGGTATGGAGACCAGGGGTCTCCATATGGGTAACTGGTCCGATATACATCACTGGCCAAATTAATGTAAAATAAGAGCTGAACACACATGTGAACATGGGAACACACATTAATGTCACATATGAATGTACACTACATATACACTAGGAAGCACATGCTTCACAAACACGGACTACATGTGAGGCACATATGAGCTTCTTGCACCTCCTGCAAGCAGTCTGTCTTCCTGTCTGCTGTTGTAGGACACACTGAACAACACTATGGGTCGTTTCACACTCTAATAAGGAGCCTAACTAATTTCGGTTCGGGAGGGCTCCCCGACCCGAAATTATTTAGGTTCGGGGGGAGTTCATCCATACTTTCTTAACGGTTAGTGCAGAAGTCGCATGTAAATATTGGAGGTCTGTGGCATGAAAACGTTTGTGGCCGAGAAATGAGCGTTGCAGGGCGGATACATATCTGACTGGCCCTCGCGGCTGCACGCTGGAGGTCCAGTGACTGGCAGCAGCGTCGGGGTCTCTCTGTCTCTCTCATCACTCTCACACACGCGCAAGCTCCGTCGAAAACATTCAATCTACTAGCTCACATTATAGACGTGCCGCCTCTCTTTCTGCATGCATCACAGTCACAATTCGTCGCGGAGCTTGCAGATCGGCTATACACCATAGAGATAATATAGGCTATCAACACGGAACACTATAAAGTTGTGTTTACTTTAAGCTCTTCTTTCCTCTTGGAAACGGTCAGCGACTAGTAGCCAGACGCAGCAAAGCCGTGTGTGTGTGTGTGTGTGTGTGTGTGTGTGTGTGTGTGTGTGTGTGTGTGTGTGTGTGTGTGTGTGTGTATGTGTGTGTGTGTGTCGCGCGCGCCTCCACTCTCCAGCGGCTGGTAAAGTAAACACAACTTTGCTAAGACAACGCTGAGTACCGAAATTAAGTCGGGAGGTCACAACATTTCGGCAGTACCGTGGAGCCGGTGCCGAACCGAAATTAGTTAGGCTCACTATTAGAGTGTGAATCGACCCTTTCTCTTGCCAGATGCTTCAACTCTAAGTTCACTGTTTATTTTACCATTTCTATCATTTGGATTGTTTGGAATTAAGACAAAGTCAATGTATGATGATGATTTGTTAAAGTGATCCCTGACTAATACGACAAATATGCCTTAATACATTATAATTGTCCTCTATAACTACAATGTAAAATTAAAAACACCTCAATTATTTTATTTCTTCTAGAAATAGCGAATCTTTCACTCAGTAGGGGAAATGCCCGTCTCAAGTTGATGTCATAAATGTCAAGTGTGATCTATCCCTATGGAATTTATGGCATGCATGTGAAAATAAAAACAAACTTAATACTTGGTATGGTTAATATGAGCATCAAATCAATATTTCAAATGTGTTTGTGTTTAGTTTTTTTGCACATGCATGCCATAAAAATTACACATGACATTTATGACATCATCAACTTGCGACAGGCATTTCTCCTACTGACTGAAAGACTAGCTATTTCTAGAAGAAATAAAATATTTAAGGTGTTTTTAATTTTACATTGTAGTTATAGAGGACAATTATAATGTATTAAGACATATTTGTCGTATTAGTCAGGGATCACTTTAAGCTAAAAGTTATATTAGTATTGTTTTTTTAAACCTTTTAAACCAAATATCCCCCCGGTTCAAGCATGGGTGTAGTGCAAAAATATATTTTTTACATGTTAATCACTGAAGAATCTTTAAGGCCAGTGAGTTTCAGGTGGAAAAAATATACACTTCTACCTTTTTCTTTCAAATGAAAATGTAAAACGGGTCCAAATGACCCGAACAGAACTTAAGGGTTAAACAGCTTTTTTCCACTGATAGTTATCATGTTTTGAAAAATGTATTATAACATTAAAAAAAGAAAACAAAAATCATGGTTTTATTTGATGGCCTTCCATTTAGCCTTTGTGCCCTCAAAAAAATTTCAAAATTACAGGCCATGTTCCTGCCATTGTAAACTTTTCGACTCTAGCTAAAGCCAGTTCATCTAATGATATACAGCACAGTGCATTGGCCAGACAAAACTGTTTTAATCAAATTTCTCCAGGAAATGTGGGGCATAAATAAATCAGCGTACATCATCATAAACCATCTTTATAATAACTTGTTACAAGACCCTAAAAGATGGGTGAGTGGAACGGATTCAAGAAATCATTAAATTATATATGAGCATGTCTCTGAAAAGAAAAACATACAGTACAAACAACCGCAACAAGGGCAAAATTAAGAGCGCAAGAAGCCATATTAATTTCACTTCACTGGCTCCCAGTTAGTTTTAGGATACATTTTAAAATTCTCTTACTCGTTTATAAAGCCCTCCATGGTCTGGCTCCGTCTTACCTGTTAGACTATTTACCGAGACACGTTCCTGCTCGCCCCCTCAGGTCTTCTACCACTGACCTCCTTGATGTCCCAGACATAAGGAAAATGAAAGTGAAAAAATACGGCCAAGCAGCATTTTGTTTCTACGGCCCGACTGCCTGGAATGGGCTCCCTCTTCACCTAAAACAGGCTAGCTCTGTGGACATTTTTAAAAGACAGCTTAAGACTCATTTATTTACCATAGCTTTTAGTTAACCTTGTGCTGTCTTTGCCCACCGTTCTTATTTCTCCTATTCTTATCGGTTCCACCCACTAATTTTGTCTTTGTCTATGATTATATTCTCTTGTCATTTTTATTTTATTTTTATTATTATTAATATTGCTGCCATGCTTTGCCTTATTGTATTGTTATTACTGCTTTTCTACTTTTTTGTGAAGCAATTGTGATGTTGTTTTTGTTTATGTGAAGCACTTTGAGCTGCAGTCGCTGTATGAAAGGTGCTATATAAATAAAGTTTATTATTATTATTATTATTATTTAAAGATTTTTTAACATGTTTATTAAAACGTTTCTGGAAATGACAAACAAATGTTAGGGTCCTAGCTATCGTGAAGACTGCGGGTTTGACTCAAGGAATGTCCATGAAATTAACGAGGATAGAGCCTGATTTTCACTATGTCTGCAAAAACAGCAGCCGACATACAAACCCACAACGCGGTGCATCCGCTACGCATTGTGAACTTGTAAGTCGGCTGTTTCTGAAGCATAAATTAGGCTTAATGGTGCCCTGGAAAGGCTGAAGCCCCCGCCTTTTTGCTCTCATGCCCCAGTAAACCTGTCCAGTTAGCATGCATGAACCCCACCCCCCTCACCCCCACTTCTAAATACTTTGATGAACCCAAGACTCCTTTAAGCCCATTAAAGTACCACCGTGGAACTCCAGCCATGTTCATTTTCTTGTAAAAAAAAAAAAAAGAAATGCCTGGGATTTTCAACCTCGTCTCGGTAAAGAGTAGAGGACTGAGCGACCGTCCGTCCCCTTCTGCCCCAGTTGAGCGACCCCGTGCTCGCTCATCAAGACGCTAATAAAATGCTATCATTGTTCCCCTAGACATGGAAGAACACATGCATGCACGCGCACACACACACACACACACACACACACACACACACACACACACACACACGCATAAACTTTTGGCCCCGTTAATGAAAACTTAGAACATTATAAAAAGGTCCTAAAAGGCACTTAAGGGAAATGCTAATACAGGCAGACATTTTTCGTTGTATATGAAATGTTTATGAGATTCTCATTAGTGAAACGATGCCTTCTGAGCCTGCAGGATTTAGACCCATCCAGGGTCAACCTCAGTCAAGTGACAAATGTGAATAAAAAATACACACACAGAGAAGCAATCCATACATGTTGGTACACTAGCCTAGAGAGTTGTCTGTTCTCTTTAATATAACAATAATGGCCACACAGTAACAGTATAATGAGTCGATAGATTGGTAAACCCTGTAATCACCAGGTCAGGCTGACTTGGGTCTCCGAGTCAATTGAAGGGCTGTTCATACTGTCTCCGACCACCAAATTTTTCGTCCCAAAGGTCTGACTTTCCGACATGCATCTTTCTGAACTCAAAGTCGGGGTAATGCTTTTTAGAAGTTGCGAGTGACATCATTTTGTAGTTTGGTGGTCGGAGACAGTATGGACAGTCCTTTAAACCAGGGGTGTTCAACAGGGGGTCCCCTAGGGGGTACTTAGAGTTAATACAGGGGGGCCGCCAAATCCTTGTATGATAGGATAATTCTTTTAAATTAACAACTTGAACCCTCACATCCCTATTCTGAGGAGAACTTTAGCCAAAAATAGCAGATCTACAATCTGGACTCCACAGTCACCAGCAGACACACAAACGGAGAGTTCAGCTAGCTCAAAAGGAGAGCAAATTAATCGATGAGGAGAACAGATACTCGTTTTCGAGGCTGCCATGATGATGATGATGATTTTAAAAGAAAATCAGGAAAGAAATTTGAACAACATAGGGCTTTTGAGAACTATACTGATTCCAGTCCAGGCTCAAGACCAAGTTGTATTCACTAGTCGGCCTATGTCCTATTAAAGGTTTTTACTGTTTTTATATAATTTCTTTATGTTGTTTAGTTTTAAACTTTTGTATTATTTATTTTATTTACTTTCATGTCATGTTTTTGTTCATTTGCTGCACCTTGTAACTCTTGTTTTGAATAAAAGCGATTTATTTATTTGTTATAGAGAAAAAACTATTCTGCTGAAAAGAACATCCTCTAATGAAAGTAATTTGGCAGGGTCAATTAAAACTTCCACTTTTGTGTCTTTTCTTTTCACACAATAATATGATGTTGAGAACAAAAATACTAATACTAATCTAATAACACTAGCCATGATAACATCAGTATCTGGTTGCTGTCCCATTGTGCTGATCCAATAGGCTCTATTTTTAATAACATTTTCAATATGTAATTTTTTCAGCAATGGGTCCCCAACTATCGAAACAATATCTACAATAATTAGAACATTATCCCCCTTTGCAAAAGAACAGCCATCCTATAAGACTGAATGACTACAGGCTTGTAGCCTTGACCTGTCACTAGTTTTCATTTGAAAATAGGGGTGCGACACCTAATCAAACTAATTTGAGCAAAACACACTTTTGGCTATTACTCCTAGAGATTTTGTCCAAACAGCATGCAAATTGCCTAACATTATGTCTATCTAGTCATGTGATCAATACAGAGCTGTCCGATTTTTTATATATTCCATCCTGAATAGCTAAGATTGGCATCTACAGTTTGCAGGAGTGGCTCGCTTTGAACAAAATACCTCAAATCATGAACGCAGCGTCTACTTGACGTGACATATTGGCCTGTTATAGCGCCACCAGGAGGCTGGTTTTGCTAAGATTGACTTCAACTACCTGGCCTGGTCCCTGGTGGAGACCTATGCTCCTCGAGTAAAAATGTATAGTTGCAATTGAAGTTTGCAGATGATTATGGTTATAGTAAGCCTGTTTAAGGAGTTGAGTTGGGCAATGCAAAATATTTCATAATGCTGAGTAAAAATAGAGCCAGTAGTAAGCCTCATTTGTCTGAGGAAGGTGGCGTTCAGTGTTTCACTTTTCTTTTACAGATCTGACTAGAAATGAGTGAGAGTGAATGAGAATGTTAACGCCATCTGCAGCGCTGTGAGTGTGACGGAGAGAGTCGCAGCCCCAGCCTTGAAGCCTCAAAAGTCTAGTATCTCCCCCGGACCAAAGAGATGTCTCTTTGGTCTAGTGGTTAAGATATTGGACTTTCGCGTGGGAGACCCGGGTACGAGGCCGGGTGGGGAGGTTCGGATCACCTCCGTTACATGAGCATGTAACACATGCTTTCACGGTTTCAGACCTGATTTGGCTCTGAACTTGGACCGCGTATTTCTGTCTTCACTAAAACAGCCGATCTATAAGCTCTCAACGTATCGCAACACGATGCGTAGTGAGCTTGCAGATCTGTTATATTTGGCTAATGTACCCCCCCCCCCCCCCCCCCCCCATATCGATGCTGAGGTTCAAAGTGGTTGAAGAAAGCAGGATCCATCCGGCCTGACAGTAGAGTTTCACACATTGTGCCCCTATAGGTTCCTGTTTCAAATCTCCGCTATAGTTAAAACCAACACATACCGTACAAACACTGCTTCATACAATCAGCCATTTCACAGCTAAACTCCAGTAGTACAAAATAAACAAAAACATTGGTAAATATGGCTTTAATTTTAGCAGTACATCCAGTAATTTATTGCAATAATTTACTGCCAAAACCAACTTATAGTTGATTTGAAGTACTCTTTATGAGGTATTATTGTACAAGTATGTATTTGTGTAGGACTACTCTGCTCCCAGCGAGAAAGGTTTTTATGCACTCTATGTTTTTTATTTTTACTTCTTATTATATAGTCGTTGTCGGGTGGAAACCTTGTATCTCCAAGTTTCAAATTTGTACGTTCTTTCGTAAAGTAAAGCCCTGCTTCATCATACAAGGCCGTCGCACAAAAGTAGTGAAAACAGCAGATCTACAAGCACAAAACGCCTCGCGGTGCGAGGCGTTGTGTGCTTGTAGATCGTCTGTTTTCGATATAGTTTAAATCATTTTTAAAATGATGGTTTTGGACATACAATGTTTTCACCCGACAACGCCGATATAGCATGTTGTGTTTAATTGTGTAATACTGCGTTTTAGTACAGTTTTTACTGCCGAACAAACAATTGGCCCTCTGGGGACAAATACAAGTTGTACTCCATACTCTAGAGAAGAGAAAACAAGCGCCGTAAACTCCAGCGCGCTCCGTACTGCACACAGAATCAAGAGTGCCGCGACGTTGTCATCGTCACATAACTCAGGCTCATGCTTGGAGCTCGGTAATGCGGTTCTCGGGGCAGATCATGAAACATCATCGCCTCTGTGAAGACGACTCAAAAGAGATTTATGGACGCGGCGGGGCTCTGCGCTGAGTGCCTGGCACGTCGCCTGTGTAAACGCGGCGCGTCTGTGTTTACACACAGGCGCGTGTGTGTGCAATTAGCGGCCTAACCCAATCAGTGTCTGTGTAATTGCAGTCATTAGCGCCGGGGCCAAGCTGCCATGTCGACTAAGCCAGGCAGTAAACTACGAAGCTGCTCTTCCTTCAGCTCCACCTCACTCTCATCTGCTTTTCTGCTCTTTCTTCGCTCCGTGAGATTCTTTATGAGTCCCACTCTGTTCCCAAACAATCTCCTCACCCCCCCCCTCTCTCTCCCTCCACATTTCTACTAATCCCCTGCAGTGATCTTTGTGTGTTGTTAATTAAACTGATGTTGCCTGATGGTTTATGAGACAGTGATTCTCGAAGTGGGGTACGGGGAACCCCCTGGCGGCCCTTCGGGGGGTTTCCAGGGGCTCCCCCAGCCCCTTTAAATTGTTATTTTTCAGCTATTCGGAAATAGCTGATCTACACATAGTACAAGCTGATGTGAGCTTGTAATTGGAACATGGGAGATACTACAGTGTACATGCCTATTTATTTTGCCAGGGCTTTCCATCCAACAGCCACCTCCACACACACACGCACACGCACACACACACACACACACACACACACACACACGTGCGCAGGGGTGTCACACCAAATTCTGGGCCCTGGGTGCTTTAACTATTGAAAAATAGCAGATCTACAAGCTCACAGCAAGCTTGTAGATCTGCTATTTCTGAATATTTCAAATCCTTCTAAGGTTTTGTGAAAAAAACCTATGCTTCTGTCAGTGGTGCTCAAACTTTTTTCATGTGAAGGACCCCCAAAATGATATGTATTTGGCCACGGACCCCCATCTCAAAATATTTAGTTCCGGGTACTATAAAGTAATTGAGGCCCCTCCACCTTGGGCCCTAATAACTCAGTCCCATCCCCCCCCTGCACACGCGCACACACCATGTGTGACCAACTCTTATTGGGAAGAGAGTCCCTCCTTCCTGTCACCCTTCATCCCAATCCTCTCCTCCTCCTCCTCCTCCTCCCTCTCTGTGTGATGTTTATTGATACAAACTGCCATCCACGACGCTATCGCGGTGTGAGAATGTGACACTCCAGCTGCCTTGGAACAGGGGCTGGGCGATATTGTCATCAATTTCTTTAATAATAAAGTCCCATCTTATCAACCTTCAGTTGATTACTGCCAGTGATAGACCCTCACACAGACACACACACACACACACACACACACACACACACACACACACACACATACACCCCACCCCACCCCGCACCAGTGATAGACCCTCACAGACACACACACGCACGCACGCACGCACGCACGCACGCACGCACGCACGCACGCACGCACGCACGCACGCACGCACGCACGCACGCACGCACGCACGCACGCACGCACGCACGCACACACACACACACACACACACACACACACACACACACACACACACACACACACACACACACACACACACACACACACACACACACACACACACACCCCGCACCTTTGTATTACTGCACTCGTGAGGACATCTACGTTTTAGGACATGTTACAAATATCATTTAAAAAAAAAAATATGACGAGATATATATATATATATATGGGTCAGTGACGTGACGCCCCAAAAAATGTGTTTTTAAAAAAACTTTAAATTGCAGGCATAAAAGTTATTTACTTTTGTTCTACTCACTCTCAACCTTATGGAAATACATTTTGTTTTTAGATATTTTATTGGAATCAGACTTTATTCAGCAGTTTGTTGTACTTGTGCCTAAAATCGTCATATGGTGTGACATGAAAATAATTGTTCATAAAATGAAAATGGAGTACATCTTTCTTAAGTTACTCACTTTATCAAAGTCCTTTATCATAACTAACCAGTGATCCACTATAGTTTTTTGAAAATTAATTATATCTGTATATTTTTTTCATAATCGACACTCTGTGTGAGGCCCATGTTCATGATCTTACAACATATTTTAAATGTATTCTGTCAAAACTTTCTCTAAAATTACACAAATATTTGTGACTCTTCCTGATAATATTCTCTATGTAATCCATAAACATTTTTTTGGTTTAATCATTAATAAAGGTATGATTTCTCACTATTTGGAATGTCACACCAAATGATTTAGTGTCACACCGTATGATCATATCTTCATGTGTCAAAGCAAACTGTGTTTTAACCTACCTATTAGTGAGTACTGAACTGAACTACTGATTGATTAAACAATTACCCAGGATAACATGGCCTTAATATTTCTGAACAGGATATTATTGTAGGGCTTTAACATGGGATAAGAAAGAATTGTAGTAGTAGATGGATGATGAGGATGTGCACAGGAATGCTACGCACACCTAAGTCTTCTGCCGGCCCACGGCAGAAGGATCCTAAAGGGACAATAAGGCGCATAGCCACACTTGGAGCCAAGGCATTGAAGGCAACATTTTATTAACACCAATTAGTGGAAACAGAACTCAGCATTCAGGTAAATTGCTTTTTTCCGAAGTCTCCTGAACTTGAACACAGCATTTTGTGTTGAACAAATGTAATTAGGAATCATGACATTACACCACATCTCCACTAGCTAAAGAGTGCTGGGTTGCGCAACTCCGAAAATAGCTGATCTACAAGCTCTCGCAGCACAACGTGTTGAGAGCTTGTAGATCAGCTATTTTCGCTAGTTTTGTCTCGGGTCCTACCTTAACACTGTCCACTGTCCAGTCCAGTGAGTGAAAGTACAAAAGTATTAGATCAGATTAGATTATACATTTAGACTGTATTGTACATCAGCCAGTCGTATTTGGTGAGGGTAGCAAACCGGCTGCCTTGTTGCGGTTCTGCTATGCCACAGACAACCTCCTACTCTTCGTAGAAAATGCAGTCTCGCCCCTTTGGCTCCTCTCTCCTTGCTGGGTCATTGTTTAGTTTCTCCCTGTACTTTCTCGTTCTCTCAGCACTTGTCATTTTCCAGCTGACAAAAGAAAATGCAATGTATAGTTTAAGACAAAGAGAAAATATTGTTTAGATTGAAACAATATGTTAAGGTTTCTGTGAAGGGGTTTCTGCTCTGTCTGATGAATTTGAAGTATCACTGAATGAAGCTAAATTACATTTTATGTAAAAATGTTTAAAACAAATGTTTAAATGTACAAAAGAAACATGGAACTTTGTTATTTGTTGTTATATCTGTAGTTAAATACAGTATAAATCATATGGTGTGACAGTCAAGTCATATGGTGTGACAAGCAGACATGTCACACCATATGATTAAGTGTCACACCATATTACTGTTTTCTCCATTTAGGTTTACCTTGAGGCTACTATGTACACATTAGCATGCTAACAGCATGCTAGCTATAACAAAGCAGCCTAGATCTACATGGAAATATGACCAAAACTTCAAA
>NC_137828.1:12433251-12440751 GCF_963921795.1 Nannobrachium achirus
CTCTCTCTCTCTCTCTCTCTCTCTCTCTCTCTCTCTCTCTCTCTCTCTCTCTCTCTCTCTCTCTCTCTCTCTCTCTCTCTCTCTCTAAAAGTACTCACTCTTTTTCCTCAGTAATGATGAGCAGCACCTTGTCCTGGGCTTTAACCTGTGCAGCCAGACTATCACTGGAGGATCTGAGACACGTGATATACATAAACACAGCACAAACAGCTCAGAAATGTGTGTTTGGTAGATTATTTTAGTCGCAACAATGCTTCTTGGCAATAACTTTTGGACTGTTGGAAAGCCTGTTTATGTCCCCTTTTAAATGGATCCCCATTTGTAGGGAACATGCGTGGGATGAGCAGCACAGCTGACTATGCGGGTTGCGCCCACATAGGGCTGTCACAATTATTACATAATCGTCTAATCGCAATTATTTCACATAATCGCGGTTATTTTTCTGTTGAAAAATGTTCATATCTTTAAAGTAAAAAATTGTGGAAATAGCTACAAATATCTACAAGCTCACAACGCGTCGCGATGCGACATGTTGTGAGCTTGTAGATCGGCTATTTCCACTATCAATGTTCTTTTTTTAAGTATAAAGTTGTCAAATATGTCAGTAATTTCTTTGTATATTTAGGTTATGTGTTATATCGGCCATGTGCAACTTCAAAGCCTAAAAGCCAAACAGAAATGTAATTGTCAACGACAAAAACACAATTAAATATTAAATTGTTAATTGCAATTATTTGAGAGAAAATTAATCGTCATGTAAAATGTCATCATCGTGACAGCCCTGCATGGATATTTTTCATCTGACCACTTTTTTTTTATTTATTTTTTTACATTCTTTAAAAAATATATATACTTGCACATTTATAAACAACACATTTGACACAAATATCATATTGACTTGGGTTGTGCCGGTGAGATTTAGACTTAGGTTAATCTCACCTCATTTAACAGCAATAATACAATGATACCAAGTAATCGTAGAAATAAAAAGAACAAACTTTGCTAACCCAATAATTTGCTGATTAGCAGTGGAGACACAAAGGAGACAAAGGAGTCTCCATAGGGAACCACTGCTGGTCATCAAATTATTGGCTTAAGAATGCGAAAAAAACGAAAAAAAAAACATTAAGTGGTCAGATGGGTGGGCCGTGAACACTTTAGAGATTTTCCAAGGGGGCCCTGACCCAGAAAAGGTTTGAGAACCACAGTTTGGGACAACGTACAGATGTGCCGTTTCAACTATTCAATATTTACTGTTTTTTTTTTCCTGAACATTTCAAATTAATTAATTAAAACTCAACCACTCCCTTCGAACCATTATTAAAACCCATTCAGAACAGTTACGCTATATTGTGTATCATTATTTTATGCTTTAACTATTGAAAAATAGCAGATATACAAGCTCACAGCGCGGCACCGAGTGCTGCGCTGCGAGCTTGTAGATCTGCTATTTTTGAAAAATCGTGAAAATTGGAATTTTGACCCGATTCTATAAGTGCCTTTTGAATCCTTCTAAGGTTCTTTTGAAAAACCTATGTTTCTATGTCAGCAATCTGGCCAGCCATCGTCAAAGATAAGGTCCTTTTCACTTAACTGGAGCTCAGTTAGTCTGTTCTTGAGAGACTACTATGTCAGTGGTTCTCAAACCTTTTCATGTGAAGGACTATTCAATATTTACTGTTTTTTTTTTCCTGAACATTTCCTGCAAATGCATTTTTTTCCACAGGTTTCTTTCCCTGTTGTATAGAGAACGGAGTGTATTTTTGCAAAAACTCGCAAATGGCAAGAAGAAACCACTCAATTCCCACTGAAAAGCAGAATCCTCCTTCATGGGTACAGCTTTAAGTGAACTTATGAAGTCAGAGAAGGTCATGAACATAGCAAAAATAACTGATCTACAAGCTCAATGTTCTGCAAATCCCCTGAAAATCGACTGTCTTGCCAATGGCAGGACGCGTGAGGTTTTGAAAAGGCACATCTGTAGGGACCATTTGTGTCCATACTTGGGTATTCACCAAATATTCGAATTTCAAGCTCACTATTCAACGTTGTTCACCGAAGTCGAATATTCGCCTTTTTTTTTCTCTCTTTAAAAAATATATAGTTTATAAAGCTTGGCTAGATAGGAAGTCATAAGAATGAGTTGTCAATGGTTCTCTAACCTTTTTAGGCTGTGACCCCCAAAATAAACATATTTGAACTGGGGACCCCCAGTCCCCCACCCTGACAAGCACTTGGAATTGTAGGTATTACATTTAATGTGACTCGGTTCCGCAGATAAATATTGTGAAAATAGCCGATCTACATGCTGAGCATGTAGATCGGCTATTTTCACAATGTTCGCCTATTGCTTACTTAATATGTGACAGTTTGGACAGTCCTGTCAAATATTCGACTATTCGAATACTTTGAGGTCGAATAATTCTAATACTACAAATCACTATTCGTGAATGCCCTAGTCCATACTTGTGCTCTGTGATCCAGCGGCTGACGTTGGCCATGACCAGCTGGCTCTCACTGTGAAGCTTAGTGTTGTCCGCGCGCGTCCCCTCCAACTGCAAGCACAGCACGTCCACCTGCAGTCACACATACACACGCACGCGCACGCGCGCGCGCACACACACACACACACACACACACACACACACACACACACACACACACACACACACACACACACACACACACACACACACACACACACACACACACACACACACACACACACACAATTTACAATTTAGGCATTTAGCAGACGCTCTTAATCCAGAGTGACTTACAATAAGCAGATAATACATACAATAATCAAGGTAATACATCAATACGTCAACATCAATACATCAAATGCATAGAAATATCAATCTAGAGAAAAATAACGTAGGTAGACCAACCACATAATCAGTAGAAAAAGCATTATATGAACTAAAAAAAAACTGTGGTAGGTGACTGCAACGGTAAGTGCTATGGGCTTGGGTGGAGTCTGAAGAGGTGGGTCTTCAGTACAATGGGTCTTCAATGTAAAATTAAAAGTATACTGCAATATAGAAATACTCTATTACAAGTAAAAGTCTGGAATTGAAAATGTACTTGAGTAAAATTACAAAAGTATTGGCATCAAAATATACTTAAAGTACCAAAAGTAAAAGTAAAAAATGTTAGAAAATAGCGACAATGCGACGTGTTGTGAGCTTGTAGATCGGCTATTCAAATAGCCTAGGTATAAAATAGGGCTAAAGTAGATTAATATAAATTATGTTTTACAATATCATTATTTATATCTGCAAAGTAACTATAGCAACTAAAGTTTTCAAATAATTGTAGTGGAGTAAAAGTACAATATATGGATCTGAGGTGTAGTGGAGTAGAAGTAAAAGTATTGGAAAGACACACACACACACACACACACACACACACACACACACACACACACACACATACACACACACACACACACGCGCATGCACGCACACGCACACGCACGCGCATGCACGCACACGCACATGCACACGCACACAATATACATCTACCGTATTTACAGGGCACCCGCTCGTTTTATAACATCATTTATAAACTCAATTCCAAAACTTGACCACAGAGAGGGAGTCACAAACCCCTGTTGGCTGAGCCAATGGGGATGTCCCGCTCATGACCCATAACCACACTGACAGGGGAACCAGTATGGCTTGAATTAGAATTCCATGACCTTTCCAAAACATGTCTCCCTTTTATTACCTTATACAGCATACAGTAACGTATATCCAGGCCTGGTAAATGGGATTTTGGAATTCTGTAATTATTTCCATGTTTTCCAGTATAGTGGGAAACATCTGCATCAATTTACAAACATCAAACATCAATTACAGTATCTTCTTAGCGATTATTCTATTGATTAGTTCTTTTGATTCATTGAATAATTGAATAGCTTTTTTAAATAATTGGTTTTAGGCAGAATTATGTTTTAACTCCAGATTATATTAGTATTAAATGTTGCAACTTGTCCTGGCCAGGAAGACACTAAAGTGTTACATGAAAACACTAAAGTGTTACATAAAAAAGTACAATTAAAGATAATAATTTTCATGTTTTGAGAATTGCCGTCGAAGTGTAAAAAAAAACAAAAAACAGGAATCACGTGGATTATACACGTGGATTATACACAAGCTTTTGACTAAAACTAAAGTTCACATTTATGATATGAAACCCATGCTCCCGTGACCCTTTCAAAGTTTGTTAAACTTGTTGAACCTTCGCAGCATTAGGTGAGTGGACTGCTTAATTATGTTCTGCTGTTTTGGCTGCTGTTGTGCTGCGGTGAGAGGGGTCAGCAGAGAGCTGTTGATTCGCTCTTTTCTCTTTATAGTTGTTTATTTTTGGCGACTGGATCTGCAACATCTCTCTTTAACCCATTTAGGCCTAGAATTATTGAATGCTTTAACCAGTGAAAAATAGCAGATATACAAGCTCACAGCGCGGCACCGAGTGCCGCGCTGTGAGCTTGTAGATCTGCTATTTTTGAAAAAGTCCTGAAAATGTGTGCAAATCTTTGAATATATGTATTTTCAAAGCGAACGTTTGTAACTCAAATTTTGCTTCTGGGTGGTCCCTGGAACTAGATATTTTGAGATGGGGGTCCGTGGCCAAATAAATATCATTTTGGGGGTCCTTCACATGAAAAGGTTTGAGAACCACTGACATAGTAGTCTCTCAAGAACAGACTAACTGTGCTCCAGTTAAGTGAAAAGGACCTTTTCTTTGATGATGGCTGGCCAGATTGCTGACATACCGGTAGAAACTTAGGTTTTTCAAAAAATCTTAGAAGGATTCAAAAGACACTTATAGAATCGGGTAAAAAATATAATTTTCACAATTTTTCAAAAATAGCAGATCTACAAGCTCGCAGCGCGGCACTCGGTGCCGCGCTGTGAGCTTGTATATCTGCTATTTTTCAATAGTTAAAGCATAAAATAATGATACACAAAATGTGTTATAGCCTCATGTCAATAACACAAATTGACATGAATCCAAAATACATTGACGATTGTGCTGTCAAACGATATGAAACTATATGGAATCTATGAACAGGTTATGGGGGTCCCTGCTTCATCTCTCTCTCAATTAAGAGTACAAAGAGTTGGGGAGAGAAGCTGTAGAGTCAGAGATGGAGAGGGTAGGATGGAGGGATGCAGAGGGAAATGGCTCTCCCTGGACCAGGGACATGCAGAGAATGTTAGAGAGGCAGGGGCTGAAATTTCTAAAAGGGCCTTTTGGTGAAAATATCGGAAATAGCAGACCTCCAAGCTCACAATGCGTCGCAGTGCGAAACGTTGTGAGCTTGGAGGTCAGCTATTTTCGGAGCTTGATACCACACCTAAGCATCATCAAGTGAATACTGGAGATGTGGTTTACAGCATGTATTTCTACACAGAGAGGGCAATTCTTTCGACATTAACAGTTCTGCTGCCGTTGACAATCCTCACCGTCATTGAAAGGGTTAAAAATCATGGTGCCGTTGACGGTGAGGACTTGTGAATTTTACTGTATTTACAGTAAAGGTATAATTACTTACTGTACGTCGCTCCGGTCCCGCCCGCATCGGTAATGTCCGCGATTTGTTTACAACGCACATCGGGCGTGTACGCAAAGTGAACGTCCTCCATAGTAAATCCATTGAGAGGCCCATAAAGAGACTTCATTTACTCAAAAGAGACATTTTTATACACAGGGTGGTCTGCATACTGTACACAATAGACTCGGGCTGGGCGCAGCCATGTTTCTCTTCTGGGCTCACACTGTCATGTGAGTAGATGACGTAATCGTTGCCGTCAAGTGATAATCCAAAAAAACTAAAACAACCCCCTTCCGGCCCTTCAAAATAATAGTGGCGGCCTACGGAGAAAGCGGCGCGGCACCAAGGCACCAAGCATCCCTTCAGATTAAAAGGCAGTAGATGTGTTAAGATGCAGCATTCAAGTTCAGGAGAGTTTGGACAAGGCAATTCTCTTGAATGCTGCCTTCAGGTATGGCATGGAAAGAGGGCATTCCTGTTTCTTTCACCATAGTGAAAACTGCATTCATGGTCTGGAGAGGACACTTTTTACAGACGGATAAAGGGGCAGGGGCTCAAGCCCCCTTTGATGTCTATGCGTGCACATGCCTGCCCTGGACACAGGGAGGATAGCGGTAAAGTGTGCTGGTTCGAGAGGCTGGAACGAACAGGGAGTTTGTTAAAAAAAAAATGCTGACTGTGTCGTTCAGCTTATCAGCCAAGGCCTTTTCCCCAAACCCATGCACTACATAAGAGCCATCAACATGGTAACACCAGATACTCCATACTATACGCTATCTGCTTCCCACAACCACATTAGATCAGGGGAAAAGGGTCAATTTGTGGCAACATTTTTTTTTAAACTACATGATGATTACAGTGTGAAAGGTGTTAACAGCAGATGTTGGAAGACCCAGTGTAGATTTGTAGAGTGTCTACTTACTTAAAAAAAAAATATACATCATTTATTCATTATATATCCTCGCCGTCGGGTGGAAACCAAGCATGTCCAAAACTGTTATTTTTTAGTTAATACTTTTAATCGGTTACATATCTATATGTACTGTAACAGACACCCTTAAACACTTTTGATTTCACTTAGGCCTATAAATAAATCTAAAATTGCAACAAAAAAAGGTGACCTACAGGCTCACATGTCGCATTGTGACACGTTAATCTAATTTGTAGATTGACTACTTTTGATACTCTAGTAGTGTGACACTATTAGTATGACAAATTCACACATTGATTTACAAAAACAGTTATTAAAAAAGTTGAAATATGGACATATAAGGTTATATTTATTCTTTCTTTCTGAAATTTTTTTGGGGGAATATGTGAGCTTTTAAGGACATGCAATTACAGCACAAGTAACTGAACAATTAAATTGCAATTCAGTAGTTTTTCTCCATTTCCTGTCAGACTGCTGCCATGCTCCATGTCAACCTCTCTCAGTGCACTTATTACTACCTAGAGACAAAACTGTACATTGTAAAAAATGAAATAAAATAAAAAAGATATTGTGAGGACCAGGTAAATGGTCCTCTCAATGTCTATTTTTCAAAAGTATATACGCACGCGTGCACGCACGCACGCACGCACGCACGCACGCACGCACGCACGCACGCACGCACGCACGCACGCACGCACGCACGCACGCACGCACGCACACACACACACACACACACACACACACACACACACACACACACACACACACACACACACACACACACAGTAATGACAGTAATTACCAGCGGTCTCCTGTGTGACTGCGTGGCAGCCAGCATAGGGATGCTTGTAGCCGTGAGGGGCTGAGGTTGTGATTAAGACTAAATTACACACTGTAGTCTGCCAAGTGTAAGAGAGATGGGGAGAGAGACAACAAGAGAGTGAGTGGTAGGTAGGGGTATAATTGCATTGGGAGGGTACATGCTTAATATTTCTGATTTCTG
>NC_137828.1:12445751-12473251 GCF_963921795.1 Nannobrachium achirus
GTAAAATATATACAAATGCAAAATGTAACAAAATGGTCACTTCAACAAGGTATTATTGCGACCGAAGGTCGCATATACTCTGAAGAATCGTGTCGCTTGAGTGTCCTTCCTTCCTTCCTTCCTTCCTTCCGTATCCTCGTGACCGTCCTTCCGTATCCTCTGTGATGTCAGTGTGATGTCAGCGAGTTGTGACATCACTTCCTGTACAGGGCGGCTACACGAAATGTGGATAACACTATATATGGAGATAGTCCAGTCCATCATGTCATATGGGACTACCGTCATAGAAAGTAGCCATTGTTAGGCCGGAGTCATTGGCTGTCTAAACATGGAGATGTGGATAACACTATATATGGAGATAGTCTAGTCCAATATGTCATATGGGACTACCGTCATAGACAGTAGCCATTGTTAATCCGGAGTCAATGGCTGACTGTCTGTACAGGAAGTGATGTCACATGACATACTTTTTATGCCCATATATGAGTCCTAACATGGAGATGTGGATAACACTATATATGGAGATAGTCTAGTCCAATATGTCATATGGAACTACCGTCATAGACACAGCCATTGACTCCGGCCTAACAATGGCTACTGTCTATGACGGTAGTCCCATTATGACATGATGGACTGGACTATCTCCATATATAGTGTTCTCCACATTTCCATGTTTAGGCCCCATCGCTCACACCCTCGATGGGGTTGGCGATAGGGCCTTTCTGTGTGGAGTTTGCATGTTTCCCCGTGTCTCCTAGGGTTGATACCCTCACAAAAACATGAACAAACTCCCCCCAGAATGATAACAACTAGAATCGTCAGAGAAACACTGTGGTTGGCCAGATAGTCAAGAATTGGCGCGACCTCGCCCTTTAGGGCGAGGTCGCATGTCACCCTGAGGTGTCTTACTAGTAATTATATTCTCCACACTTGTATTCTCCACATCTTGACAAAATGGTAGCCTATATTGACAGGTTCCGCAGGTCAGCTGCACAGGTGCATTGGATTATTGTTAATTGTGGCACGTTTACTAACACGCCAAGTTTAGCTGCACTTGAACAACCGTTCCAGGCTGCCATATCCAGCCCAAGAAACCGTAGAAACGTGGAGAAAAATAAAATGTACTTCCTCAGCCGGAAGGATTACGTGTAAGTGACAAATATCAACCTCCCCACCCGGCTTCACTCCGCTGAACAAGGGTCAACTGTATTCGTATAGATGCTCGACAATGCCGGTGTAAGCTTTCTGAATGACTGGATTGCTTTGGAATTTAATTAGCTTTGCAACTATGTGCACCCCTATACTGCTTTAAGTGAACCCATGGCATTTCCTCTCGCACCACTCCTAACAAAATATCCACACGTGCACAAGATATCTCCAAAACTTTTGGGAGGATTACCCAAACTTGGAGCAGCATGACCTATAGGGGCTAGAAGGGAGGCTTTTATACAGTACTCCTAGTCTTGTTAGCAAGATATTAGCGACTTTAAGCTAGATGACTTTCAGGACGGCAATGCTATGACGTAATCGCCGTAGCGATCAGAATGGTTAAGCAAATCCTCGGCGGCAACGGGTTCCCACCCCTTTCACTGAACGCTTTGGTTCCCATGGCGACGCGTACACGTAGCAGACGGAGTAGGCGCTACGTAGGAAGGGACCTTCTGCCGTAGTAGAGACGGATGCGGCGACGGCATGTTTATCTATCGAGCGCGGATCATTTCCGGTTGCCGTTGTCATCTGCCGTTGCCGTAAGGTCGCTAGTATCCCACTCCAGGTACACTTGGAATTTCAACTGTACTTCAGATTTCAAGGTAAAGTAAGTACTGTAGAAATCTCAATTGTGCTTGTAAAGCAAAAAAACAAACAAAAAAACATTGGGTTTGTTTCAATTCTAGTTAATCTGTTTCTACCCTGTATTACACTGATTTACAATGTAGGCATTTATCAGACACTCTTAATCCAGAGCAATTCCCAGTAAGCAAGGAAAACTGATAACTGTTTCAGTCTTCCACCTGATACAACCCACTGCAATGAAGATAGCCTTTGTGCTCAAGGGTACGGTGCTAATTTCAGCTCAGCATAGAGAGAGAGAGAGAGAGAGAGAGAGAGAGAGAGAGAGAGAGAGAGAGAGAGAGAGAGAGAGAGAGAGAGAGAAAGAGAGAGATAGAGAGAGAGAGAGAGTGCGAGAGAGAGAGAGAGAGAGAAAGAGAGAGAGAGAGAGAGAGGGAGAGAGAATGAGAGAGAGAGAGAGAGAGAGAGAGAGAGAGAGAGAGAGAGAATGAGAGAGAGAGAGAGAGAGAGAGAGAGAGATAGAGAAAAAGAGAGAGAGAGAGAGAGAGAGAATGGTCAGCGTCCGTTGCCGCTCTCAAATGAAGCTCACGATTGTTGTCTAATGAGCTGTGTGGGATGACACACACACACACACACACACAAACACACACACACACACACACACACACACACACACACACACACACACACACACACACACACACACACACACACACACACCATTTATAGAATTGAAGCATGTCCATTACATGTTGAAGCAGTCAGTTAATTGGACCACTTCTCTCCATCATATAAATGAATGAGCTTCATTTGTCTGTCCCCATCTCCCCATCATCTTACCTCTGTGTGTGTGTGTGTGTGTGTGTGTGTGTGTGTGTGTGTGTGTGTGTGTGTGTGTGTGTGTGTGTGTGTGTGTGTGTGTGTGTTAAATGATGAGTTTGTAAGAGTTATTCAAAGCTAATCTGGCCGGTCTGAGGACTTGCACACTAATGAGTGAGAATGCTGGCCAGATGATGCCTTTCCACACACGATTTCTCCTAAACATCACCGAACTGCACATACTGTATGTACAGTTCTGCACGCACGTACGCACGCAGACACACACACACACACACACACACACACACACACACACACACACACACACACACACACACACACACACACACACACACACACACACACACACACACACACACACACACACACACACACACACACACACACACACACACGTTTGTATTACTGTGAGGACATCTATATTTTAGGACAGCGTAGAAAATAGCCGAACTGGGGAAAAAAAGAAGAGGCTGACACCGGCACGCAAAATCAGGCATAACTTAAACCTTAACCCCTATACTTAAAGGGATAGGTTCATCCCCAAAATGAACATTTTTCTATTGATTACTTTCATGGATATTTTGTTGTTTTTTTCGCATTCCTAAGCCAATAATTTGAGGACACTCCATAGGGAACCACTGCTGGTTCATCTAATTATTGACTGATTGAAGAGTTTATTAGCAGTTTGCAATAGAGAAAAGTACTGTTTCATGACAGCACAAATCACTGGTACAAGGTCAACTAAAAGGAGATCCTAGAAAGCCTTACGGCTTATTTGCACAGGAACCACTTAAGTATCTCATATAACATTGAAAGACAGACGGATAGAACATAGTACTTTACCTAGATTAACAGCAATTTCAAAAGCAGAAAAAGCATAACATCAATTACAAAAGCAGAAAAGGGGGGGGGGGGGGTAGCAAGGCTTAGTAATGCGACAAAAACAAACAAAAAATCCATGAATTCAAGTCTCCGTGAGTAATCGATAGAAATAAATAGGCCTATATGTATTCTTGAGGTGAACTATCCCTTTAACCGCTAAAAGTATAATCCCAATTGTAATCTTCTCCTAATGGAAGCATAATTCCACAAATCATTTTAACCATAAATCAACATTCCTCTTGTGAGCCAGGAATATGGTCCTCACAATATAATGACTATTTCTCAAATTCTACTACGCTTTCTGTAAGTACACACACACACACACACACACACACACACACACACACACACACACACACACACACACACACACACACACACACACACACACACACACACATTGGCCCGCTTCATACAAAGCACGTTTCACGCAAATACTCTTTCTAAACAAAATGAGTCATTGATCGGAACAGTTTCTTCAATTATGGATCAAGACCTCTGAGAAACAAAAGTAATTGTTTTTAAAAAACAATTTCTGGAGCGACGTACAGTAACTGAGCAGACAATCAACGCTGGACATTAAAGGCCAAAATGCAGGTAGACTTGATTGTAGGCCTACAATTGAAATGCATGTGGTAACTTCTGAGGGACTTTTGCAAAACATAAAATAAAAATAATTTAAATTAAATAAAGTGTAGGAGCATGAAAGCAGGGTTTTGGGTCAACTAGGGAAAAAAATATGACGACACGTTAAAACTAGCTTCAACGTGATGCTAAAAAGATAACTGTGCTAATGATTGATATTGGCTGTGTGTCTGTGTGTGTGTGTGTGTGTGTGTGTGTATGTGTGTGTTTGTTTTGTGCGTTCATGCATGCATGCGTGCGTGCGTCCATGTACAGAAATGATTTTGATCAGCTGGGGGCGTGTGTTTGAAGTATCAGCCACGAAATCGTCATGCCTCATGTTGACCATAACTTTGAATTAATCTGAACACATGCGGAGCGATGAGACCCAACGTGCGTGTTTCTGTGTTTCTGTGTGTGTGTGCGTGCGTGCGTGCGTGCGTGCGTGCGTGCGTGCGCGCGTGCGTGTGTGTGTGTGTGTGTGTGTGTTGAGGATCAAGGGACTCAACGTTGACTGGACGGCCGCTGTTTAACTTTTTAGCATGCAAAAGATCTTTCATTGGCTGGAATGTGAGAACACATGCAGGCCATAAACAGACCCAGGGGGAAACAAATGTGCACAAGTGTGCACTCCCACGGTACCTCCCTCCCACACACATGCAGCTGCCCACCGTCCCATACACCAGGGGTTCCCAAACCTTTTTGTCTCAGGGCACCCCATCAATATTGTTTTAATCCGAGGCACCCCTACATTATAATTTTCACTCCCTGCACCTTATATTTATAGCATATCGTCCTTGTCGGGTGGAAACCTTGTATGTCCAAAACCGTTTGTTTTGTATTTATCATCTATAAAATGTACTAAACTAGTGAAAACAGCAGATCTACAAGCACACAACGCCTCGCGATGTGCTTGTAGATCGGCTGTTTTCACTAGTTTTGTGCGACAGAGGTTTCTGCCTGACAGTAATGATATTTTAGTGATTATTCATGTCGTGAGGAAAACGTTGAGATAATAGCCATTTTGGTTAGAATTGACTGAAAATAACTTTGTACTTCAAGTTTATACTAAATATTTTTTCAAGTGTCCAAATAAATTCCAAATATTATCAAATGATCTCGCGGCACCCCTGGACTGCCGTCGCGGCACCCCAGGGTGCCCCGTCACCCACTCTGAAAACCCCTGCCGTACACAATCTACAATTTAGGCATTTAGCATACACTCTTATCCAGAGCGACTTACACATACGTAGAATGCGTTGCAGAGAGACACTGTAGTGCCTCGGTAAACTAGGATCACAGGTAAGCGAAGAACCTAGCATCAGTCTAAACAATATAACATTAAAAAATAATAATATGTACATGGAAACTACAGGATACCTGTTGAACAATGAACCCAGCGATCTAAATAATATTTTTAACAATGTGGTCACTAAAACAGCCACGCCTAAGTAACAAGAACATGAGAACGAATGACCAAGGCATGTCTTGGGCGTCATGTTACTGTACTGTACTGCTCTTGTTTTTTCCCCTCTTATCTATCTTTTTTCTTACTTCTCTGTAACTTTGTAAATAACTGTATACTGCTGTGCTACAACTGGACAACTGAATTTCCCCCTTGGGATAATAAAGGTATCTATCTATCTATCTATCTATGTGCTGAGGTCAGGGCTGAGGTGGAGTCTGAAGAGGTGAGTCTGAAGAGGTGAGTCTGAAGAGGTGAGTCTTCAGATTTCGGCGGAAGATTTGGAGTGAGTCTGCAGTTCTAACGGCAACGGGAATACACTTACCCATCACATCTATACACACACACACACACACACACACACACACACACACACACACACACACACACACACACACACACACACACACACACACACACACACACACACACACACACACACACACACACACACACACACACACACACACACGCTCGTGCACGAGAAAAAGACAGAGCTATCTGTGGTTCAGCTACTGTGCACCAGGGCAATTTATAATATAGATTTCCTCTATGGGCCACCGTAGTGTACCATTTACCATCTCAAAGCCTTTGATTTTTTTTTCCACCAGCAGATAATTCATCTCCCCTGCTGGTCAATAGCAGAGATCCAGGCCTAATGAAGGAGTCATAGTCAGACCGGCCATCATCACACATTGTGGCTTTTAAACACCGTTTCAAAGTCAAACGCATCGGAAGGCTCGTGATGAGAGAGGGCAGGACGGTAGGGGATGCGTGCATGTGTGAACACGCGTGTGCTAACGCTGAGAGAGAAAAGGGGAGGTGAAGTTATTATGTGGGATTGCATTATTCACAAGCACTGCCGGAGTGAAGGAGGAGAGGGAGGGGAAGAGGAAAGGTACTGACAAGGACCAGCAGGACAGAGAGACTGATAGAAGGTAAGGAGAGAGAGATGAGACAGTGGAGGATGACAAGAACATGATAAAGACAGTAACAGAGAAGGAGGGGGATGCTCACGTCCCTTTTAATAAGTATAGAGGATCTCAGGGATTAAAGAAAAAAGAAAGAAAACCCACTTTGCATGCAATTTGTGAAATAGCAGGAAAGGAACCCCTTACCCCCGTTCCTAAACTTATAGAATAGAACAGGGGTTCCCAAACCTTTTTGTCTCAGGGCACCCCATAAATATATTTTTTAATCCGAGGCACCCCTACATTATAATTTTCACTCCCAGCACCTTATATTTATAGCATATCGTCGATGTCGGGTGGAAACCTTGTGTCCAACACCGTTCGTTTTGTATTTATCATCTATAAAATGTACTAAACTCGTGAAAACAGCAGATCTACAAGCACACATCGCGAGGCGTTGTGTGCTTGTAGATCGTCTGTTTTCACTAGTTTTGTGCGACAGTCTTGTATAATGAAGCAGGGCTTGCTTTACCAAAAGACGTACGCATTTGAAACTTGGAGATACGAGGTTTCTGCCCGACAGTGACGATATTTTATTGATTATGTTGCGAGGAAAGCGTTGAGATAATAGCCATTTTGGTTAGAACTGACTGAAAATAACTTTTCAGTTTAAAATTATACTAAATATTTTTTCAAGTGTCCAAATAAATTCCAAATTTTATCAAATGATCTCGCGGCACCCCTGGACTGCCATCACGACACCCCAGGGTGCCCCGTCACCCACTTTGAAAACCCCTGGAATAGAATATAGAGTAAACAATTAGCACTGTAGAATTATGATGGATGGATGGATGGATGGATGGATGGATGGAAAGGAACTGTCTATGGTGGCATTTGTACAACATGGCCTAAGCAAATGTGTGCAGTAAGTACGGTATGTGTGTGTATGTGTATCTGAGCTATACCTATTTGTTAGTCGTTTTAACCTGCAGTCAATTCCAGGAAATGATGTGAAAATGTACCCATTTTGTCCTTGACATTAATCGGGTGGCTCTCAAGTTGCAGTAATCACTGAAAAAGATTTTTGCCATGCAGGGTCACAGAAAATACTTTTTTTTTTTTAATTATTCAAAGTTTTCACTGTGAGCTTGTTTAGCCAATGTATAAAATATGGTGGCTAAATATGGTGGTTAAAATGATGTGATGCTATGCTATATTAACACATTTTGCAGGGGACCCCCTGGAACCCACCCGAGAACCCCACTTTGAGATCCACTGTGCTACACCATGTAGGACATTTAAAACGCTCCCAATTATTTGGAAACCTCCACATGTGATCCAAGTAGTGGTTAATCAAACTAACCCATACAAAAAAGAAATACATTTGAACAAAACTAGAGGTTCGGGTGGCTATGCAGCCCTCACACTACCGATATGTCCATCTCCATACTGTATTATGGAGATCTCTGTATCTGTCAGTCTCTTTTATACCTATATTTAGTTACTTGAGGTTGTCAGTATATGCCCATATATGGGCATGCTACCTCTTGTCACATTTACAGTATGCCTATACTGTATAAAGAGATCCCTGTTGTCATCAGTATATGCCCATATGGGCATGTCCCCTCTTTTCCCTTTTATGCCCATATATGGAGATCCCTGATGTAATCAGTTCATGCCCATATATGAGCATACCCCTTTTGTGCCCATGGATGAAGCTGACTGAATTGGTTGTACCTGATGCCATGATGACACATCGCTTTATTGTCATATCACAGGTTTAAAGATGTATAAAGAAGTGCGAGATTTTTTATTTATTTGTATCATTAATCGATTTTTAAAAAATCAACAATTTATGCCATTTCATCTCTTTTTGAGCGGTGCTAAGTGCTCTTACGTCTGTTTTTACGTTGTATGATGAAGTATAAAATAGGGTTTAATAGAAATATAAAATAGTGGTTAATCACGCTAATCGATTTAGTTGATCAAATAATAATGCTTCTCGTTGTCATGTATTCTCAGTAGTGTTGCGCGGGTCAGGGTTTTTTATGGACCGCGGGCCCCGCACATTTCAATTTTCTGGCCCAGCTCAACCTGACCCGCAACACGGCATCAATTTTCACAGCCCAGCTCAGCCCAGCCCGCCGTCATTAAATACATGTCAAATGCGTCTTTGAATGTGGATTTATTCCACCCATCACGGAAAAGCAGCCAATCCCAACGGTGCACAAACAGAATGGCATATTAGAGAAGAAACTTTCAGTGCTGATGAGCACATTACATTACAGTGCAGTGCAACAGAGCCATATAAAATATCTTTCTAACATTTAAAAGCAATGAACAGTTAACATGACGGCATGACGACAAGATGCTTATTTTAATTGACAACACATAGAACTATAACCACAACGCTAATGTATCACAGAGAGATGTTACAGATCCAGTAGCCTAGTCGCTGGTGCAAGACAAAATAAACAACTATGAAGAGAAAAGACCGAAATGTTTAAGTGCAGCGTCAACTTTTTATCAGAGCTCTGTAGGCTACTGACGCCTCTCCCACAACAACAGCCACAACAAAAGCCAGCAGAAGGTAATCAACCAGTCCACTCACCTATTGCTGCTTTCAAACGGTGTGCATTGTTTTCACAGGAGCATGGTTTTCATAAATATGAACTTTAAATTAGTTAAAAGCTTGTATAATCCACGTGATTTCAGTTTACATCTTGTAGGCTGCAACAGGCGCGGTTCTAGCCCTGAGCAGTAGGGGGTGCTACAGGGAGCTTTTGCCACGGGCGCGAAGCGAGCTTTTGCCGCGGACGCGGCAAAACAATTTTCGCGCGAAAATTGGTGGTTTTTCGCGGATTTGATCACGTTTTATTCGGGTTTCCGTGGTTTATTTCTTTGCTAAACAATCGGGAACGGCACACTACACTTTCCCTTTGCCTCTCCACATGCACCAGCCAGCAAGATAGTCTATAGTAGATAATTCTTGGTACCAACACTCCAACAGACAGACAACACCAGTGTCATATAATCATTCAGTTCCAAAAGCTTTTCAGTTAATCTACTTAATTTTACACCACTCTGTCTACTACAGCAAGCATGATGGTATAGCTTCCCAAACGTTTTAGCCCGTGAACCAAGAGAAAATAGCCAATCTACAAGCTCACAACGAGTCGCTTCGCGCTGCGTTGTGAACTTCTAGATCTGCTATTTTCGATTTAATTAACATTTGTCTCAGTGGACAACTTTTGACATCAAGAAAAGAGTTCGGCATAGGCAAGCTGCAGCAGCAGTCAAGTGTACTCACCAGTCACCATCCAGAAGAATTAGATTCCAAAACCAGTTGACAACAATCAACAGCAGAGCAGCATATTTTATCCTGTTTATCCATATTCCATTTGTCCCAGTTTTTGGAAAAAGATTGATGAAAAGCCCCTCTCTCTTATATGCAACTTTGGGAAAGTTGTAAAGGCTTTGGTGGTGATCTTGTACAGTTTCCATAACATCTCCTCATAAAGAACTTCAATTGAGTGTATAATGTTTCTTTTATATGGGTTGTAAGTTGTCCTCCTGCGTGCCTTCGATGCGTTGTGAGCATGTAGATCGGCTATTTTCATACTTCCCATGGACCAGTCAGTGCGCATTGCAAGATGACGCTGAAATGGACTGTAGACTGTCTTCTCTCTCCCCCCAGCGCCCCCGTTCGCAAATTAATGTGTAGGCTAAACTGTTCTGATAATACAAATTGTTTTGGCTGTCCATTCATTTATCATGTATAACTTAAACTGCGCGCTAGTAGGCTATTCCAAACCAATGCAGCTTAACATAACAAACCGACAACTAGGGCCAACCCAGCAACAACTATCGTGTCCTGTCTTACTTTCACAATAAAGTGTCTCCCGCTCACTTCCCAATGCAGCTTATTTCACGCAGGTTATTATTAACAGGAAACAGTGTAGCTTAAAGGAGCTATAGTCAACTTTTTCTTGAAAAACGGATGCTAAAATAAAAATAATGTTTTGAAAATATTTGATAAAAAAATAAGCTTCATATATGTGTTTCCATTCAAAAATGACCACAAAAAGCGTAAAATAATGATAAAATAATCATTTTGGCCATTGTCAGACTGACACTTTGTTTACATTCTAGTCTATAGACTAGGATGTAAACAAAGTGTCGGCCCTACAATGAAAAAGTTGACTATAGCTCCTTTAACCCGTGTGTTTTTGTGCAACCAAGCGTGCATGGGAGAGAGAGTGATGAGGGTGAGAGAGAGAGAGACATTGAGAAACAGAGAGAGAGAGAGAAGTGCCGTTTTTTCTCCGTCTGACCGTCTCTCTCCCGATTTTGCTAGCCCCGAAAACTACTGGTGCTAGTCAGGAAAATAGTGGTGCTTAAGCACCAAAAGCCTCTGCCTAAATCCGCGCCTGGGCTGCAACAAGTAGCCAATAACAACACGCTGAAGCATTTCCTGTTAAAACGGTGGATTTCAAAATAAGACCCTCCCGTAATCTATACTATAATTTTGCGAATGTCTGAGTGAGTGAGTGAGTGTCTGTCTGTCTGAAACAGCGTTTCTCCTCAGTGGCTGGAGCAATTGATCTGAAATCGCATCACCATCAGCATATGAACACACCTAACATAACTGTGAAGCCCGTTTGTCACTTTCACAAATCATATACTGTATATTAGCATTTTTATGGTGTATCTACTATCTATTCTGCATCTAGCATGAGGCACATCTATTCTGCATCTAGCATGAGGCAACATGTTTAACCACCTCTCTCGCTGTGTGTGTGTGTGTGTGTGTGTGTGTGTGTGTGTGTGTGTGTGTGTGCAGCAGGCAGGGTCGTGTGTGCGCAGGCGGGTGGGCGGGCGGGCTGGGGGGGGGGGGGGGGGGGGGGGGGTAGCCATTAAACGAAACGGGTATTTCTTACATTGATGCTCCTACATATTATCATGCAAGCACCAGTTAAAGTTACTTTCCATCCCTCATATACTGTATGCACAGTGCACATACCATAACCCACACACTGCACATCATTTTGGAGCTCATATCTTTGAACGGGTAAGGGCTAGTATGATTGATTAGGCAACTGGTTTTATTTTTAAGTCTACTTACAGGAAGTACAATGGACTACATTAGAATTACATGACACGGACACACCAGCGAGTGTCTCTTGACTTTCAAGGGACGCTCTAGACATGCTTGGCTGCGAGCAGGGAAGGATGCTTGGTGTGCTTTAAATATATTATTTGGACGGGAGTCGGGACCGCCTCAACCTGCCCCGCCAATAAAGTGTACATTTCTTGGCCCAGCTCAACCCGGCCTGCGGGCTGACCGCGGGGGACCGCGGGTTCGGGCGCGCTCGCGCATCACTAATTCTCAGATAATGTAGCCTATAGGTGTGGTGTGTTGTCTTACAGTACCTGCTCCTGCAGCCGCTGTCTGTCTCTCTGAGCCTCCACTCTGTGCTCCACAGCCTGCTCTAACTCTGTCACCTCTGACCTGAACAAACACACACACACACACACACACACACACACACACACACACACACACACACACACACACACACACACACATATATACACACCACACGCACGCACGCACGCACGCGCGCGCGCGCGCGCGCACGCACGCACGCACGCACGCACACACACACACACACACACACACACACACACACACACACACACACACACACACACACACACACACACACACACACACACACACACACACACACACACACACACACACACACACACACACACACACACACACTTAATGACGGGTTCAGAGAAAAACTTCGCTCCTTTAGACAACTTTTTAAATGAAACACGTTAGTTTGTTTTCTTCAGAAAAACTAATAACTGCTTCTATTATGTTCACATTTTGTATATCTTTTCATTTCTTTTAGCAAAGTCTAAATAAGTACAAAACAAAACACAAACCAGGGAGGAGTCGAGGCTAGCTGGCTTAAGGACCAGTGTGTGTGTGTGTGTGTGTGTGTGTGTGTGTGTGTGTGTGTGTGTGTGTGTGTGTGTGTGTGTGTGTGTGTGTGGCAGTAAGTCTGAGGGAATGTGAAGGGAATCAATATGAAGGGGTCTATTCCTGCGTTGCCATGGCGTGTGTATATGTAAGTGAGTAAGCGTGCGGGTGTGCGGGTGTGTGTGTGTGTGTGTGTGTGTGTGTGTGTGTGTGTACGTGCGTGCGCTGCCTGTTCTGGCTACAGCAGGATCAATAGGACAAATGATTACCATTTCCACAAACCCCACAAGCTGCCTTCAGCCGCTCACTGAGCCCTAACCCCCTCCCCCCACCGCTCTCACACACACACATGTATGCACGCACACGCGCACGCACATACACGCAAGCACGCAAGCACGCACGCACGCACGCAAGCACGCGCGCACACACACACACACACACACACACACACACACACACACACACACACACACACACACACACACACACACACACACACATACACACACACACACACACACACACACACACACACACACACACACACACACACACACCACCACCTACACACCCACACATACTCTCCTCACCCTCCACTCAACCTAACACTTCATACATGCTTGATAACAGGCCTGGCCAATATACAGCACATTCACTATAATACACTTGACTGCATGTTGCAGCAACTTGCGTTTATAGGAAAACCTTAACGGCAGTTTGAATGAAATATCAGACCTACTTTTCCCCCCCCCCTTTAATAGTTTTTATTTTGTTTTGGCAGTGTAAACGTATGTTTTCTCATGCCAATAAGGTTCCTTTGAATTGAATTGAATTGAATTATTTCTCTGTCGTAACGGTGCTTCTTGCCAATGACTTGTATAAGCGGGGGACCCCCTGGTACCCCTTCAAGGACCCCACTTTGAGAGCCACAGCCCTACGCTGGAATATGGATTTGACATCAGACACGTGCACAAATGGGCTTGAGCCCCTGCCCTTTTATCCGTCTGTAAAAAAGTGTCCTTTCCCGATCATAAATACAGTTTTTACTATGGTGAAAGAAACGCAAATGCCCCCTTTCCATGCCATACTTGAAAGCAGCATTCAAGAGAATATGCCTTGTCCAAACTCTCCTGAACTTGAATGCAGCATCTTCTGTTAAAGAATTGCCCTCTCTGTGAAGAAATCCATGCCGTTACACCACATCTCCAGTATTCACTTGATTATGCTTAGTTCAGTGTGGTATCAAACACCGAAAATAGCCGACCTCCAAGCTCAAAATGCGTTGAAAATATCAGCCCCTGCCTCTCTAACATTCTTTGCTTGTCCCTGCTAGGGTTAGTGTAAATACATTAATTTAAATCCTTCTGTATATTAACACATTTTGCTGGGGACCCCCTGGCACCCCTTCAAGGACCCCACTTTGAGAACCACAGCCCTATGCTGGAATATGGATTTGACATCATGAGTTGAACATGTTTAGCACTGTGTCCCAATATCCATGCTTTTACAATGAATGCCTCCAAAGGACAATAACACAAAACAAAGAGAAACCGATGTCATGACAACAGTTACGCAAGTGATCAAACTTAAGGCTTAAAAGCTCAGCAGGAGATGAGTGGAGTGAGAAAAAAAACCCACAAAATTAGAGACAAACGAAAAAACACTGTTCTGAAGAGAGAATACGCGTGACTCAAGAGAGAGAGAATGAGATAGATAGAGAGATAGAGAGAGAATGAGAGGGAGGGAGAGAGAGAGAGAGAGAGAGAGAGAGAGAGAGAGAGAGAGAGAGAGAGAGAGAGAGAGAGGGAGGGGGGGGGGGGGGGGGGGGGGGTTCTGTGCATAGAGCAGGGACTTCCCAGGCCACAGATGGAAGCCATTAGCATGATGTTGTTACTTCCAAACCTTTCATGTCTCAGTAGTTATTAGATATCACACAGTTAACAGTAAACAGGAGGACTTTGCAAATGGCTGTAATCCACAGACACCACCGTTGTTTTCAGCGTCCGACCGGCTGAGAAAATAGGTTTTAAATGCAACGAGACGGCCTTCCTTATTATGAAAAAAAGTACGGCGTTGCGAGGGCCCGCCGCGCGGAAAGGTTTCAACCTCGCCAGTCGACTGTGGAAATGCTCCGCAGCCCCCGAACTCTACCGAAAAACTCCCCGAGACTGCGGTTGTGACGGCGGGGTCATGTGGAAGACATAGCCACAACCGCAGATATGTGCGAGCGTGCATGCACAAACACATACGCACACACACACACAGACACACACACACACACACACACACACACACACACACACACACACACACACACACACACATAGACACACGCATGCACACACACACACACACACACACACACAAACAACACTCAATGGAGGATACATGTATGCTGATGTCATCACCGCAAGCCTAGTGACACAAAAGGGTCAGCACCAGGTTTCACCTCTGAACTTTCAGCCCGTAGGACGTGACCTAGATATGACCATGGTCATTTGTGTTTTTGTTACTTAACCTTGTTTTTGTTTAGTTTTTCGTGACCACCATGATGAAAATGTAATTTATATTAGAATGATATATATATATATTTTTTAAGATTTGTTTTTGGGCTTTTTATACCTTTATTTGATAGGATAGTAGACTGACAGGAAATGGGGAGAGAGATGGGGAATGACATGTGGCAAAGGTCGTCTGAATCGGGAATCGAACCGGCGACACCAGCAGGCATCATAGCCTAGTATGTGGTATGCGCCTTGACCACTAGGCCAGCGCGCGCCCCTTATATTAGAATGATATTTAAACAGATGCTATGTTCATTGTTTACCTGGTATAATGTACAGATTATTATTTTGTATATTGTTCAGAATGATGTTAGGTTCTTGGTTTACCTGTGATCCTAGTTTACCGCGGCACTACACTAGCCTTGTGTGGCCACTAGGCAGACGATTTCACTGCGTGGATATGAGTCTGGTACTTCTATACGGAGGTTTTTTATCCGAAGGGCGGGTTAACACAATTGGTTAGACCAGACCAATACTGGGCCCTGATTGGTCACCCAACTCTTCGGGGTGAGGAAATGGATTCACAATTGAGCAGGCGGCAGGCCAGACCCAAATCCTCCAAGGGCAAAACAACAATGGTCTGATTCCAGGCAAGCACTACACTGTCTCTCTGCCTTTGATGTACAGTATGTGTTTAGCTTGCTTATTGTGTATGTTGCTCTGGATAAAATGTCTGCTAAATGCCTAAATTGTAAATGGAACTTTGAACTCTCTGCTGTCCGTCCATGCATATTATGATCACAACACAGTTTTCCATTGATAATGCTGAAACCTCTGATACAGTGTATCATCTGACAGGTGCTCTTCCCAACCACCTGAAGGCACGGTGACATTTCTGGTTAACTTCTTACACGTAAAAAAAAAAAAAAACAAGGGTCGCCTGCTGGACTACCGGTCAGGTGCATACCACATAGGCTCAGTGTAGCCTGACAGCGTGTCGCTGGTTCGATTCCCGATCCCGACTACCTTTGCTGCGTGTCACTCCCCATCTCTCTCCCCATTTAGTGTCAGTCTACTGTCCTATCAATAAAGGCACAAAAAAGCCCAAAAACATATCTTAAAAAAAAGAAAAGACAAGCTTACAACAGCTTGTAGATCTGCTTTTAACATTTTTAAATATTATTTGTCATTTTATTTTGTTTATTTTTATTAAAATAAGTACACCAGGTTGAATTTGGTTAGTGAGTGTGCTCTATATGAGATCAATAATAATAATAATAATAATAATAATAATGATACTTATTCTTATCAATAATAATAATATGTAGCCTACCATACCTTCTGTAATACCATGACAGAAGGAAGTTACTATAATTTGATGAGCTGCAGTATACGGCATGAAATGTGACCCTCACCACGCATACTTTATTTAATACGCGCTAGACACAACACGCACGCGCATGCACACGCACGCACGCACGCACACACACTCACTCCTGTAAGACCCACCAGCACTAAGTGTTTCAGACTCATGTCTTTTCTCTGCCGGCCACATGTTCAGTTAAAGGGGAAGACCACCCATTTTCAATATTGAACTATGTCATTAATATACCTTGGAGGAGTTGTGTGGAAATAATTAAAAAGTTCCCCCTCTTCAGTGTTGCCTAGAACTGCAGGATTGATTTTGGGGTTTGTATTGTAAAGTACAATGTGTGATGTCATCAAGTTGTACTTTACAATACAAATCCCAAAATCAATCCTCCAGTTCTAGGCAACACAGAAGAGGGGGAACTTTTTTTTTTATTTCCACACAACTCCTCTAAGGTATATTAATGACATAGTTCAATATTGAAAATGGGTGGTCTTCCCCTTTAAATAGCCTACTGTAGGGCCAGCTGCATGGAGATCTAAGTGGTTGTGATCAGCCTGGCGTACACAAAGAGGGCCTGGGAGGAATGGTGGACAGTAACTAAAGTACATCTTCTTGAATACCGTACTTAAGTGCATGTTTTACAGTACAGTATTTGATTTGTGTGTTTTTCGCTACATTTCAAATAGAAATATTGTACTTTTGAGGCCACTATACATTTCTAGGAAGGGGCTCTTGGGACCCCAAACCTACAAAAGAATATATTCTGAATTAACCACAGTCCTATTTCAAATATAGTGAAATAGCTTGTACATCTGCATTTCACCATGTTTGTCACAAAACTGAGGCGGAGAGTTTCTGGAAAATGTCCTTTGTAATTTGTACTTAGTATTTACTAAAGAGTATATCGTCTCTGCCAGGTGTCCAAAACTGTTACTTTTCAGGATTTCCAATTCACAAATAGCAAAAGTAGCAGATCTACAAGCTCGGAACGCAGCGCGTTGTGGATTTACTACTTTTGATAGACGTTGTAGTACAGTCATTCGCCCGGGACCCAAACTAGTGAAAACAGCAGAGTAGATTGGCTATTTATACAAATTTCTAAACATTTGTATTCTAATTCATGGAATTTCTTAGATTTTTCTTTGATTTCTTCATGAAATTACAGACAATATTTTTTTAATTCATGAAAAATTTAGATTTTTTATAAATGTTTTGAAATAATAAGAATTAAAAACTAAATGTAGGAAACAAAAAAATGAAGGGACCCATAAAAATGTGTCCGCGGCACACAAATGGGTCCCGACCCAGTGTTTGGGAAACAGTGCTGTATAGTATGATCAAGTAGGCGCGTTAATTTACGAAAAATACGAAAGGTTAGAATATGGAGATGAGCGGTTTCTGCCCGAACATGAACGATATACTTTGTCCACCACTGACTGGGAGAAACGGGAGATCTAAGTGGTTGGGATTAGCGGGCGTACACACCCAGGGGACTGGGAGGAATGGGACGAGAGGAGAGGAGAGGAGAGGAGAGGAGAAGAGAGGGGAAGCTTCTATCATCCCCCCCTCGGCCTGCCGCTCTGGTCCCCCCCCCCCTTACCTTCTTTTCTCCTCCGCCAGCTCCCCTTCCTCGCTCAGACGCACCGCCAAACGCCTGGCCTCCTCCTCTGCACGGCCCGCCAACTCCTCCACTGAGAGGGAGAGACAACGAGAGAGACAGAGAGAGGCAGACAGACAGACAGACAGACAGACAGATCACCACTTCACTTCAGACCCTTCAGGTGCAGTAGAGAGTAGGGCATTCACGAATAGTGATTTTTAGTATTCAAATTATTCGACCTCAAAGTATTCAAATAGTCGAATATTCTACAGGACAGGCCAAACTGTCAAATATTAAGTAAGCAAGAGGCGAACATTGTGAAAATAGCAGATCTACATGCTCACAACGCCTCGCAACATATTTATCTGTGGAACCGAGTCACATTAAATGTAATACCTACAATTCCAAGTGCTTGTCAGGGTGGGGGTCCCCAGTTCAAATATGTTTATTTTGGGGGTCACGGCCTAAAAAGGTTTGAGAACCCCTGGTATAGAGCATTAAGAAATTCATCCACCAGGGGCATTGACAGCTCATTCTTATGACTTCCTATCTAGCCAGGTTTTATAAAGTATACAATAAAAAAAAATATTCGACTTAGGTGAACCATGTCGAATAGTGACTTTGATATTCGAATATTCAAATATTCTAATATTTGGTGAATGCCCTAGTAGAGAGTACGCCTAGTTTAAATGAACATATGGGCAGTGTTGGGAAGAGTACTTACAGTACATGTTTTACTTAAGTAAAAGTATCAATACTGCAATGTAGACTCTGTTACAAGTAAAAGTCAGGTATTCAACATTTAGGGTGCACACACACCAAAATACCTATGAGAGTGGAATCCGCATTCCGCCAATGCATTTCAATGGGAAGGGGGTGATTTCATGCAAGTAGAGGATATCTGTGTGCTGCGCAGACCTTGCGTTTATGCTGGTGCAGGATACATTCTCCAGTTTTCCCCCTCTGTCCAATCGGGTGAGTCGAAGGCGGAATGGGGAAGGTTCTGGAAGTGACTGACAGGCGCGGCACTGGCTTTGGGACAGAATGCGCTCTGTGTGTTTTTAGTCAGCTGTGCACAGAAAGAGTTTATCCGCTGGCGACCATATTTTGGTGTGTGTGCACCCTTACTTGAATAAAAGTACAAAAGTATATTGGGATCAAAATGTACTGTACCAAAGTCCAAATCACAGAACTTAAGTAAATGTGCTTAGTTAATTTACACCACTGCATATGGGCAATGAATTATCGTCAACGTCGGGCAGAAACCTTCCATCGATGTAATTAAACTTTTTATGTTTTTTCTGTAGATTATAATGCGCTACTTTGTCATCCTACCGCGCCAGTCAAAAGTAGCGGAAATAGCCAATCTACAAGCTCACAATACGTCACATCGCGTACACGTTGTGCATGTGTGTGTGAGAAATGATCCTGTAAGACATCTCAAGCTCAACCTTATAACTAAAATGTTTTCCTAACCAGTGTTTAGCGCAACGATGGGTGTCTTTCAGCAGGCAGACAGAACCAGGTTAAACAGTTATAAAGCATACACTAACAAAGCTCCAGTCCAAGCAGGAGTGGAGAAATATCTACCCAATGGATGAGTCACCTCCACAGCAAAAACAGAAAGCCGCACGACACGCAGAAAGAACAGACAGTCAGTCAAATGTTGCTGCATGGCAGAGAGAACACACACGCGCACACGCACGCACGCATGCACGCACGCACGCACGCACGCACGCACGCATGCACGCACAGTCACAGACTCTACTGGTCTGGGAGCCTTTTGTTAGCAGACAAAAGGGTAGGCACTTCCCGACTCCGCCAATAGATGGCACTCTTTACCTTGGAGCAGCAAAGGCAGAGCTGTGGAGCCTGCACTCCTCCTAACCACAGTCAGTCCTTCAATCACTCTCCCTTTTCAGAAGGTCTGGTGCAATAAAACCCCATTGTCCTACACTTATACTCTAGCACATTGAAGCAATGCATAATAAAACACACAGCATTCATTCACGTTACTCTACAAAGTTGGCTTTGCAATCTCTCTCTCTCTCTCTCTCTTCTTCGATTAAAATGAGCTCCCTACTCTTACAGTATTTCCTTGTTCCTCACACTGTTTTGTAAGTCAATGTGTTTTCTTTTCTTTTTCTGTTTACTTTTTTTTTTTTTAAACCTTTTCGGTAAATTCAGTATTCATTTAATGGAACATAAAATGTCAGCCACCTCTGGCCAAGGCTAGTGAATATTTAGTGTGTGTGTGTGTGTGTGTGTGTGTGTGTGTGTGTGTGTGTGTGTGTGTGTGTGTGTGTGTGTGTGTGTGTGTGTGTGCGTGCGTGCGTGCATGCAAGTGTGCGTGCATGCGTTGAATATTTACAGTATAGAGTTTTTATAGGCACTGTCGCCGTGGAAACCTTGCATGTCCGAAACTGTTACTTTACATAGAATTTAAAAAGAATTCGAAAAAATTGCCAATCTGCAAGCTCACAACACGTCACAATGGGATGTTGTGAGCTTGTAGATTGGCTATTTTGGCTACTTTCATGTGACACTGCCGTATGAAGACATACGACATTAATCCACGGGGAAAAAAAACACATAATGATATTTTATAATAAAAGAAAAATATAAAATGCCAAAAGGATGGAGATACAGCAAAAATATGGCAGTGGGGAGTATTGCTAATATGCAATGTGTCCCACTCAAACAAAAAAGGCTGCTATGGCCTTAATGGAATGCACTGAAAGGTGGTATGCTAAAATGAATATCGGAGAGGAGCCAAGTACAGAAAAACTTGAATCTACACGATTAATTTATGGCTTTGCAGCCTCCAAACTGTTTAAACCGAACCCCGAGGAATGTTCTGGAATAGCTAAATATTTAACGATGCACAAAACACACTGATTTCATTATTTTATTTCTTTGAACAGGGGAGCTCAACACCTGGGCTATTTGACTGCAGCTCAAGGTGAAAAAAGTTTGTTATGAATCTAAATAATCGATATGGCAGGGATGAGAGAACTTGAGCTGGTGGATCAAATTCACATTCAAGGCATTAGTCCAGGATGACCCCGGTGACACCTGCCTTCACCAGGGGAGGCCACGGGGAGAGCAATTAGCTGCCTAGACTGCCTGGATTACTAACATGTACACACACACACACACGCAGGCGCGTACACACGTACGCAGGCACGCTTACACAAACAAATAAATACATGCCCATTGCCCAGTGCCCACATCAACTCAAAACGGAGGTGAAGAGCCGTCTCCATTAGGCCGGAAAGTCAGCAAAAAAAAAAACACACAAACACGCCTGTGGCATACTCAAGCACAGTGGTTCTCAACCTGTGGGTTGGGTTATTTCGGGGGGTCCCCAGATGATTAACTTAATGTGCAACATTGTTTTCTCACTCAACAGTAAACAAACCAAACTAAGGTTTAAGTGTATAGACTATAGAGGGTATCTGCACATTTCTAAAGTGACAATTAAGGACTTTTAAGACCTTTTTGGTACCTCTGGTTAAACATTGGCAAAAATTACAATTGCGAGGCGTTGTGAGCATGTAGATTACAATGGATTCGAGTCAAACTAAATGTAATGCCAACTCTTACAAATCCAAGTGCTCGTCAGGGTGTGGGGTCCCCATTTCAAATATGATTATTTTGGGGGTCACGGCCTGAAAAGGTTGAGAACCACTGCTCAAGCACACACAGCACACATAAGGCATACATAAGGCATTAGTTTGTGCAGTGGTGAATCTGACAAGGTGGGCAAAAGAAACCAAAACATCTTTCTTCAGCTTTATTTATGTATTTGACCCTAAATATACCAAGTAGTCACTTGAGATCAACAATCTATTTTTATTTTAGTTTAAGGTCTCTCTTTCTGACCCATTGTTTAAGGTACCTCTCCCAAGATATGGTGCAATAAACGTAGAAATACTAAAGTGTCTCTCACTCCATCTAACGGTTCCAGACTGTGTTTATAGATTTCCCCTTACGCTCCCTGCCACCCACATCCTTATATTCTTAGTTTTTTTTTTCTCTTTCTGAAAACAACAACAAAAGATAAGTTTGAAAAACGATAAAGTTGGTTCAGGTGAGTCTCTTTGTCTTTCTGTCTCTATGTTCCCTTTCCTGTGTCTCTGTCTTTCTCATCCCCTGTATAACATGTTTTCATCCAAGGTTTGGACATTAGGTCCACAATCTCAGATCGGTGGAGGAGACCTCTTTTAAATATTTCTATGACTCAAGGCTACAATTATCAATTCAGGCATTTAGCAGACACTCTTATCCAGAGCGACTTACAGAAAGGAAAGGTAAACGTATACATCAAATGCAGAGAGACAGTGTAGTGCCTCAGTAAACTAGGATCACAGGTAAACCAAGAACATAGCATCGGTAAATAATAATAATGTGTACATTGAATCTATAGGCTACCATGTAAACAATGAACCTAGCATCAGTGGTGGAAAAAGTACTCGCATGTTTTACTTAAGTAAACGTATCAATACTGCAATGTTGAAATACTCTGTTTACAAGTAAAAGTACAGAATTCAAAATGTACTTGAATAAAAGTATGAAAGTATTGGCATCAAAAAGTACCAAAAGTAAAAGTAAAAAAATGATTGAAAATAGCAGATCTACAAGCTCTACAAGCTCACAACGCATTGTGATCGGCTATTTTTAAATAGCCTAGGTATAGAATAGGGCTAATGTGGCTTATGTATGTTTTATAATATTATAATTGATATCCTCAAAGTAACTAGTAACTAAAGTTTTCAAATAATTGCAGTGTAGTAAAAAGTACAATATTAGGATCTGAGGTGTAGGCCTCTTGGGAGTACAAGTAAAAGTATTGGAAATTGGAAATACTCAAGTAAAGTCAAAATACTTCAAACTGTACTTAAGTACTTAAGTAAATGTACAGTTATTTACTTTACACCACTGCCTGTCTAAATAACATTGTGATCAAGACAAAACACACCTATGTGTAACAAAAACATGAGAACAAGGTACAGTACAGTCTTCATATCTACAGTAGTTTAAGGTTTGACATTATAGTCCATAATCTGACATCTGGAGTCTCTCTCTCTCTCTCTCTCTCTCCAGCCTCTTGACCTCTGCTTCACTCTTCACAACTCAAGGAAAGAGATTAAGTCCATCATCAAATACTCTACCACCAGTGGTGAACAGGAACTAAGTACTGTGCTTAACGTTGTTTGAATATCTGTACTTTACTTGAGTATTTGTATTTTTTTGGATACTTTCACTATACTACATTTCTAGGGAGGGAAAAAAGTACATTATGGATTAACCACTAAGCCGTATTTCAAATATAGTGAAAATAGAGCGTATAGATCCGCTATATTCATTATTGTTGATACGTTTGGTAGTTTGTACTTTTGAGTACTTGAGTATATTTAAAAGAATGTATATACAGTATATATTTATACTTTTTAAAACAAGTACTCCAGTACTTTAACTCAAGTGCAAATTTGACAAAGCAACTCGTAGTTGAATAATATTTGACCAGGAGTCAGTGTTCATTTTGTTGACTAAGACAGACTTAAAGACTAAGATTTTGATATTTAGTCGACTTGACTAAACAATTTCAGATGACTAAAATAGGACTAAAACTAAAGGATGTTATTCAAAAGACTAAGACTAAGACTAAATCTGAATTTTCTGTTAAAATTAACAGGAGTATATACTGAAACTGGAGTATTTGTCCACCACTGTGTACACCTTTCTCTCTCTCTCTCTCTCTCTCTCTCTCTCTCTCTCTTTCCATTTCTCCATCTCTCTCAGTCCCTGTATATGAGCTTCAAAGCCTTGTCGTAGGACATCAGTGCGCGATGGCAGATCTGCGGTCAGATTAGCCCGCTCTCCTGACTAACCTTTAACATGAGAGGAGATGAGAACGCGGCTAACCCTGAATCAGTGGTTAGGGCTAGGCCGCTAGGCTGGGCCCTTCCCGCCCCTCATAGAAGCTTCATAAGGGCTTCCTATGGCTTTGTTGCAGGGATTGGCAGCGGGGTGGAGGTGGTCCCGGGAGGGTTTTGAAGGGAGGCTAACCAACGCTCTCCTCCGACTCTCTTTCTGAAGTTTCACAGGCTTGCAACACTGCTCCTGGCTTTAAGCCAAAGGTGCGGGTGTGTGTACGTGCGTGCATTGACACAACACACACTCACACGCACCCCCCCCCCCCACACACACACACACACACGCAAACGCACACAGAGACTCCAAAGAACAGCAAAAGAACAGAAGCAGAAACATACAGAGACACTCATACACAGACACACACACACACACACGTAACACACACAAACTAACACACTGGCGTAAACCCCAACACTCCCCCCTCTTGCTCTCTCTCTGCTTTATTTACAATCCTCTGGCATTGGTACAAGGGCCCCGGGCTATAACACACGGCACCTAATGCTCAAACTGCCAGGTAATCTCATGTCAGACATCCCCCTTTGATAGAAACTGATCAATAGACTCTTGTAAAGGAGTCATTTTCTCTGATGTTTCAACCATGCCTTCTTCTCCTCTCCATCTCTACCTTTCTCCCTCCCTCCCTCCCTCCCTCTCTCTCTCTCTGCATCTCTTTCCTCTCCTCTTTTATTAGCCATACATTTATAATTCATATTTTTGAGCAGGCAGGGCTTGGTTTTGCTCAGAGACAAAGGGGGGCCTCTTTGTGTAATAAAGAAAAAGCATGGCGGGTGAAAATGAGGGAGAGCATAACGCTGCTGTTTTGCCGCTGGTTCCGGTCTACAACAGTTTTGAGGATCGATAGGGTGTGAAATAGGATTATAGCTAGTAATAGAGGTGAATTGGAGGAGAGAGGCTTGCTTGCCTGTGTGCGTGTGTATGTGTGTGTGTGCGCGTGGCATGTGTGTGTACAGTATGTGTAGATTGTGTGTGCAGGCGTGTGGACGGGAAAGTGGCGCACACTCGCACGAATGTGATCATACAGTACACAAGCACTCCTGTAAACACACGCGTACATGTGATAATAAACACACTCACACACGCACGTACACACACACACACACACACGCGCGCACGCGCACACGCACGCGCACACACACACACACACACACACACACACACACACACACACACACACACACACACACACACACACACACACTGATGATTCCATCATCTTTAGGCAGATGCGCGTCAGCAGCACAGAGAGGTGGTAATATCACATTTCTGCTTTGCTGGAAGTGTGGTAATCAGATTATGATGTTTTTGTTTATACTGTTATTCCATTTATTGTCACCCAGCATAACATTCATTTTGCATTAGGATTAAAGTTACAAGTCTTTTTTTTTTTCTCTCTCTCTTCTTTTTCACCTTCATGGCTTCGTGAGGAAATGTAATCAAATTTGTCATTTAAAATTTCCGACAAACAACAACAATAATCAGATCAACTGCCAAAACATATATATATATATGTCTAACGGATGGTTTAATTATTAGTCAATTAACGAGAAATCAATCCATTTTTGGCGCCCTATAATCTTCAATTGTCACCATTTCCCTTTTAACTCCATCATCAGACATTCCAGTCAGCCAATCAGGGACCAGCTTCAGTACTGTACATGAGGGTTAGTGTCTGCAATGTACACTATCGTTAGGTTATGTTATGTATATTCACTTCATTTCAATTTACAATGACAATTTCCAATTTAGGCTTTCCTGAGGTCCTGAAAATATAAATGTATATCACATTTCAGGCCTTTGGTCTGAAAAAGAGATCTCCATATGGGCATAAAGGGACACAGAAAGACAGATACAGAGATATCCATATATGGGCATACTGTAAAAGGACACAGGCAGACAGATACAGAGATCTCCATATACAGGCATAAAAGGGACACAGACAGACAGATACAGAGATCTCCATATATGGGCATAAATGGACACATTAAAGCGTGGGGCATTCATTCCCTATTTACATCGTTCCCGAGTAGGCCGGTACCTGACTAGTACATCAAATGCACAGAGACAGTGTTGTACCTCAGCAAACTAGGATCACAGGTAAACCAAGAACACTATACATCAAAATAGTAATAATCGGTACATTGATACAATTGGATACCAGGTAAACAATGAGCCTAGAATCTTTTTAAATTACATGCCATCTAAATTTAAATGTTAATATTGTGGTCAAGAAAATAATAAAAAAAAGAACAACAACATGTGAACAATGACTAAGGTATGTCTGAACTCAATCTGGGAACCCATCGTCAAAGAAAGGGAACTAGGTCAAGAGTAGCCACAAATTGCAACACTAGATTTTTTTTTGATATATGTTGAATCTAGGGTTGCATTACCTTTTTTTTGCTATCTGCTTGTATTAAACAACGTCGACTGTTTAGATGCATTGGCCGCCACTGGGAGGTATTGCAACCCTAGATTCAATGTACAGTATTAAAAAAATAATCGAGTGTTGCAATTTGCTTCTAGGTCAATAGCTACAGGCTGAGGTTGAGTCTACACATTACGGCGGAGATTTGGGAGTGACTCTGCAGTTCTATCTGCAATGAGGAGTTTGTTCCACAGTTTGGGAGCCAGATCGTCCTTATCGCTTGAGAGCGAGCGCACGCACGCACACACGCACGCACGCACGCACACAGGCAACAGGATAGCTGTCTGGCACACATACAGTGAATGAACGCTGTCAAGCTGTGTGACACAGTTTCAGTCACACGCAATGTTTGGGTCAGAGTGTGTCCTCTCTTTCTTTTAATCACTCCCTCTTCTCTCTCTGACTGTCTGATTGAATCCAGCTGCCGTTCAATCTCATCCTCGTGACCTCCTGTAGACCCCTCACACCTTCTCCATCTTTACTCTCCTCTCAAGATGGGACTTTCCCTCCATGGAGGGCTTCTCTCCATGCCCTTACATTTACGACTGCAACTATACATTGTGTTGTTAACCATTAATCCATCCATTCCTTTTTTAATAATTGAATAATCACAAAAACAGTATCCATTCTCTTTGGGTCCACATACAACCTCAGTGACGTGACGCATAAGATGTTTATTGCCACTGTATGGAACATACAGCAACATGTTGTAACAAATAGAAGCATCAACAAAGAAATATAATATAATAGAAATATATGATCTATATATATGATCTCTATCTAAACGAAACATGCATGTAGTAGATGCTTCTAGATTGGCAATTTTTGGTATAGTCCCCTCAGAATATGGATGCTGGGGTTCAAGTGGTTATGCCCTGTTGTATACTTTCATACAATAGTGTACAAAATAGTGTAAATATCAGATCTATACGTTGTGAGCTTGTAGATCTGCTGTTTTTGATCAATGCCTTATTTTATTCAAATCGATTCTTTTTTATAATCGATTAAATCAATTAGTTTGATTAACTAGTCAGTTATGTTACAGCTAAAGAGAATCACGGCCTACCCAGGGCTTAATTTCTGCCGGAGCTTGCCGGAGCTCGGCTCAGGAAGATGCCTCTTGCGTT
>NC_137828.1:12478251-12500751 GCF_963921795.1 Nannobrachium achirus
GAAACGTGCCAAAGTGAACTCATATTATCATCAAAATGGGACACAAATTCCATATTGAAGTGTTTTTTTTTCCTCCATTGCAGGAGGCGATGGTATGTTGAGTGGATAACGTTAATGTGTTTGTATGTGCGTGCGTGTGTGTGTTGCAAGGCGAAGAACAGCCCCCGTGACATTTTGTATTCATTATATTATGTATTATTGCTTTGTTCAGGCCCGAATCAATCTGGATAGAATCCTGTAGTATGCGGAGCACCCGACTTTTCAAAGCGGCTAATGTGAGCCCGTTTAGATTATCTGGTCAAATAATCTTAAACAGTTATCCTGTAGTGTTTAATGCTACCCGAATCAATCGCGCCCGAGTATCTGCTGGTGTACGGCTAGCTTTAATTATCAAAAAGTATTCAAAGTCTGTCTGGAGCCGCGAATTATGTATGATAATTTTTTTAATTCATGCTTTTTCTCATCTTTCTATATTACTTTTGAATTGTTTGCAAATTTCTCAAAGCAGAAGTACAGTACTTAAGTAAATGCACTTAGTTACTTTACACCACTGTCCCTGGGTGACTGGATTGGGGAGGGGTATAAGCTTGCACTGAATGCTGAGCTCTAGGGCTGATACGGCATCTGAACAGAATGCAACACCCACAGAAAAGCTAGCATCGGCGTAACAAAAACCAGCAGAAATGCCAATTCATCTGCAAAAAGAAATCGGCAAAGAGGCTGATACGGCAGCTAACCAAAAGTGCCACTACAAGCTGAAATGTCACTGTGTTCTGGCTCCTTTTCTGCCCAAATAACAACAGGAAAACAAGCACCTTTGATGGTTGACAGAATGTTCTCATCCAACTCAGGGGTGTCGCACCAAATTCTGGGCTCTGGGTACAAGGATTCACTGCGGGCCCCCCATGAATGTTCTTCATAGGGAACGCATTATTACGCATTATTTTGTGCTTTAACTATTAAAAAATAGCAGATATACAAGCTCAAAGCGCGCGGCACTCTGCTATTTTTGAAAAATCGTGAAGATTTGTGCAACTCTTTGAATATTTAAAATCCGTCAGTGGTGCTCAAACTTTTTCATGTGAAGGACCCCCAAAATTATATGTATTTGGCCACGGAACGCCATCTCAAAATATTTAGTTCCAGGGACCCCCCGGATGCAAAAGTTTTGTTACAAATGTTCGCTTAAAAATATATATTCAAAGATTTGTACACATTTTCACAACTTTTCAAAAATAGCAGATCTACAAGCTCGCAGCACGGCACTCTGTGCCACACTGTGAGCTTGCATATCTGCTATTTTTCAATAGCTAAAGTATAAAATAATAAAGGCCCCTGCATCTTGGGCACTAGTAACTCAGTCCCACTTTCCCCCTCCCTCTTGTGACGCCCCTGAATCCAACTCCCTCCCCGCACCGTCGGGGAATCCCAGCAGGACTACAATTTGGTTCACCGGGCAGTTCCTCGTTAACAGTGATGTTAATGTGTTTATTGACTTTTACTGTTGATCATTATGCTATTTTCCCAATGGTGTCATGAATAAATAAGGCTTGTGTTCGGACTGGCAGCCTAAATCTGATTGTTGGCCTATCCAAAATTCCAGATTGTAATCAGATTGGTTTTTATCAAGTCTGACGAGCATAAAAACCACATGATAGCTGATTTCTGCTAATCAGATTTGGACCACATTCCTTGGTGTGGTTGAAAATGCAGTTCAAATAATTGTTCTGAAGATGTGTGTCGATGTGGACACTTGGACACTGAAGGCTGATTTAGACAAGCAATCTGCTCTAAATCACACAGCAGGCAAATGGTATTTCCCTACTGTATGTGATGTCACCTACAGTAGCAGGGTGGTTCTCAAACCTTTGCATGTCAAAGACCCCAAATTAATATGTACTGTATTGGGCTCCTATCTGAAAAGAGCTTGTGCCAGGTTAATGCTGTTTTTTTAAATAGCAGTTCTATAAACTCACAATGGTTGCATCGCGATGTGTTGTGAGCTTGTAGATGCACAATTATCAAATAGCCAATGTACAGTATAAACTTTATACTGTACATTGGCTATTTGATAATTGATACTATAAAGTTAAACAGATGTTGATGCTTTATTAACTAACTTTGCTGGGGACCTCCTGGATGCCATTTTGAGTTTGAGAACCACTGACCTAGCATTCATCGTTGCCCTCTTAAAACCTGCAGTGCCTAACAGGTTCCCCCCTGCGAGGTGCCGCGACGTGCCAATAGCGACATTAAGCAGACAGTTTCTACTACCGCAACGTGAGGTGGGACTACGGCTGCTATGACGTAATCGCCGTGGCGATCGAAATGGTTAAGCAAAGTTTCGGCGGCGACGGGTTCCCACCCCTTTCATTGAACGCTTTGGTTCCCATGGCGACGCGCACACGCAGCAGACGGAGTAGGCGCTACGTGGGAAGGGACCTTCTGCCGTAGTAGAGACGGCTAGGGAGACGGCAGGTTGATCTATCGAGCGCGGATCATTTCCGATTACCGTTGTCATCTGCCGTTGCCGTAGCGTTGCTTAAACTGGCTAATAGCCCCCGCGCTACCGCAGCCGGGAGGGAAAAGACTCAGTTTCCCATGATGCCTCGCGAAATACTACATCCGGCGACATCCGACGGTCCATTGAATTGTATTAATCCTGGCTGCAATTCCCAAATGGCGCGTTTGGTCAAAACGTCCTGTTTCTATGGGCCATAACTTACACACGGATCATCACGATTGTATTTTTTCTTCTCCGCATGAAAGAAAAGACGTTGGCCGGCCGTGAACGGGATCCCCAGCGCACACAATGGACACATGCTGTGCACACTGAGCCCCTGAAAATCAGGTAAATACAATAGGAAAAAGCCTGTGTGTGTGTGTTGACTGTGTAGTTAGTTAACTACCTGTGTGACTGTGCTCACTGCGTAGTTGCTGCAGCTGTCGGCTCAGCTCGTGGCTCTTTGTGACGGCTCGCCTCCTCTCTCGCATCTCCTTCTGCACTTCCTCCTCCAGCTTCTGGACCGCCTCCCTCTGAACCTCCACCTCCCGCCTGGCCTCCTTCAGGTCCTCGCCTGACTGCCGGAGGAGCGCGTCGCGCATCTTTAGCACCTGAGCGCACGGGGGGCCAAAATGGAAATTAAGCCTTTTTTGTTGTTGTTGTGTGTGTGTGTGTGTGCGTACATGACCATTGTATACTGTATGTAACAACTGCTTCACATTCAAACATAAATATAATATCAGTTAAACCGATATTTGGATATCGTTCAATACCGATATTGCATTTTTAAGATCGATATTGCTGATACCGATACGGCCGATATATTGGTGCATGCCTACCTTTCACACACACGTGTCATAGCGGGGGAAAGACAGCTGTAGCTAATTACAATTGCCTATAATGATATGCCCAAAATGTGGATGCCAGGATTAATGTAGTTAATAATTAGTCCATTTAATTGAGTTTTCAGAGAGTAAGCAATCTGAAAAGGCAATATAAGTCAAACAAACATACCAACCATTAATTTCATGAGCCGCAGGTGCATTTACACTGTTGTGACACATAATGTGAAAACATGCCCATCACGCCTACGGTATGTAGTTCATGTACAGTTACTAAAGCTTTCATTGTGACCTAGTAGATCTGCTATTTTCACAACATTTGAAATATGTTTCAAGTTGCCTTCCTAGAGTCAAAAGTGCAATATTTGAATTTGAAATGAAGTAAAGGGAAAGTCATTAGTGCAGATAAGTAAATGTACTTTGTTATAGTCCACCACGGGCTGATTCTGGTGTAAAATGATGGCATTAGTTGTTGCATGGATACAGTAGCATCACACTCGCATATGAGTGCAACACTGCGTACATGATCCAGTATTCATGTCTAGTACTAACCACTAGTGTAATTATGCATATATGCATAACGTTCCGGGACTAATTACGCATAATATACATAATGCATGCTCTTGATGTACATGTACGTTATTGTACATGTGTCCTTACATGACACACACTCATTACGAGTTATTCCACCGGGAAGGACATGGACACGACGTGACAGAGAGAGAGAGGGGGGGAGAGAGAGAGAGAGAGAGAGAGAGAGAGAGAGAGAGAGAGAGAGAGAGAGAGAGAGAGAGAGAGAGAGAGAGAGAGAGATTGTGTGTGTGTGTGTGTGTGTGTGTGTGTGTGTGTGTGTGTGTGTGTGTGTGTGTGTGTGTGTGTGTGTGTGTGTGTGCTTTTATTACTATACTTGTGAGTACCAAATCACAAGTTGATCCTATACATGCTATGCTATTTTGTTGATTACATTATTGTATTGGAAACATGAATCTTTCAAATGTAACTGAATCGTATCATTGTATATGATTTGTATGCGCAACGGTACATTGTTTTCATCTTATTGTAATTTTCCCCAGATACCCACCATGTGTTTCATCTGTCACAATCAGGGTCATCGCTACGTTGGCTTGTGGTGGACATGTTTCTCAAATTTCAGTTTTTGCCACGGACATACAGTACAAAATGAGAAGACAATAATATTACCAGAAACACATAAAGAGACAGCCCTGAATGACCACCAGTAAGACTCCCTAATCGGGAGATAAGCGACCATCAGGTCGCATACACAAACTTTAGAAGGCAATGGTAGCCAATAAGGAGGGAATATGGGAAATGGGACAGATCCATGTTGATGACATGACTTTAGAGATACTGTGTACCGCTTTGCGTGATTTTAGGCCAAAAATGTGTTTTGGAAGAATCGGCCTCATGGTGGCGCTAGAAGAGGGCCATGTGAGAAATGAGGTGTGTGGGTTGTGGTTTGGCAGCCAAGGAGTGTGTGTGCAAAGTTTGGCATGGATAGGGGCAATGGTGGCGGAGATATGAGTATGGGAAAAGTGTGATGTGACGTGACAGACAGACAGACAGACTGACTGACGGACAGACAGCCGGTGGAGGTTTTGATAGTAACTGCGACCTGACGGTCGCAATAACAGGTCTGTAACTCTGAGAGTGACTCTTACGGGTCCATTTGGTTCCAGTTGTACACTCTCAGAGTTAAGGAGTCCTTGCAAACAAAACATTTGAGAACCACTACTACTAGTTGGACTCATAATGTGCCATATATAGTATCAGTGTCATACGTATTCTGAAGAATTCGCCACGGACACATTTGTCCGTGGAAGGACATATTGATGACCCCTGGTCACAATCAAAGGAGAAACCAGGAGAAATGGTTGTTTTATGATAATAATAAATAGTTTTAATAAATAATAATAATAAAGTTTTGTTAGGTTTAGGTTTAGCAGTTGCTTGCCATTGCCATGTGCCTAAAATAGCATGTAACTGTGCGTTTGTAGATCGTAGGGAAAAAAAAATACAAACAGAAAACGGCATTCATAAAATCTAGTCTCAAAATATTGATGTCCTCACAAGTATACTACTATAACATGTGTGTGTGTGTGTGTGTGTGTGTGTGTGTGTGTGTGTGTGTGTGTGTGTGTGTCTGTGTGTGCGCGCGAGCATGTGGGCGTATGTGTGCGAGCATGCGTATGATCTGGGTGCTTATGACATAAGTAACATGTGTCCATTGGTGCCAGAGGGCACATAAATTAATGTGCTCAAAGACAAACGCGTGTACACACGCCCGCCCACACACACACACACACACACACACACACACACACACACACACACACACACACACACACACACACACACACACACACACACACACACACACACACACACACACACACCAGTGATGTGTGTAAGACTGCCAGCTACGTTGGCACTCTGCCAGGGTACCGTCATGTCTTTGAGTAATTTGAATATTTAGGGTCCCATTGAGCTCTTAATTGGAGTCAATTGCGCCAGCCTTGGCACCGTTTTGGTGCTTTAATTAATGGTGAGACAATGTGCTTCTGCCAGGCGGACGCGGGACAGCCGTGTACAGGTAGTGTACGGGTTTTTTGGATATGTGTAACTTTCACACCACTATGCATGCATTTCAAAGACAAATATTGTGCTTTTGACTCTACATTTCTAGAAAAAATCATGACATTATGGAACCTATTTTCGTCCATGACTTTATAGTCCAGTCAATCTGAGGTTTGACCCAGAAGAAATAGCAATAGTAATGGTTCAAGGTTGTTTTATGATCCTCAGGGTCATCCAAAACGCATGTTAAAAATTGTCCAAAATATTTTTAGTGGATCATGGTAAATTCAGGGGGTTCAAGTTTGGGTCCCTTCACTTACTATACAGGAAAACAATACCTAAAATATCTTCTTTAAGTAGCATGTGAGGGGTCTAACTAGGGGTTTTTCATGATTCTAAATCCATTGCAAGCATTTGTTTTGCACGAAAAACATTCCTCTGGCTAAAAATGGACCCCACAAAAGTGAGAAAAGTGATGACTCATCACTAAACCATCACTACACCTTACTGTTGTGGGTCCGTTTTTGGCCTGAGGAATGTTTTTCGTGCAAAACAAACGCTTGCAATGGATTCAGAATCATGAAAACCCCCTAGTTAGACCCCTCACATGCTACTTAAAGAAGATTTTTTGGGGGGTCTCCTGTATAGTAAGTGAAGGGACCCAAACTTGAACCCCCTGAATTTACCTTGATCCACTAAGAATATTTTGAAAATGTTTTAACATGTGTTTTGGATGACCCTAAGGATCATAAAAAACCCTGAATGATTACTATTGCAATTTATTTTGGGTCATGCCCCTTTTTAGCTTAGATTGACTGGCCTATTAATCCCAAAACTCTAACTGCCATTTTTTTTACTGTTTTGAAAAACAATTTTAAATACCTGTATATCAAATCAGTATTTTAAAATCTTAAAAAAATAAATAATAATAATAATAATTAAAAAAAAAAAGGCAAAGAGGTTATACAGGGCGAAAATATAGCTCTATGAATTAACTACAAAAAAGGAAAATAGCAGATCTACAAGGTTATTATAGTTTTGAAATTTTCATTAAAAGACTAAGACTAAAACTATTGACCTTTTCTCTATGATTTTAGTTAGCAACGTGTTACCCAAACTGTTGAACCGTGTCCGCTCAGTGACAACCACACATTATTGACACAGTACTTCAACTAAAAAGTGCACACAAAATTATCACTACTTTGCACTCATTTTCCAATACAGAGGCAAATTCTATACCCTACTGGGCATGTCATCATTGGAGAAAATAGCAAAAAATACTATACGTTGTGAGCATGTAGATAAGCTATTTTCTCTCGGAATACAGGTGCACCTTGAGATTGTGTGCATGTGTGTGTGTGTGTGTGTGTGTGTGTGTGTGTGTGTGTGTGTGTGTGTGTGTGTGACAAGGGACCGCACCTGCTCTCTCTGGGTGCTGTTCTTGTGGGCGTCGACCAGCTGCAGTTCTAGGCGCATGGCTTCCTGTTTGAGGCGCGCCACTTCCTGCTCCAGCTGGCTATGATTGGTCTGGTGCGCGTGGTGGGAGGCGGCCAGACTCCGCTCCAGGCCCGCCTTCTCCTGAGTCCTTCAGAGGACAAACCAATGAAATGTGATGTATGAAGAACGCCTAAAACAACCGTAGAGGAACAAAGTGAAAAATCAAGAAATGGAACAGCAGACTGTACACCAGGGGTTCCCAAACTTTTTTGTCTCACTTTTTTTCATCCGAGGCACGCCTACATTATAATTTTCACTCCCAGCACCTTATATTTATAGCATATCGTCGTGTGAAAACAGCAGATCTACAAGCACACAGCGCCTCGCGATTGTGCTTGTATTGGCTGTTTTCACTAGTTTTGGGCGACAGTCTTGTATGATGAAGCAGGGTTTTGCTTACCAAAATACGTAAAAATGTTAAACTTGGAGATGCAAGGTTTCTGCCCGACAGTGACAATATTTTAGGGATTATGTTGCAAGGAAAACGTTGAGATAATAGCCATTTTGGTTAGAAATGACCTCCAAAAATAACTTTGTACTTCAAGTTTAAAATGATACTAAATATTTTTTCAAGTGTCCAAATAAATTCCAAATATTATCAAATTATCTCGCGGCACCCCTGGACTGCTGTCACGGCACCCCAGGGTGCCTCGTCACCCACTTTGAAAACCCCTGCTGTACACATCAAGAGGCCAGGGTCAACTAACAGTAAAGGCCAAGGAGAAAAAGTTTGAAAAAATGTTTTTTGGGATAAGCCTGAATTAAAAGACTGCTGTTTGAATGCAGTAGCTTTTAGAAGACAGAGACAAGGAGTGTGAAAGGTAAAGACATTACTGTTGCTCCAGGTCTGTCTTCAGCTGAAGAAGTGTTCTCTCACACTCTGCCAGGCGCTGAAACACACGCACGCACGCACGCACGCACGCACGCACGCACGTACGCACGCACACACGCACACACACACACACACACACACACATAGAACACACATGTAGGTCATACAATGGTGTCACATGGTTGACTATAATACATACAATTTTATCAAACCTGCTTCTGGATTATTATTCAATTAACCTATCTGAGCAAGAGCTACGTTGGTTATTGGTTCCAGATATCATTTTGTATATAAATACTTGATGTGCCTAATATGACATAAAAAAATATGGTGAAGCAGTGTTCTGCTTCTACGGATTGACCGCTTGGAATAAACTCCCACTACACCTAAGACAGGCAGCCTCTGTGGATAGCTTTAAAGCACAGCTCAAGACCTATTTCTTTACTCTTGCTTTTAGCTGAATTTTTAAATTCCAGTGTTGCTACTGAAGTCCGCACTACATCTGGTGCCAACCCCGAGTTTCCCGAGTTTGTATTGGTACCACCCCTGTGCCAACCCAGAGTTTCCCGAGTTTGGGCAGTTTTTTATTTCTTCAAAAATGTTTTTTGGACCTCCAGAAATGTATTAGGCATGATCGCGATCGCGAAATTGCATGTTTAACCCCCATACCAACCCATTCTTTCAAACATGGCAGCCATGTTTGTTTACATCTGAAGAAAACATAATGGCTGCTAGATCATGAATGCCTGAACGGATTTCCAAGCAGATTTTTTTGTTTGAAAGCTGTGAACAGCGTGCACACACGTGGTGCATGATCTAGGCATGGGCGTGCACGATCCGTGCACTATAGATTACATGGAAGTCTATGGAGACCATGGCATCTTGGACTTTTAAGGAGAAAAATGATTGCAACGTAAGTGTTAAAATGTTTTAAATGTTCTTCAATGTTTTACGTTTTTATCTTTCTCTGCTTTATTGTAGTCCTGTGTATTTCTTTTTTTCTGTTAAGCACTTGTGCTTCATTTTCTGCTCTGTAAAGTGCTTTGAGCTGCATTTCATGTCATGAAAGGTGCTATACAAATAACGCTTTATTATTATTATTATTATTATTATTATATTGCCCCAGCTTACTGTTAAGGTGAATAAAGTACTTGTGTGCAGTGAGTTAGTAAGTGCAACTCTACCTTCTGCAGTTGCTTTCTGTTTCTCAGTAGACTGAGATACTCCTCATCCGAGTGAGAATGACACTGTTGGTACAGCGAGAGGTCACTCTGAAACTGCTGCTTCTAGAGAGAGAGAGAGAGAGAGAGAGAGACAGACAGACAGACAGACAGACAGACAGACAGACAGACAGACAGACAGACAGACAGACAGAGACAGAGAGAAACAAACAGAAAGAGACAGAGACACACATACACACACAGACAGACAGACAGACAGACAGACAGAGACACACAGAGAGAGCGAGAGAGAGGGGGGGGATTAAAATTCCTTCTTCTTCCGGACAGTTGCTTCAAAAGTCCAAAGCCCTATAAAAAACGTTCCATTCAACAGGACATATAAATTGTGTAATTCAACAGGGCATGTTTATAATGTTCTGTACCACAGCCATCAACACATTTAACTCCTTAATTTAATCAACATCTGACCGTAACAATTCAATAGCCAGCCGTCTCCAAATGACAAGGAGTGCATTATTTGTACTTCATGGTGTTTGCACAAATGATGACTAATTTGGTTTTACTACATGTGACAACTTTAATGTGCTGTTTGGTAAATCCATTATTGTAGAAAATTGTCTAATCGTCTGTTTACTGATTTTCCATCAATTGTTGCATTACAATGGAGAGACAAAGCACTACTGGATATAACACAGCTAATGTTGATGATTGAATGTCAGTGATGCGTTACATTTTTTGGCATTTAGCCAATTTATACATCTTTTGGTTATTATATACAATTTACTATTCAGGCATGTTATGAAGAGAGACTTACAATAAGCCAGGTAAACACATATTAAGTACATCAAATGCAGAGAGACAGTGTGGTAGTGCCTCAGTAAACTGGGATCACAGTTAAACATTGAACCTAACAGTGTCTATTTTAAACCCTAGCATTCTGGGACTAAGATTTGTGAAAATCTACAAGCTCACAATGTGTCGCAACGCAACCTGTTGTGAGCTAGTCGATCTGTGAGACTGTATGCAGAAACTGTATATCCATGTACTGTACAGCAGGGGTTTTCAAAGTGGGTGACGGGGCACCCTGGGGTGCCGCGACGGCAGTCCAGGGATCATTTGGTAATATTTGGAATATTTAGTATCATTTTAAACTTGAAGTACAAAGTTATTTTCAGTTGTTCTAACCAAAATGGCTATTATCTCAAAGTTTTCCTCGCAACATAATCACTAAAATATCATTACTGTCAGGCAGAAACCTCTGTCGCACAAAACGAGTGAAAACAGCCGATCTACAAGCACACAACGCCTCGCATCGCGAGGCGTTGTGTGCTTGTAGGGCTTGTGGGCTTGTTGAATGCCAAATTGTAATAAGAACCGTTATCTTCCAGCCTTTAACTATAATAATCTCAGTTCAAACAGTTTTTGGGTTGCCAGCGGGGATGGATGTCTCAGCTTAGGCCACTTTGGGCTTGTTTTTTCTGTATTATAATCGCTTGTAAATATTAGCAGTTGTGGATCATTTGGGTCTTGTTTCTAAAGTGTAGTTGGTTATTTGTTGCTGAATTTGGGGGTCAAAGACGCCCAAATTAATATGTATTTTTCCGCTGACATTTTGTTCAAGATTCTTTGAAAAAGCAGATATACACGCAGATCTCTGTGACATCAGCTATTTTCAAATAGCCGGTGCATATAGGTGTAAAATGGTGAAACTGATTTCGATGCTACAGTATATTATTATGAACTCTTTTTTTGCTGGGGACCGCCCTGTGTTGTGTGTGTGTGATCAGACCCCTGTATGAAGTAAAAAGTCTAAGGTCATCGCCAGAAATGACCCTGCCCCCCCAACTGTTTATTATTTGCATAATTATTGTATATTACTGTTTGTCTGTAAATGTCTTGATGAATTGAATACACAGGACCTTAATGGAAACAAGCCCCGAGGGTTTATCTGGGTTAGCCTTTAGAATTATTTTGTATTATATCTGTGCCACTGTGCCTTATTTTTTCAAACTGTTCATAAAGTATTCACTCAATCAATCAATCAATCAATCAATCAATCAATCAATCAATCAATCAAACAAGCAGCCTATAGTTGCTTCTTTTGGGCTTGTTTTTTGTAGACCTGGCCGCTTGTTTTTTCTTGCAAAATCCATCACCAGTGGATGGATGGTGCAGTTAGTGATGCAGGGTGGGCCTATACTATGCTAGCCCCCAGTGGGCTGGGAGGTAGAGAATTAGCAGGAGGGCGAAGCTCGCAGGGAGAACTCCTAACCCCTTGATAGGCGCCTCACAATCAAAGTCATTAGCCAATGTAATAAAGGGCCTGAGATACGGCCATTCTTCAACGGCCTAACTCCTTTATAACCAACAGATTAAAGTTGATTGGATTAAAATGACATTCCGCCCGTCTGACCTTGGCGGCAGCAGTTAAGTTCATCCAAATTAAATTTCTCCCGTAATAAAGATGATTCATTTGTTTCCAGACGTTGTAAATATAAAACAGAAAAGAAGAAGAGGAGAAAAGATTAAGTGACGCACATGAGTGCACGTGTGTGTGTGTGTGTGTGTGTGTGTGTGTGTGTGTGTGTGATGTGTATGTGTGTGTGCGCAGACACTCATGCACTGACAGAGGCACACTTGTATAGTTCCTCTCTCTCGCACACGCAATCACTCTCTCACACACACACACACACACACACACACACACACACACACACACACACACACACACACACACACACACACTTCCGTGTATGAATCATGTGAACACATTCCCACAGACATTTCTCACACCCAAAGACGCACGCACGCACGCGCGCACACGCACACATGCACACACGCACACACGCACACACGCACACACACACACACACACACACACACACGTACAGTACTTATGCTGCAGATCTTGGCAGACTTAAGGCGTTCATAGCTCTAAGGCACATTAATTGACCTTCAACGGCATTCCATGACAAATGGATTGTTAAGACGTTTCATAATGAATCTACAGTAAAATGACACTCGAATTAACTGCTGTTATATGTGACTGTTCTGAGGTACTGTAAAGGGATAGAGGGCTTTTGATATGGGGAGTGACACTACTACACCCACACACTCGCTTGTATCCATGGGGTTGCACGGTGCGTCCATGTGAGTAGATGTGTAGATGTGTATGCATCACACAGAAAATAGTTACAAAAATGATTCAACTCTTGATGTGGCCGGGTTGTAGTTAGGGCGGTCATTTCACAGGATTGCCCGAGTGAAAAATCCTTTCGGCAGTTGCTTTCAGACAGTATCTTTGAATATTATGCAGCATCATCAGAGAAAATACATAAAAAAGTATTTTGATACAAATTAAACATACTATTTGAAATACGTACCAGGATACTGTCACCAGGATCCTGGTGACAATATCCTGGTCAGTATTTGACCAAGTACTGACCAAGTATTTTTCTTACTTTTTCCGTAACTTGTTATGGTATGTACGCAAAGCATATTTCTCACGGCACAATTACACAAACAAAGTCAATGCGCATGATCAGGGGCGTCACAAGGTGTAGGAAAGGTGGAGGGGCCCTAGTAACTTTAGCTATTGAAAAATAGCAGATATACAAGCTCACAGCGCGGCACCGAGTGCCGCGCTGCGAGCTTGTAGATCTGCTATTTTTGAAAAGTCGTGAAAATATGTGCAAATCTTTGAATATGTATTTTTTAAGCGAACATTTGTAACTCAAATTTTGCTTCTTGGGGGGTCCCTGGAACTAAATATTTTGAGATGGGGGTCCGTGGCCAAATTCATATAATTTTGGGGGTCCTTCACATGAAAAAGTTTGAGCATCACTGACATGGAAACATGGGTTTCTTGCACACATTTTCACAATTTCACAAAAATAGCAGATCTACAAGCTTGCAGCGCGGCACTCGGTGCCACGCTGTGAGCTGTCAGCTGTTCGTCCGTCAGCTGGTCCACGGCCTCCTCGGAGGTCTCCCATTGGCCGACCTTCTCCAGGTACCGCCACTCCTGCTCGGCTAGCTCTGCCTGTGCCGAGCGTGTTGCTTCCTGGGACTCTTTTAACTGTCAGTCGATGTAGCATGGTTGGTTGAAGAAGAAATACAGCACACATTAAAGGTTTTATAGCTGGGCTGTTGCGACGTCATTGACTATGTCCACTATGTAAACTTGTCCATTGGTGACATGTAATAATAATAATTGTGACCGTAGGTTGCAAGTTTACTATGAAAACGGTCACAGCTTTTCTGCGTGTATCTCTGTCTGTCAAGCCTGACACTGTCGCTCTGGCATCATGATCTGATGTCACTGTGATGTCAGGGGAACCACTCTAAACAGAATGGGTTTGCCGCTCTGACATCACGCTCTGGCATGATGTCCCTTTTATGCCCATATATGGAGATCGCTGATATCATCACGAGTCACACTTGCAAATTAATTACGTCCTTGTCTGTTTTATGCCCATATATGGAGATTCCTGTCCCAATGTCATCAATATTAAGTGCATATCTGGGAATGCCCATATTTGGTAATGCCCATATATGGGCATGTTCTGACATCACATTGTTGACTATCATGCAGGGGTTTCCATATATGGGTAACTGGTCCGATATACATCACTGGCCAGTTGCCCAAGAATTGGCGCGACCTGGCGTCTTACTAGAATGCCGCGGCGGGGAACGCGCGTGCCGAATCTGAAGCCGGTGGGACGAACGGTTCTCGAGATACGCGGATTACATACACGCAGACACGCAGAGACTTCTCGCATTTATAGATAGATTAATAATAATAATATTTCTCGCACAAAGAAAGTCCAAGAAATAGACACGCTTAGCACACGCAAATGTTTCACATGAGTGGGGAAAACCACCTCAAACAAAGATAATGGTGTAAAATATGTAAAGAAGAACAGTTTACCTGCTGTTGTGAATAGTGCAGCTCCTCCTCCAGGCTGACCACCTGCCCTTGAACCTGCTGCACCTTCTCCATAGCAACGCTATACTTCTGTTTAAAGATGGCCGCCGTCTCCTCCTGATGCTGCACCTTCTCCATAGCAACGCTATACTTCTGTTTAAAGATGGCCGCCGTCTCCTCCTGATGCTGCACCTTCTCCATAGCAACACTATACTTCTGTTTAAAGATGGCCGCCGTCTCCTCCTGATGCTGCGCTCGCTGGGCAGCCTTCTGCCGCTCCATCTGCCAGTGGGGGGAAGTAAATAAGTACATTTACTCAAGTAACTGTAGTGAAAATGTTACGGTACTTTTTAGTTTACTTATTTACATTTCTCATACTTTATGCTTCTACTCCACTACATGTCAGAGGTAAATATTTTACATTTTACTACACTATGATTATTTGAATAACTATTTACAATTTACTTTGTAGATTTTTATGTATAATTACAAAGCATACAGTATATCAACCAAGTAGGTCCTATTTTAATTTGACTAATCGTAAACAGCATAAGCTTAATATATCTATAAGCTCACAACATGTCACCTCGTGACACGATTTGAAAAATAAATAATAATAATATTTTCCCGCATCAAATAAGGATGGTACTGTATGTTCGTGGCACCCATACACCCACTGTCCACTCACACGCCAATTTTAATACCGGTATACAACTAACTGTACCAAATAAAGTACAATGGTGAATGATATAGGCCCTAGTTATAGTGCTCATTCTGAACAGGCCTTAATACGAACATACTATGACATACTGTAGTACATATGTTCGTATAGGACAAGGGAATCGATCTGTTTGTTCTGTGTTGGGAACAAAGGTACTTATTGCAGGTTTGTCTGAAATTATTTGGACGTCCAGTCTTCATTTTCCAGTTCCCTGCACTATATTATACTTAACCACAGTTATTAAGGACAGAAAAATCCATCAGTGTATATTACAGTATAAGCTTTATTGTCACATCACAGGTTTACAGGTGGTGTAAAGAAGTGGGTGTAGTACTTGTTTTTTTAATATGTGTGATGTGTGTCTCACAGAATATCACATTCTTATGAGTTCTTATTCTACATCCGTATGAGTGTCCACTGAAGAAGTGTGCATTCCGTGGGTAAAACATGCACGTCCACATCCATTTGATTGCTTCACACAGGGCCTCTCCTGTTCTCTCCTCTCCTCCTCCCCTCCCTTCATCTCTCAGCCCCAGTGTCTTTACATTTTTACTCACACATCTCCCTAGTCAGCTACGCCTCCATCCATCCAGGCATTAGTCTTGGACGGACCCGGCTAATCCCTGGTTAAAACCGAAGGAGCGCTGGAACTGTTGAAACCCCAACTAGTCGGCTGTCATTAAGGTGTAAACCCTGGCGTTCTGATCCAGATTAGGACGGGATTAACGAGGGATAAACCCCAGCAGAGCGTTAGACTAGGCTTATACGCTCTGAACCCCTCTCTCCTCCTCTGCAAAGGTGAGCTACTGTCGGAGGCTCTGCGGTGTTACGCCGGGATTAGGTTTGCTTTCACTTCCTGGCTTCTCCGTCGCCTAATGACAGAGGTTACTGTAGAGCCATAATATGCTGGATATGCAGCGCACGTGACGCTGTGTTTAAACAGAGCTGCTGCATACATACAGCACCACTCACATTACCACAACATGAAGAGTAGCAGGGTTATTATAGTTAGCTTAAACTAACTAAATAACTCAAATTATAGTTAGCTAAAACCTACTAAATAACTCAAACCAGATTTTTTTTAAATATATAATTTAGTTAACTGAAATATAAATACAATTTAGGCTTTACACAGTTTTTTTTTAATATGGCATAGGTTGAGTTTTGGGTGGATATCTATGAAATATACTGTGATCTCCTGCTGCGTGGTGGGACACGTTGTGAGCTTGTAGGTCTTCTATTAAAATAAATAATAATCTGACACGAAAACTAAAATTAAAACAAATTTCAAAAATCCGCTTTGAAAACTTGTCAGCTAGTTCCGAATGCCATCACTCTCCAGCATCTCTCGGCCACATGTGCTGGTCCTGTCGACTCCTTTGATCTTAGCTTGCTTCTCATCATTAGGTGTTGGGTACTAAGACCCAACCTCTACACCGCTATCCTGAGGGTGGTCCCAAGAGAGGAGGGCCTTCCGGGCCAGGTGAGGAGTGCAAATGCATTTGCCTCTTTACTGGCCCGGAGACTCATACTAAATAACTAGAAAGCAGAAAGATCTCCTTCGGTTGTCCAATGGATTTAGAATGTGATGTCAAAGCTAAAACTGGAGAAAAAAAAAGATCTGATATAATTTACGTATCTCACAGGAAAAGTTGTATAGGACTGCATTATTGCATATGTTGGAAACTTTGCGTCAGGCACGTGCACACATAGACATCAAAGGGGGCTGAGCCCCTGCCCCCATCCGTCTGTAAAAAGTGCCCTCTGTAGACCATGAATGCAGTTTTTACTATGATGAAAGTCTTGTTCAAACTCTCCTGAACTTGAATGCTGCATCGTATGTTGAAAGAATTGCCCTCACTGTCCAGAAATCCACACCACATCTCCAGTATTGCCTTTTTTATGCTTAGTTTAGTGTGTTATGAAGTACCGAAAATACGCGCTGCGACGCGTTGTGAGCTTGGAGGTCTGCTATTTTCAAAATTTTCACCACAAGGCCCTTTTAGGAATTTCAGCCCCTGCCTCTCTAACATTCTCTGCTTTAAGTTCGCCTAATATGCAAGGGGTTGGTTACACCCCGCCATTCCGAAACACCGCCATTCCGAACATTGACTTCTAACCCTAACCCTAACCCTAACCCTTACCCTAACCCTAACCCTTACCCTAACCCTAACCCTAACCCTAACTAACCCTAACCCTACCCCTAACCCTAACCCTAACCCTAACCCTAACCCTAACCCTAACCCTGTTTCGGAATGGCGGTGTTTCGGAATGGCGGTCTGACACCAGGTGTAGGGGGAAGCCCATACAGCAGTACTGACTCCACTGTAGCTACGAACAGCTGGCCTCTAGAGGTCTTCTCCCATGTCTGACTTCCACACTCTCCTCATCCCATGCAGGGCAATCCAGACAAGTGTCCTCAGGACCTTCAGATCCTGTTCTGTTGAAGCAGTCCAGGCCCGAGATATCTTTTCACACAAAGTCACTTTATTCATCTGATCTTTCCTATCTGGTACAGGGATTCCACCTGGTGACCCTTTGGTCTCAAATCGGCCTTCTGCTTCCCCACTAAATGACACTTAACACCCAACTGCTCCCCCCAAGCGCTCATCATAACCATCTGAGCTGCCATCAGCTGGGTAAAGCTGAAACTGAAACCATTACTAGGGCGTGACGTCACTGTAGCTAAAAGAACAGGAGACGCTATATCTCCAATTTCACCTATTATGACCACAGGCTGGCATAAAGCATTTTTAACACCATGAAAGGTAACTGGGAACTCTAACGTGATAACAACTTGTCATCAGCTACATTTGGCAAGCGAGTCCCTTGTGCGATGGATCCACTGCACGTTATAAGTAAATAGTGTGTATTGAGAATAAGATGTTCATTTATAGTTCAACCTCACAAGCAAAGGCTAAAACAACTTGGAATGGATATTATAAGCCCTTTCTACTGAACAATTGCCCACTTACTTCAAAAAAGATGATGATTTATCAGAGATTTATTGATCAGCCTACTGAGGGGAATCTGTCCTTGGGATGAACATATCCTCCACTTTCATCTATACTACGGTAAGACTGCGTTCATGTGATGTTGTCAATATTTACCACTAAGACGCCCTAAAGGCAAGGTCGCGCACATGGGCGTGTGCACGCATCCGCCTGCAGGCATGCAAACGTGTAGCTTTTCGTTTTGAATCCAAATTGGTCATTTGTGTGAATCGTGCAGATTCGTTAAAAAATTGTTTAGGGGGGTGGGGGGGTGTCGTGTCATCAGAGCAGCAGTGAGAAGAGGAGCGTTTATTTCTTATTCTCGGCGGCATTTGTCAGTACAATAGTGTTGAAGGTGGATGGGGAAGTGGGTCGTTTTATTTTTTAACAAATCAAGCGCTCCCTGAGTCCCTTACTGAGTCACTACTGCATGTGACGTCGTCGTCAACTGGCAGCGCTCAAAGTCAACACTGACTGCACTCAGTGCACTGCGAGCCACAGACAAAGCAGAGCGGCCATAGTCTCAAAGCTCGCAAAGTTGCCGTAGTTGTGGTGTGACTGTGGACTGTTGGCTGTTTGATTCGCTTGCATCGCGGTCGTGCGCTATTCTGCATCGATGTGTGATGTGATATTATCGATTATAGCCTTGTTGATTTTATGATGATTCGCTAGCTTAGCTACATGCTATCGCTAGAGTGCCGGGACTTCTGCCTACAGAAGGAGGCTGAGACAAGTCACAAAAAGTTTGGTCTCTCAACTTAAGAACGGGCTAACTGAGCTCGAGTTACAAGTGAAAAGAATCAACCTTTTTCTTTGACGATGATGGCTAGCTAGATTGCAAAAGGTCAGCCAGAATCATCTGTGATTTAAAATTGTTTCCCAAACACTGGGTCGGGACCCATTTTTATGGGTCCCTTAATTTTTGGTTTCCTACATTTCGTTTTAATTATTTCAAAACATTTTCAAAAAACATTCCCTCCCCAAAAAAGCTAAACATTTCATGATTAAAAAAATAAGTAAATTACTTTTCTAATTTCATGAATAAATAAAATACAAATGATCTAAGAAATGATCTTAGAAAACAAATAGGCCTATTTAAGAAGTAGTTAAAATAGCCGATCTACAAGCTCACAGTGCACATTGTGTCACTGTCTAAGCCTGTCTATTAAAGACAAGTCCCTAAATATTAGGACATTCCTATAACTACCGGTATATCTGTAGGCTATATTATTGTAGATTTAATTTTCTTTATTATATCGAGAACAATTGGAACAATTGGTGGTAGGCAACAAGTCCAATTTGCATGTATGATATGTATGAGCAAGTCACTGTTTAACCGAGTTAGAATTGTGCAAATTCACCCAACCTGACCCAAAAAAGGTCCAAAATGTCACGCCGCGCTGCGCACATTTTATCCCCATAAAAGGTTGCCACCTTTTTCACCTTGGGGCTGTTTGCATGTCTGGCCTGGGTGACAGACTAGCGCTTTGGCATGGGATCAACTTTGACCAAAATGCACAGACCTGGTTGGTTGTTTAAGTTGGACAAAATGTGTCCATATTATCCCAAATATGGAGATGACTGACGTCTGACATCATAGATGTCTATGTCCAGCCAGGCCTTAATTTCCATGCAAGTCCAATAGGCGAAACTGTGGAAACACTTTGCGTCATCTTTCCTAAATGCCGGTACCTTCAAAATATGGGCATCGACGGGCATATAGTGAATAGGGCCCTATGACACTCTTCCTTCATATCTCTTTTATAACAGAGACACACGCACGCACGCGCGCACACACACACACACACACACACACACACACACACACACTCATAAACACTGCTACTAGGAACTCAAGACTTCCTACGTGCTTGCTAATGCACGGCCACCACTACTTTATAGTCTAAACAGTACTGGCGGATTTAGCGTAGTTGTGTGTTTGAGGCGGGATGAAAGCACCTCATAAAGAGGTTTAATGGCATCAACCGTGGCGTTCTTGTGACCATATAATCAGGAGCTTGTTGCTTCAGGGAAGCCAAACATTTCTCATTAAATATGATGGCAAAACACCTCGCCTTGACCCCACCATCCTGACCAACCGCCAAAGCGGCATTTGTCAGTACAATAGTGTTGAAGGTGGATGGGGAAGTGGGTCGTTTTATTTTTTAACAAATCAAGCGCTCCCTGAGTCCCTTACTGAGTCACTACTGCATGTGACGTCGTCGTCAACTGGCAGCGCTCAAAGTCAACACTGACTGCACTCAGTGCACTGTGAGCCACAGACAAAGCAGAGCGGCCATAGTCTCAAAGCTCGCAAAGTTGCCGTAGTTGTGGTGTGACTGTGGACTGTTGGCTGTTTGATTCGCTTGCATCGCGGTCGTGCGCTATTCTGCATCGATGTGTGATGTGATATTATCGATTATAGCCTTGTTGATTTTATGATGATTCGCTAGCTTAGCTACATGCTATCGCTAGAGTGCCGGGACTTCTGCCTACAGAAGGAGGCTGAGACAAGTCACAAAAAGTTTGGTCTCTCAACTTAAGAACGGGCTAACTGAGCTCGAGTTACAAGTGAAAAGAAGCAACCTTTTTCTTTGACGATGATGGCTAGCTAGATTGCAAAAGGTCAGCCAGAATCATCTGTGATTTAAAATTGTTTCCCAAACACTGGGTCGGGACCCATATGGGTCGTAGACACATTTTTATGGGTCCCTTAATTTTTGGTTTCCTACATTTCATGATTAAAAAAATAAGTAAATTACTTTTCTAATTTCATGAATAAATAAAATACAAATCATCTAAGAAATGATCTTAGAAAACAAATAGGCCTATTTAAGAAGTAGTTAAAATAGCCGATCTACAAGCTCACAGTGCACATTGTGTCACTGTCTAAGCCTGTCTATTAAAGACAAGTCCCTAAATATTAGGACATTCCTATAACTACCGGTATATCTGTAGGCTATATTATTGTAGATTTAATTTTCTTTATTATATCGAGAACAATTGGTGGTAGGCAACAATTCCAATTTCGCTGCATGTATGATATGTATGAGCAAGTCACTGTTTAACCGAGTTAGAATTGTGCAAATTCACCCAACCTGACCCAAAAAAGGTCCAAAATGTCACGCCGAGCTGCGCGCGGCGCACATTTTATCCCCATAAAAGGTTGCCACCTTTTTCACCTTGGGGCTGTTTGCATGTCTGGCCTGGGTGACAGCAGACTAGCGCTTTGGCACGGGATCAACTTTGACCAAAATGCACAGACCTGGTTGGTTGTTTAAGTTGGACAAAATGTGTCCATATTATCCCAAATATGGAGATGACTGACGTCTGACATCATAGATGTCTATGTCCAGCCAGGCCTTAATTTCCATGCAAGTCCAATAGGCGAAACTGTGGAAACACTTTGCGTCATCTTTCCTAAATGCCGGTACCTTCAAAATATGGGCATCGACGGGCATATAGTGAATAGGGCCCTATGACACTCTTCCTTCATATCTCTTTTATAACAGAGACACACGCACGCACGCGCGCGCGCACACACACACACACACACACACACACACACACACACACACACACACTCATAAACACTGCTACTAGGAACTCAAGACTTCCTACGTGCTTGCTAATGCACGGCCACCACTACTTTATAGTCTAAACAGTACTGGCGGATTTAGCGTAGTTGTGTGTTTGAGGCGGGATGAAAGCACCTCATAAAGAGGTTTAATGGCATCAACCGTGGCGTTCTTGTGACCATATAATCAGGAGCTTGTTGCTTCAGGGAAGCCAAACATTTCTCATTAAATATGATGGCAAAACACCTCGCCTTGACCCCACCATCCTGACCAACCTCATTTAGCCTGCTGTCTATCTCAGAGAGTAACTAAAGTACTGTACTTTTATATATGTTGAGGTACTTTTACAATACTTGAGTAGTTTTTGTATACTAGACTACATCTCAAAGGCAAATATTGCACTTTTTATACTCCTATAATTACCTGAAAACATTTAGTTATAAGTTACTTTTATGTGTCGGCTATTCATAAATAGGCGATCTACAAGCTTGGAGCTATAGAGAAGCTTGTACATCGGCTATTTTTGAAAGATTTTGTCAAATGTAGAGAATCATGAGTACATTTTACTATTGGCACTTTATAAATATACTCTATATATATTTTATGACTATACTCAAGTATTTTTTTTTTAATAAAGGCCCTTTACTTGTAACAGAAACAGACTAAAGTAAAAGATCTGAGCACTGCTTCCAGCACTGATTTCAGTGAGCTATTTGCGTCGACGTCACATGATGACCAGAAATTCCCGGGCCGTGCTAATGGCTTCATTCTTCTCTGCATTCTTCTTTATTTTCTGTCCTTTTTTGCCCATAAATCTGTCACTCTGTCTTG
>NC_137828.1:12515751-12568625 GCF_963921795.1 Nannobrachium achirus
TTTTCACCAACCTTTCCTGAATCACTGAATATTCTGCGTTGCTCCAATCCGCCCACAGGAAACCTCAAAAGACACCCATGGGTGTGCTAGAAGCTGAAAATAATCCTGGTGCACACGCAACCATCTATTTGAAAGATAGAGGCTCTCGCGTCAACCTCGCTTTCCAACACATCACCCGCTGTGTGGTGTTTTTCTATTGTCTCCTAAAGACGAGTAAAGACCTTTTTTTCCCCCCGGTTACGTTATCGACGTGTCAGGTGACTTCCAAAGAACGCCGGAAATAAGTGGTGACACATAGGCTAGCGAACACTGCCATCCAGTGTAAAAAAGAAAAGAAAAAAAAGAAAAGGTAACTCTGGAAACTCGGGTTTGGCAGGCAATGAGTTTTCTGACGTGGACCCCTTTGAAAAAGGTTTGGACACCCCTGGCATACAACAATGGACAGCAAGCATATTGTGTTTATGAAAATGCCTGTTGTGGATATGAACATTATGTGGATAATCCAATATCATGATGATGAGTGACTTGCAATTGTGTTCAAGGTTATAAACTCAAGTAAAGTATAGAAGTACAACACTGGTATTTCTGCATTCATTAAATCAGTGTCGTACCTATTCTGACGAAAACCTGGAGACTGGCAAGTACTGGCTCTAGTATTTTTATTTTTTAAATGAAAGATTTGCTGCGGACATGGACAAGTCTTGCCACGAACACGCTTGTCCGTGCACAGACACATTGATGACCCCTTGTGTTATGTGAGCTCCTACCTTCCTCTCAGCGGAGCGCCGCACGCGTGTCACTTCCTGTCGTAGCCGCTCCACCTCCCGGTTGGCGAGACTCAGCTGATCCTGGACCTGCTGTCTGAGCTGGATCTCCTGGTCCAGAGAGGATCTGACCTGATCCGAGGTCTCCGAGACCTCCCGGTGTATACACTCACTGGACTGAAGCTGAGACCATGGAGGAGACAGAGAGAGAGAGAGAGAGAGAGAGAGAGAGAGAGAGAGAGAGAGAGAGAGAGAGAGAGAAATGGAGAGAGAATGACAAAGACAGGTGTTTAGAATAGGTTCAGGAAAGCCAGATTTAGTTGCGTGCCAGTGTCGCACACCGAAAAGAGCTGATCTAAAAGCTTATAGATCACTATTTTCAAGTGCAAGACCCTGCCTGCAAGTGCAACCAAATATAAATCAGGGCTAAGAGAGAGAGAGTGAGTGTGGACACACACTGTCCGGCCCTCCATCTCCATGGCACTGAATGGGAGCATCCTACATGCATTGCTTTGTGTCAGTCTAGGGAACCACAGACTCACTGGTCATCAGGGCCAATAAAAAGCACCCAGGCTACACATCATAAAACTGTAGGACAAGACATTTAGACTGGCCTTCCTTAAACAAGGGGTTTACAATTCACACCGGGACCCTTGCGGGTCCCTGCAGGCACAGGACAATAGAAGAGAAACAGTCCCAGGGCAGGACTATGTTTTGTGACGATAAAAAAAGAAAATGAAAGGAACATTTTGGTCCCCTTGGGTGCTTAGGAAGAGGCTACCCTCCCCTGGACAGCACCATAATGTAGACACATTTTTCATGCTGCATTCATGATACATATCCAGGGAAGTGCCCTCCGAACCCTTCGCATCCTGGACTGCTTCAACGGAACAGGATCTGAAGGCTCTAGAGGGCACTCGCCTGGAATGCCCTGCAAGAAAAACACTAGTGAAATTGATGTATTTCTTTATTTTATACATTTTGTTATGGATTATAGATAAGATGTTTTTGGGCAGAGAATTGCGGAGTGCTATTGATCTATATGTACATAATATAACAGTGAGTTTGAGAATACGTTCTTGGTGCTGGGAGTACTACAGCATACAGCAGGGGTCCTCAATAGGCGGACCGCGGTCCATGTCCGGACCGCGAGGCACCGCCGACCGGACCCAGGACGAATTATAGTAAAGGAAAAAAAAAAGGAAAAATATCTCCACGCTTCGTTTCACTTCATTGCATGCGCTGTGAGTGTGTGTGTGAGAGAGAGAGAGAGAGAGGGGGGGGGGGGGACAACGACGAGCTGATTGGCTGATGCCAGCTGGGTCACTAGAGTTCATTCCACAGACCCAAAATCTTCCTTGCACAGACCACGGTGACGGAAGCGAAGCGTCTCAGTAGTAGTAAGCGTTCGGACTTCGGAGCTGCAGCCTGCAACAGCGCAACTATAAACCAGTGGGTTTCATTCACGCACAACAACATCAACGTGAATACGTTTGTAGGATTGTAATCTTCTCTCCAGAGAGTTTGTCGGGACGTGCCACCGCCGTCTCTCTCTTTCTGCATGGATATGCAGCTAGCCATGCAGCTAAGCTAGCTGTGAGCTGCACGCAGTAGCCTCCCTACTCAGTACAGGAGTGAGCTACAAGCCGCTTTAGTCTCTGACGCGCGGTACTTGTTTTCAGATCGATATTCATGTTGTGAGAACTTGTGACACAAGCATAAATTATTCGAAAATTATCCCAGTGTGTTAAAAGAAAACAATTTGTTTTTCCGGACCCGGACCTGGTTCAAAAAAATATTTGTGGACCTTCAAGATTTCTATTTGAGGACCCCTGGCATACAGTATACCAGAAGCTGCTCCTCTAGTGCAGGGGTTTTCAAAGTGGGTGACGGGGCACCCTGGGGTGCCGCAACGGCTGTCCAGGGGTGCCGCGAGATAATTTGATAATATTTTGAATTTATTTGGACACTTAAAAATATATTTAGTATAATTTTAAACTTGAAGTACAAAGTTATTTTCTGTAGGTTCCAACCAAAATGGCTATTATGTTGTTTTCCTCGCAACATAATCACTTAAATATGCTATAAATATAAGGTGCTGGGAGTGAAAATTATGAATATAATAATGTAGGGGTGCCTCGGATGAATTTTTTTTATAGGGGTGCCACGAGCCCAAAAAGGTTTGGGAACCCCTGCTCTAATGTTTGAACTGAGTCCCCAGAAGTTCTTCTTTTTTTTGCAACTAGGGGCAGAAGATTTGAAAAGAACTAGTGTTTTAACCATGCATGTTCAGATAGACAGTTAACAGGTGAGCCAAGCTGTGAGAATGACTGCACGTCGGCTCCCAAACAATTGACCAGACAAACACCATGATTTTATTGATAACATATCATTCATATTAAAGCAATTTAGGTTTAAAACCTTTAAAAAATGAGTTTTCATTATGACACCTTGGAACGTCGTAAAGTATACTACGTTCCGTTGATCCAAGCCGGCGCACAATCGATTGATTGTAATTTGTATTTTATTCACAGAATACCAAATGCAAATATGAAATTTAAACAGATGTTCGATTGATTGATCATTATAAACTGTCTGGAAATACACGTGGCCCACCCATATGATTATTGGTTAAGCGGTCAGGTGGGCGGGCCGCGGACGCTTCCGAGGTTTTCAAGTGGGCCCCGATCCAGTAAAGGTTGGGAACATTAAAAAGACACTGTAAGAGAAAATTAGAAAAAAATAAAAGAAAATTGAATTAGCCCTCACCACCGCCCTCCCCCCATGGCTAAGTGATCTTCAAAGGAACACAGTCCTTTATTGTAAGAAGGAGTGGAACCCTCGGCGGAGCTAAGATGGTGTGTGTGTGTGTGTGTGTGTGTGTGTGTGTGTGTGTGTGTGTGTTGGTAAATGTGGTTTAACGGGACAATTGGCCTGAATACACACCACACTAACAGGACATTTTGGATTAGCAGGACAGGACTGGTGTCCTGCTAATTCATGGACAATTCTGAAATAGCAGAAGTGTTTCTATTGGTCTAGAGAGCCCAAATCCACCTTTTTTTTTTGATGTCCTGTTAATACACATACACCCGACTTTTTTGTGTCTGAACAGCGCCCCCATAGGTTGTGTAATGCTACAGCATGTTCATACACAAGCTCATGAATATTCACACACAGTGTATGTTTTGAAGCACCTGATTGGCTGGGTGTCAGAGTCCTGTTAATGCACATACATGTTTTTATGAACATTTCAATGACATAGCATTTTGGGTGAATAACGTTAGTCATAAACACTCTTCAGGGGTCTGCCATTATAATAGCAACACCACAGGCCCCATGTGGCCCCCAGGGGCCCCTGGCTGCCATAAGCACACCGTTGCTCTGATCCACACTAAACTTGGCACACACACCGTTCAGGGGTCTGCCATTATAATAGCAACACCAAGGGCCCCATGTGGCCCCCAGGGGCCCCTGGCTGCCACAGGCACACCGTTGCTCTGATCCACACTAAACTTGATTGTACAAACACCGTTCTGGGGGTCTGCCATTATAATAGCAACACCACAGGCCCCACGTGGCCCCCAGGGGCCCCTGGCTGCCACAGGCATACCGTTGCTCCGATCCACACTAAACTTGGCACAAACACCGTTCAGGGGTCTACCATTATAATAGCAACACAAGGGGCCCAATGTGGCCCCCGGGTGCCCCTGGCTGACACAGGCACACCGTTGCTCCGATCCGCACTAAACTTGATTGCACAAACACCGTTCAGGGGTCGGCCATTATAATAGCAACACAAGGGGCCCAATGTGGCCCCCAGGGGCCCCTGGCTGCCACAGGCATACCATTGCTCCGATCCACACTAAACTTGATTGAACAAACACCGTTCAGGGGTCGGCCATTATAATAGCAACACAAGGGGCCCAATGTGGCTCCCAGGGGCCCCTGGCTGCCACAGGCACACCGTTGCTCCAATCCACACTAAACTTGGCATAAACACTGTTCAGGGGTCTACCATGTTGGTGGTTTGCCACACCATGGGCCTGCAACATGATTTGCATAACATACAGACAATGTTTCTTAATTATACAAATTAAACCAGATATTGCAATTGTTGTATTGTTATTTTGTGTAATAATTAATCAAAACGTCCCAAAAAATCACGTTTATATTAATGTCCATTTTCCAAGTTTGCCAACATTTTAGCTCACTCCAAGGAGGCTATGCATATTTTACAAACCACTCATCCAATTGACTGTACATTTTGTGGTTCTTACATGTTTCTATTTTTTATTAATGAATTGCATTTGTTTTCTTAATGAAAATCTTGGCCGGATTTAAAAGGCATTTTTAGAATCGGCCCCAGGCCTAAATGGATTAATGCAGTGGTTCTCAACCTTTTCAGGACACAACCCCCTAAATTAATAATAATAGCAGATCTACATGCTCACGAGGATGTAGATTGGCTATTTTCACAATTTCTGCATAATATTTGTCAATTTGGCCAATGTTTAATTTAAACTGTCACTCTAGAGGTATTAGAAAGTACTTAAACTGTCACTTTAAAAATGTGTAGCTATACAAGTGATGACCATGGTAATCAAATGGCTATTCGCATAACAGGTTTACCAGGCAGGCAGTGAGTGGTGGGCTTGCACATACCCCCCTATTCATATGGATAGGCTACTTTAACACCTACTGTAGGTTTCCAGCGGTGACTGTATGTGCATTGTACGTGTCTCAGGCTACCTGGCTCCATTACTGTGATAGATGAGATTTGTTCAAAGCAAACTTTTAGTTAGCACGCACACATCTAAAGGCGCTCGTGCATGTGACGTCAATAAATGACCGTCCGCCCTGAAAAGAAAACCCCAAAGCACCACTGGTAGCAGCTCTGCACAGTCATGTATGCTGATCAGCGTAGCTCCTATATACAGTATCACATGACCACATCATGACCATAACATCATGTACAGTACATATGAGTTTAAGTTAACTCCGACATACAGGAGTAGGCAGGCACCCAGGCACCATTTTTACCCTTGGGTAAAAATGCTAATTAAGTTCAAGCCTACAGATCATTTTGGTCACTTTATCATCTAATCAGGCTTTTATGAACACCCTGAACAGTTTTTAATATTTATATATTTGATGTAAATGTTATCTTTCCCCCCAGGCTCAGGGCCTCTCCACATACACACCCATTGTAACTTCAAACTTCATTAAAACACACACTATTTTTTTCTGGTGACTCATACTACCCTCCTAATACGTGAGCAGGCCGTGTTTTCTCAATAACCCTTTTCATTTATTTTTAATAATTCTTTGGGAAAATTTGAAAAATTAAAATTATTACAAATAAATGAAAAATTGTATCGAAAAAAAACATGGCCTGCTCATGTATTAGGAGGGTAGTATGAGTCACCAGAAAAAAATATAATGGAGTTTGAAGTTACAATGGGTGTGTGTGGGGAGAGGCCCTGAGCCTGGGGAGGCAGACCCATGCAAGGCAGAGTTTTTTTAAATGGAATATCCCTTTAAATCCCGATACTGATTCTAGAATTATTCCTCTACACAGTATTACACAGTATAGGCAAAATTCTTGTGTTACGAATTGTGTGTACATCTTGTAGATCAGTGACTTCACTAGCCTTCAGATACAGTATATGACACCAAAGTAGCTTACTACAATTCTAAGGTCAAATTATTCTAAATAAGCTTGTGACCTTGACCTTTTATCACTGAACTGTACTGTCTGTACTGTACTGTCTGTACTTTTACTGTACTGTAAAAACAGTGCAGTAAAAGTTTGTTTATCGGTGATGACACTGATTGACAAATTGTAGCATTCCCTGTGGGATCATAAAGCACCAAATAGAGTGTCTCGTTTGGCTTGAATAAAGCATAGCCTTATTAGCCTACTACCAAGGTTGTCCAGAATATGCCATTTCCTCATATGTGACACAATGTTACTATAGTCCGGCCAGTTTGTGCAGTATTTTGATGGAATCGCGCACTTTTTTGCCTGAAATGCTCGGACTACAATCAGTCTAACCTGCTTGATTCCTCCAGACTCAAATCTAATCCTCATCTCCTTGCTTGAGGGAGCAGGGATTTAAAGTTCCTTGAAGTACACAAGTTCCTTGAAGTACACAATAAAGAGGAGCTCAAGTGGGACACAACGCACGTGAGGATAAAGAATTTGCAACTATATTGCTTTTATCGCCTGAAGAGTTTCGGAGTCTAGGCTACTGCATCCTCAGGCTGGACTACAATAGCTCCATTGAGAGTGTTCTGTCACACCTGGATTCGCCCACGAGAATTATTAAAGTTATATCACTGGATTGATCCAGACAGACAAACAGTCTTTTAATTATATAAAAGAAAATAATGTGTGAATTAAATCAAACAAGCCACCTGTCCTGTTCTCTGATTGGCTGTAGCACGTCTCTACTCTCAGTGCTGTCACAACCCATGTTAGGCTTTTAGGTTATAGGACGGCAAAAGGATCATCTGGGCTAGCATGTTGCATTGTGAACCGGGCTTAAGAAATCTGTTATACAATCCGGGATGAGGTGCGTGTGTGCGCGTGTGCGTGGGTGCATCCGGCAGTGGTAGGTCACGTCAGACAGTGGGTAGGTAGGAGTCTATGGCATCTCAGTGATGTCATGATGACTCAGACATGCAACAAATCGGTCATATATCTGCACAAAAAGGGGTAAATTGCCCCCATTGATTACGGAAGGGTACTTTAGAAATCTGAAGATACCCTTACACTTAAACCTTATGCTGTATGTTTACTGTTCAGAGAGAAAGCAATGGTGCACAGTCATTTAGATAATCATCTGGGGACCCCCTCCCCAAAATAATTCCCTGACCCAGAGGTTGAGAACCACTGCTTTAACTAACCAGAACAAAAAAATAAGCCATGTGCATAGATTACACAGATTATGAGTTCCATTTGGTTCCATTTGTATATAGTCACTAGTAAGACTACCCTAAGCATAAAGTAACACGTAGGATTTACTTTCACACATATTCACAGTATTTAAAGCCTTGCCTTGTACAGACTGCATACAAACAAACCAACTGACTGTGGGGGGAGGGGCAGCTTCTCACTCACACAGTTTTGAGTGAGTGCAGTGAGGGAGATGGGGGATGGGGGATGGGCAGGCAGCACAGGTGAATTTGATCAGTGGCTGATTGCATTGCAAGCTAGTAATCAGCAAGTGGGCTACAGTGGAAAGAATGAGTGAAAGGGTTTCCCTGCACAAGGTGAAATCTTTGAAAAGAGTGGAGGAGAGCTTAACTCAAATTGGTTAACAATCGGCAGACAAACAGGCAGGCAGGCAGGCAGATAGACAGACAGACAGACAGACAGACAGACAGACAGACAGACAGACAGACAGACAGACAGACAGACAGACAGACAGACAGACAGACAGACAGACAGACAGACAGATAATGTTAATTTAACCTTGCTTCATGAGACTTAGTGTTCATTTGGTTCCATTTGTACTGTCAGAGCAGTGTAGATGTTGTTGACTAAAACTATGACGAAAAGTATTTGTCGATTGCATTTCTTTCACTGACAAAAACTAAATAAAAACTAAGCTGTGATGACTAAAACTAAGACTAATTATATTGACAATTTCGTCAACAAAATCAAAACTAGACTAAAACGTTAGGGAGGGACTAGTGGAGTAGAGAGTCATTTTATGTTTGGTTGTTCTCAAGTGTTGCGTGCTGAAAATAGCAGATCTACAAGCTCACAACGTGTCGCGCAACGCGTTGTGAGCTTGTAGATCTGCTATTTTCAGCACACAACCAAGTGTAAAATCACTCATTACGATGCCATCAAGGCCTGCCAAAATACATTTTAGTTGACTAAATGAACTGTAGATTTAGTCGCCTAAAAATGTATGATATTTAGTCGACTAAAATTAGACTAAAACTAAAACTCTTCAGGTCACTAAATTATGACTAAAATTAAATGACATTTTATTCAAAACTAAATCAAAATGTGTCAAAAACAACAGTGTCAGAGTCCCTGGGCCTGAACAGTGGTTCTCAAAGTGGATTCCAACCTGGAATTCACTTTGAGAACCACTGTGTGAACAGAATATGAACATTTTTACATAACAGCATGGTAGCAATATCAGAATAATGATAGTTGACAAAGTAACCATCTTGGTGGTGCCGGTGGTGATAACATTAATATCCAAAGAAAACATTTGCCTTGTCATGGCATGTTCGGGGACATCATGAGCATTTAGCAATACAAAAGATTTGCATTCATTCAACCTTTATTTAATTTCTCGAAAAGATCAATTGAGGGAGATCCTCATTTACTACTTTATTGAAAATAGATGTTTTGATGTATGTAAATGTGGGGGTTTCTGGACTAACGCTGGTATTAAACATAATTCTGGAAAAAGTAGCCTATTTATACATTTGCAGGCAACTGAATAATGGGGATGCAGTAACGCACTGTAGCTTATGAGATACTGCAAATCAATTATCAAATTATAATTGCCATAATTATTCCTTGCAGCTACAAAAATGATGTCATACAACATGTAACTCAACATTAAAGTAGGGCTGGGTGATAAATCTCAGACCTGACTTTCTTTTTTTTTAAGATTAGTTTTTTGGGCTTTTTATGCCTTTATTTGTTAGGATAGTAGACAGACAGGAAATGGGGAGAGAGATGGGGAATGACATGTGGCAAAGGTCGTCCGGATCGGGAATCGAACCGGCGACCTGCATACCTAGACTTGTGGATCTGCTATATTTTAAAGATTCACTTAATTTTTCTTCCTGTGCATTTACCCGCTGGAAAAAACAATGTCATTGCTTAATTGCAGTGCACTTAAAACTGACCCAAAAACAACAAATGTATCGATAATTTATACCTACAATCGACAGGCTGCAGTCTAAGGCAGATTTTGGTTTCGGAAAATGATTTGAAAAATGCTCCCTTCAAATGTTCTGGGTAGCTATAATCACTGTAGCAGGTCCCCCAGCAGCAAAGTTTCACCATGGCCGTAATAATGTAATATAAATGTTTTTGATATTAATTTGCCTATATACCAGTAAGACTCCCTAATCGGGTCACATTTATGATCGGCTACTTTTGACTATTTTCCCATATTTTTTTCCCAGGGGGTGCTGGCCCCGTCTCTCCCGGTCGATGGGGGGCCAAGGTACGGGCTTTTTAGCGGGTTATGGGAGCCAACTTTGGGTGGAAGTGTTTTGCTACGCTGTCGTCCAATCCTCACAGTTAGGGAGAGGGCTTTGCGACAGATCAATCATGCAGTAATCATGCAGATCTACAAGCTCGCAGCACGAAGCATTGTGAGCTTGTAGATCGTCTATTTTTTGGCAAAGAGATTTGGTAGAGAGTGAAAAACTACTGTATCAAGTACATATATTATGTACCTTTTACCAATTATAGAGGGTTTAAATAGTACTGGATATGCAGCTCGGCAAATAAAAGGTGAATTGATCCCAGTGTATGACAGAGGATGATATCACGATAAATTAAATCTCCACAATATGATTATTGTGAGTGTTTTTTATCACGATAAACGATAATATCGTATATTGTCCCATCCCTACGGTCTGAGGTGCTTTGGCGGTCTTCCCCGAATTTTGTCTGATTACAGCGGGGCAGGGCTACATTCCTGTGTCCTACAAAAAATAAATGTTGAACCTTGTTCATGATTGGTGTGTTTTTCAGCTATAGTTTTTGGTCTTATAACCCTTCCAGTAAATCTCTTATGAAAATCTCTAAAGAAGTCAAGAATAACAGACGAGCTGTAAAGTTAACTTCACAAAGCTTAAGTCTATTGACCCCTCAGTCATGACATTTTCAATGTCCCCCTTCGACCAAGATGGATGAAAATGCTAGTTTGTTCACTGCAGAACTTTATTAACAGTAGCTCAACATTGAAGATGTTGAAATCACATCTCTCAGCCTGTTCTCAGGCCTGCTAAGTCACACACAGTAGTCATATTGCATTGAATTGTAGTTTACCATCTCAGTGGCACCAACAACACTTAGTTAGTGAGCTTTGTATCGATGTCATTCCAGTCCTGCATGTTTACTGGCTTATATTCCACTTGTATGGTTGATCCTGAGGGCAAGTCAGGTGTTGAAACAGTAACACACCACTGTAGGCAAGAGACATTGACCGAAGTGCTGTACATGGTGCATAAATGACAAACAGGCCTACCAGTAAGACTCCCTAATCGGGAGATAAGCGACGGTCAGGTCACATGTATACACAAAGACGGATGTAACTGGCATTGGTTCCTAGTTGTGTGGACAATGTATAGTTTTGGTTGGCTCAGAGAATGTGGGGTGTACCGATTTTCGTGATTTTAGGGCAAAATTTGTAGGAGCAGTGTCCAAAAATGTGTTTGAAAAAATCGGCCTGATGGGGGCGCTATATGGGACAGATCCATGTTGATGACATGAGTGTAGACATACTGTGTAGCGATTTGCGCAGGAAAATTAAGGAACATTAAAAGCCAGCGAAAAAACAAATGTGTCTTAGGAAGAGATTTAAAAACATCAATAGAATGCCTTGTTTGTGTTTAGCTATGTCACATTTAATCACATTTGACCCTTAAATACCCTGCAGTGACATATTTTCATGTGTTTAATTGCAGCTGTCCTGTTAATGTAGTTAGTCCTGTTAATTCACATGGGCGGAGCTTAGAACCTAATTATCTAATGTCCTCCTAATGTAGGATTTTGTCAGATTGTTAAAACTTGAGTTGTGTTGAGTTTATTCAACTTTTGAAGTGAAATATGTGTTCTATGGCTCAAAATAGATTTTTTGACATGCTCCACATATTAGTAAAGCAAGTGGAAAGTGGTGTCCTGCTAATGTTGTAAACCGCAGGTTTGAGCTAAAGGGTCCTGCTAAACCACATCTACCAGTATAGGTGTGTGTGTGTGTGTGTGTGTGTGTGTGTGTGCGCGCGTGTGTGCGTGTGTGTGTGTGTGTGTGTGTGCGTGTGCGTGTGTGTGTGAGAGCTAAGATGGTGGCGATGAGTTATTAAATATGGAGAGAGAAATGAGAGGAGGGTGGCGGGGGGGAGGAAGGAACCAAGGAGACATGATTAAGTGTGCGGGGAAGTAAAATATGAGGAGAATTCCCCCTTGTACCTCCACTGGATTTGATTTAGAGAAGGTTGCACGACTTTGTTCCTTATTTAAGACGAGGAGCTATCCCTCGTGTGTGTGTGTGTGTGTGTGTGTGTGTGTGTGTGTGTGTGGTGTGTTTTTGTGTCATTGTTTTACTTTAACTACTAAACTAAAACGGGTCTTCCGTCGTATGCACTTCCCCCGGAAGCTGTCTTTTCTGACCAAGCACAGCATGGGTTTCATGCACGGGGAGTGTACTGTACACAGATCTGTAAAGGCTCAACGTAACTTCCTTGGGTGGTACTTCCGCCAAATCCCACTACTTCTGCGTGTGTGTGTGTGCTAGGGCATTCACGAATAGTGATTTTTAGTATTCGAATTATTCGACCTCAAAGTATTCGAATAGTCGAATATTCGACAGGACTGGCCAAACTGTCAAATATTAAGTAAGCAAGAGGCGAACATTGTGAAAATAGCCGATCTACATGCTCACAACGCCTCGTGAGCATGTAGATCTGCTATTTTCACAATATTTATCTGTGGAACCGAGTCACATTAAATGTAATACCTACAATTCCAAGTGCTTGTCAGGGTGGGGGTCCCCAGTTCAAATATGTTTATTTTGGGGGTCATGGCCTAAAAAGGTTTGAGAACCCCTGGTATAGAGCATTAACAAATTCATCCACCAGGGGCATTGACAACTCATTCTTATGACTTCCTATTATAGCCAAGCTTTATAAACTATATATGTTTTAAAGAGAAAACAATAATAAAAAAAAAAATAAGCGAAATAATGACTGATATTCGAATATCCGAATATTTGGTGAATGCCCTAGTGTGTGTGTGCGGCGTGTGTGTGTGTGCATGCATGTACCTTGTCTCTCAGCAGTGTGTTGTGGTTGAACAGCTGTCGGATGCTCTCCTCAGCCAGCCTTCTGTTCAGAGACTCCACTTCCTGTTCCAGGTGCTGCAGGTACACACATTTAGTTCCAGGTTGAGAACTTATTTGGCAAAACGTGTACAACAACGTCAAAGTTAAATACGGTAGATAGTTCCCCCTCAAAATGGTTTTTCGATTGCTCACTGCACCCCATGGAGACTTGAATTCATGGATATTCTTTTGTTTTTGTCGCAAGACAATAATTTGAGGATATACTCTTTGTGTCTCCATATGGAACAAAGCAGGCTCTTTGTGTCTCCATAGGGAACCACTGCTGGTCATCAAATTATTGCAAAAAAATAATAATAAATCAACTATGAACTATCCCTTTAACATGGACAATAGTACAATGAAGACAGATGCAGTGAAGTATGAAAAATAGAAACACTCACACGGATGTACTCACGCACACACACACACACACACACACACACACACACACACACACACACACACACACACACACTCACACTCACGCACACGCAGGCACGCACATACTGTAGACATACATTCAGAAACACACAAACACGGCTGGACACAGTGTAATCAGCTGTTGCGTAATTGTTGTTGAGCACAACATGATACAGTTATTATTTCAAAGGAAGGAGACAGTGAGTGAACTCCTCACCCCGTGTGTGTGTGTGTGTGTGTGTGTGTGTGTGTGTGTGTGTGTGTGTGTGTGCGTGCGTGTGTCCTCTTCATTAGCACTGTGTTAAATGAGCCCTGGGTTAGATTACTGAGGAGGCCCTGCAGACAGTCCTCTGTGATGTCAGTGTGATGTCAGCGAGTTGTGACATCACTTCCTGTACAGGGCGGCTACACGAAATGTGGATAACACTATATATGGAGATAGTCCAGTCCATCATGTCATAATGGGACTACCGTCATAGACAGTAGCCATTGTTAGGCCCCATCGCTCACACCCTCGATGGGGTTGGCGATAGGGCCTTTCTGTGTGGAGTTTGCATGTTTCCCCGTGTCTCCTAGGGTTGATACCCTCACAAAAACATGAACAAACTCCCCCCAGAATGATAACAACTAGAGAAATTGCAATTTGGGAAATTGCGAGTGTGGTTGCCTAAAAAGTTACCTTACTCTTACATCACTATATATGGTGATAACTAAATAAAATAATTAATAAATACAATACTGTAGCTATTAAAATAAAAAATGTATGTGTATGGTCAAGTGGCCATAAATAAAAATGACTGTTCTTAAAAAAAGGTATTTAAATAAAAGTTCTTATATTTGTATTTTCTTATGAGATTGAAAAATAAAAAATCAATTTAAAGATTTTAAATAAAAAAATGTAAATAAATAAAATAAATAATAAAAAAAATATTAAAATGAAAAACTGTAAATAAATAAAATAAAAAATAAATACAAAACCTACTTTCCTCTTTATGAGTTCATAATAAATAAATTGTAAGTGTAGCTTATCTAATCATTGGGTGTTAATATTATAGATTGTCATGTTCTTGGATATGTAAGACTGTGGTACTGAAACGTTCTGTATTGTTATATGTGGTTTTCTTGACCGAATTACTAAATATATAGGTCTTACATGCTCTTTGAAATATATTGTCAATTATATCTGTTTCCGTCTCAGTATAATTTACTATGGAATCAGCAGTACAACCTAATAGAATTTGAGCTGTGTCCTCAAAGCAAGTGACCCATAAAGATGTGTCAGATTGCTTTATTAAAACTGAAAGTAAAAGTTTGTATCTAAATTCATAATATTCCTTATTACATTTAGTACAAAAATAATTACCATTAACTGATGGAGAAATCTTCTTATTACATTTGTCAGAAGGACAACATTCATTGTTACTGTGTAATTGGTACTATCTAATAATATTATTTCTCTTTTTAGATAGTCTCTTTCATTTGCTGATGTTCCAGGGGTGATATTATCAATAAAAATGCAGATTCCGATAATGTCTATTACTGAACCTGTGTTATGTTTATCTAGTTGGTCTATTGGAACAAAATTATAACGTGTGTTGCTAATTGGTAAAATATCTTCACAATAGGTAATTTTACTATGCTTATTTAATATAATTTCTCTCTTCATATTTCCAAAACAAAATTTCTTATTTATGTTTTTTACTGTTCCATTTGAAATAATAAAGGTTTTATTTATTTGAATTAAATCAAAGAATCTGTCTATATTTTCCTCAAAAACTGTAACTTTAATTTCATCATTTTCATCTCTAATTTGAAAAGAAAAATATGTTCCCTTGTTATATGACCTAATTTCAGTTTTGGTTAAAACACAAACACGGATATTCCATAGTGACTGGTAACAATTTAAAGATTTAATAGATCGTATTGATGTACATGGTCTCTTGAACTGAATATTGCTGGAACAGGTATTTGGTGGATTTGTGGATAATGTGGCTGGTGATGATGTGGTATTTTGCGTTTGTACATCTTGCTCCTGTCTATGAACTGTCCTGTTTTGCGTTTCCGAGTCTGAAACGTTGTTTTGCGACAGGCTCCCGTTCATTAGAGATTTGAGGAGTTCTTTCTGAGGTTTGATCTCACTATGGACCTTTTTTCTGCCTTCGCTTTGAGGGGCTTGTCTGCACTTGCTACTGCTTCCAATATCGAGTCTCTTTTATTACTGAGATCATCACCTAGCTGGGAATTCCCGTTCACTTCTTTATGGGCTAAGGCCACTCCACTGTTACCCTGAATGGTGCTGTGCATCGATCCTGCAGTCTCTGTGGAATCGCTAGCTAGTATGGCCTCTAGCCTGGGCATCTTGTTGGGTGGCTGGTGGTCCGAGTCTGAAACGTTGTTTTGCGACAGGCTCCCGTTCATTAGAGATTTGAGGAGTTCTTTCTGAGGTTTGATCTCACTATGGACCTGGTTGCTCAGTTCTGGGGGGATAGGTGATAACTCTAAATTATTTGCGACAGCTAAGGCTGGCATTCTTTCAGCCAGTAGGGTATCGTGACAATTTTTGCATATCCACTCATGACGTCTTTCTTCTGGTACAGTGCAATTTTGCGGGCCTCCACATTGATCGTCACACGAATGAACATATTTGCCTGTGAAGTACACGGCAACCAACTTTTGCTTTTGTGTGAACTTGGAACGATGACAATGGTATACAGATTCCCAGAATAGTGCCCGATGGCAAGTTGTGCACACATAAATAGGACCATATTTAATGTCTTCCTGAAAATCTGCTATAGCGATTTCTTCTAACATACGCTGTTTTTCTAGCATACACTGTTCTTCGGTTTCATCTTTCATCACTTTTTTCATATCTGCCTCTAAACAACTATCTAGGTCATGTCCAGGTCTTAGTAGATCTTGCTCATCTTCAACACTGGGTGGATCTTGTTCCATTGGTCCACTGATGCATCTTCTAATTCTATATTTTCTCATATATTCATTTCTCCTTGCCTTAGAGTCTTCATCCACTTTGGACATGGAGCTGATGCATCTTGTAGCTTTATATTTTCTCATATATTCGTTTCTCCTTCTTAGTAGATCTTGCTCATCTTCAACACTGGGGGGATCTTGTTCCATTGGTCCACTGATGCATCTTCTAATTCTATATTTTCTCATATATTCATTTCTCCTTGCCTTAGAGTCTTCATTTACTTTGGACATGGAGCTGATGCATCTTGTAGCTTTATATTTTCTCATATATTCTTTTCTCCTTGCTCTAGAATCTTCATCCACTTTGGACTTGGATTTGATGCATCTTGTAGTCGCATTTTTCCTAGCCATAGAATATTCATCTAATCTAGTACAACTATTGATATGATATGATACAACTAATAATAATAAATAGTTATATACTCATTTTAAGGTTTTATCTGATGTCATTATGATGACAAAAATAACTCTTACATCACTATATATGGTGTTTCCCATTCAAAGTCAATTGGAAAGGTCAGTTTCCTAAGAGTTCCCTTACTATATATGGTGTTTCCCATTCAAAGTCAATGGGAAAGGTCAGATACCTAAAGGTTACTCACTATATATGGTGTTTCCCATTCAAAGTCAATGGGAAAGGTCAGATACCTAAAAGTTACCTTACTTTATGGTGTTTCCCATTCAAAGTCAATGGGGAAGGTCAGCTACCTAAAAGTTACCTTACTATATATGGTGTTTCCCATTCAAAGTCAATGGGAAAGGTCAGATACCTAAAAGTTACTCACTATATATGGAGTTTCCCATTCAAGTCAATGAGACTAAGAGTTGTAAAAACTGCAAAATTCCCCAGAGTAATAATGTGGTTGCCCTGGCAACCACACTAATAACTAGAATCGTCAGAGAAACACTGTGGTTGGCCAGATAGTCAAGAATTGGCGCGACCTCGCCCTTTAGGCACCCTGAGGTGTCTTACTAGTACGGTATTTCTATGGTATTGCTGCTTTTACGGTACTACTAAGTAAAGAAACGTCCGAGTGCTTCCTTCACCACTGACAGCACTTTACTCATGTGAAGTACAGGGCTAATGGACAGTCACAATTACGGACGCTCATAAACGTAAGCTCTGGGACAGCGAGCTGAAATGAAATTAATCATTTTAAACGAGTGTTCCACTCATATTGTCGTCAACGCTTACAGAGAAATTAACAGTTTTAATGGGCGTGACGTCGTGGCATGGTGTGTGACATTTCAATGCGGCAAAAGCACAGTCCTCAGTGTCATTATCTGAGAAAGGTGTTAAAGGTGGTTCTCAAACTTTTTATTAATTTCAAGGGACCCCTATAACTCTGAGTGTGTACAAATGAACATTTTGGGTCCATACAAATCCATGCAGGGAGTCCATACAAATATGGGCCAGAAGGTCCATACTGTATAAATCAGCAGGGGGTCCTCCAAATCTTTGTGACTTTTTTTATATTAAGCACTTGTACCTTAGCGTCCATATTCTGAGAACTTAAGCCAAAAATAGCAGATACACTATAAAAAAAATAGCAGATACAAAATACACTAATGATTGTGCTGTCAAACAATGAAACTATGGAATCTATGACAAGGTCCCTGCTTCATCTCTCTCTCAACTAATGGGTCCTCGGCCTGAAAACGTTGAAGACTTCTGGTATAAATTATAATGTGAGTTTTAGATAGGCTATTTAAAAATATATTTACATGGAAACTATTTAATATGTTTTAACACAAATCTTAAGGGGGTCCCTGGCACAAACTCTTTTCAGATGGGGGTCTGTGGCCAAGCACATGCAGTATAATTTTGGAGGTCCTTGACATGAAAATGTTTGAGACAACTGGGTTGGAGACCACAGTGTCCTCTGAAATCCGTCCCAACATGCCAAGGTCTTTACTCTCAGCTCTTTATAATATCGTTACATAATTAATATAGCCATTTCTCTGTGCTTTTCCTTTTTCGCCTCTAAGTCCGCTGCCATCAGAGATGATTATAACTTCACACTGGGGCCGTCTGAAGTCTCAATTCTCTGGCGGGGTGGGGGAAATGGTGGGGTGAGGGGGCGGGGGTTCCAGCTTGGGCCTTGGCTGGGAGTCTAGAGGAAGAAAGAACTATCAGATTTTATGATTTTATTTCCAATGAGTGCTTATAAGCCACAGACCTCCATATTAGCAGGGCCCCTATTGAGAGGGAGACCTCCATCTGATCAAGTCTCATTACTTTGGCAATCAAAGTTTCGCCCCCCTGGGGGGTGTCCTCCCCGCCCTCCGTCTTCTACCCTTCTCTTTTCCTTTCTCTTTCTTTCTTTTTTCTTTCTTTCTCTCCTCGTCCGCACGCTCTCCTTCTTGCCACCGAGGCGAGAGAAGGAGAGCGGCTTGCGCAAATCCTTGATTGGCCCGAGTCTATCCTTCATCGAGGATTAAAAATAGAAATGGTACGTTTGAGGACAAAAGGGAGGGAGGGCTTTGAGAGAGAGAAAGAGAGAGAGAGAGAGAGAGAGAGAGAGAGAGAGAGAGAGAGAGAGAGAGAGAGAGAGAGAGAGAGAGAGAGAGAGATGGCAAGAGAGTTATGGAGGGCAAAGAACGAGGGTGGCTAATATAATTGGATTAAAAAGATGGAGTGCAGGCTAGATATTAACTTCTAATAAAAGAGAGATTAGAAAGTGGCTGGGAGGACGGCGCCGTCTTTACCTGTGGGAGCAGTGGCCCCCACATAACCTTTCTACTGCAATATGCACGCTGATATTAGCCTTCATATTCTGAGCTCATCACACAGACAATCCCCATACATACTGTACTGTATGTCATCATTCATAGAGCACACCATGGCAGTCACTCTGTGCCTAAAATGACCACACACATACACACATTAGGCTAGCGCCGACGTCGGGCAGAAACCTTGTAAATCAGGGGTCCTTAACGTTTTCAGGCCAAGGACCCCTTAGCTGAGAGAGAGATGAAGCAGGGACCCCCACAACCTTTTCATGGATTCCATACAGTTTAATCGTTTGACAGCACAATCATCAGTGTATTTTGGATTCATGTCAATGAACACTTGAACCGTCAATACTTAATAAACTTGACCTTTCACTCTGCTTAATATTCTGATCTTTTTTCCCCTCTACACCAAACCTCTCAGCTATTTTTGGCTAAAGTTCTCAGAATATGGACAATAGGGTTCAAGTGGTTATTATAAAAAAGAAGAGAAAAAAAGTTCCTATCACTCAAAGATTTGGAGGACCCCCTGTAGTAACTCTCAGGACCCCCTAGGGGTCCTGGACCCCCTGTTGAAGACCTCTGTTGTAAATTCATATGCGTAAATGAATGCCATAAATTAGGATAAACTGCCGTACAAGAGCTACAGGTATCACGGCACAGCATTTTCTTTTGTAGATATGTGTTGTTCACAATGACATAAGACTGTCCACAGTGTTTGTGTCCCAAATGAACCGCAGTGGACTACAGTGGCTCAAAGGGGATTTGGATGACATCACAGGAGAAGACAAGACTTTAGGAAGTACGAGCGATACCAAGAAGAAATGTAGCATTGTGCACGGTCAGAGCTGTGGTGGACTCGATAAAAATAAATAAAAATAAAAATAAACTCTATCGCTCGTTCTGGGATATGATAACATCAGATTAAGGTAATAAAAGGGCTAGACCGGAGTTCTCCTTCAAGTGTGACTGTGGGTTTTATAAATACTGAACCAAAGAAAAGTATTAACAAGAGCTTGAGTGACTAAATAGTAGCATTGGATCCATTTCCTGGTGTCGGTCCTTTCTACCCGACACCAATGACATTGGCCGGGTTTCCCAAAGCGATTTTAGCCCATCGTAGCTCACGCATGGTCGTAGAGACCAAGCCCCGACCGTCATGTTCCCGCGTTTACATGGGTTCGGGCAGAACGACTTATTAGCCCCCCACAACTACACCAACATTCAGATTTCATAAAGTGCTTAATAAAGTGTCACTCCTGTCTAAATACGGTACGGCATTCTATAATTACCCGTATCCTCTGTGTTCTCAGGCTGGGTACACATTTTAGTGTATGGGAGGGGCTTACAGTATGTATCAACATATTTGTTTTTGTAGGCTAATTTCTGATTTGGGCCTAACTATAGGTTAGGCCTAAATGGGTTAATAAGAAGCCTTTTTATCCGATCGCTTTCTGTTTTCCCATGTATTTCCTGGCGTTCCCCATGCGCACCAACCCCATTGAGATAAACAGACAGCGATCGGATAAAAAGGCTTCTTATTAAAGAACACAGAGGATACGGGTAATTATAGAATGCTGTACCGTATTTAGACAGGTGTGAGACTTTATTAAGCACTTTGTTTGTGAAATCTGAAAGTTGGTGTAGTTGTAGGGGGCTAAATAAGTCGCTCTGCCCGAACCCATTTAAACCCGGGAACATGACGGTCGGGGCTTGGTCTCCACGACCATTCATGAGCTACGATGGGCTAAAATCGCTTTGGGAAACCTGGCCATTGTTGCTGTTGTTGATGTCAGAAAGAAACCTCGCACCTCCATATTTCACCTTTTTGTTTTTCTCTCTGATTGGATGCCCTTCTTCATCAAACAAGAGTGTCGTACAAAATTAGTGAAAATATTTGTAACTACTTTCACTATTTTTAAATGTTTTTAAAATGATGAAAAAAAAACTGTTTTGTACAAGTTTCCCAAGCGACAGCAAGGAAAGGCAGCTATAGATGATGCCAGCGCGGCATTATCAGCTCTCACTCACTGTGATCCACCACCAGGCAGCGCAGTCATCAGATAATGAAGACACAGCTCTTTGGGAGGACGCCGCTATACAGACAATTAATTAACTAATTGGTCTAACAAGCTCGTTAATGCCACGCTGTTCTTTTGGCAGCCGTTGTGAATTCAATTAAAAAGGCTAATTCAATTAAACAGGTGCAGAGATCTCACAGCTGCTTCTCGCACCCACCCCCCCCCCCCCCCCCCCACACACACACACACTAACACACGCACGCACGCACACACACACACACACACACACACACACACACACACACACACACACACACACACACACACACACACACACACACGCACACACGCACGCACGCACGCACGCACGCACACCCACACACACACACACACACACAATCCTACAGGTGCTGCCGTGTATGCATGCACTCCATTTGGCTCTGATGTCTCTCAGTGAAACCTTGGCAGTGGATCAAAAGCATAATGCTATGCAGATCAAGTGGCATGTGCTTGTGCTCTCGTGTCTCAATGGGCCCGGCGTGCCCTTCAATCCAAAGCACCGCTCCAAAAGCTCTGGTGCCATTGGCTGATCTGTGTAATTGATTGAAAGTCACACAATAAGTCCTTTGAAACGTAAATGTGATCTCCAGGATAGCATGGTTATATTACTGGAAATTACTAAAACAGCGCCAGGCCTGAAAAGTAACGTCAGTCAATGGCTAAACCTTTTAGGATTTAATGTTCATTTTAATGTTAACTCTTTTAGTGCCACCCGTTCACCACTAGAGGGTGCCCCAGGTGCCATAGAATATCCCATAGAGATATGCTGGTATATGCAGAAGCCCTGCAGCCATGACTTGCCTGAACACTTTCCTTTGTGCATGTACAGGAAGAGGATGAAGTTAGCTTGAAGTTAGCTATTGGCTACCAAGCATTTTAGAAGCCTTATTTTCGTCAACTTAGCCATGATTAAACCTTGCACACCTCATGCATGGGAAAAAAACAGAGAAGAATGAGCTCTAAAAAATCCAATGCAATCCTGGATTGCATTGGAGTGGATTTGTGCAGTTTGTTCACAGCTTTCAAACAAAAAAATCCGATTGGAAATCCGTTCAGGCATTCTTGAGATAATCGCCATTATGTTTTACATGTTATGTAAACAAACATGGCTGCCCTGTATGTTAGATGGGGTTGTATGGGGGTGGAACATGCAAAATCGCGATTGAAATCATGTTCACTAGATTTGATGGGGTCCAAAAAAAAATTTTTTTTTAAAAATCTTCAAAAAAAATTTTTTTTTTTTTTTTTTTTTTTTTTTCAAAAACCGAATTTATTCGGTTTTGGCATTTCTTAATACGTTTTAAAAAACCGAACTTTTTCGGTTTTGGTAATTAGTTGAGCCATAAATTGAAAAACTATAATATTACTGTTGGGTGGAAAACTTGTACGGTATCTAAATAAGTGTGCATGCCACTCTGTCTGCAATGGCTCAATACGCTGTATGATCATCAAATCAACACACAAGGACATGGACCTTCATATGTGTCCCAATCTCACTGAGAGCCAGTCATCTCGGAAAGTACAGCTTTAGACAGGGACTGAAAATAGCATTTCATAAATTTCAGGCTACATTTCACTTAAACGCCAGAGCTTAACTCTGCATGTAAATAATACTTTTTTTAATTAATGTGAGAGATCGTCAGGTCATTTGCAGGTTAGACATTTATTTAAAACTTGAATATCTCAAAAGTAGTATTTCAGCATGGCATCATTCTATAAGCCATATCTTCAAAACTGTTGGGTCAATCTCCACAACCAATATATCATTTTGTAGCTATGATCCCCAGCTTTCAAATGAAATGAAAAAATGAAAATGAATAAAAATCCAATGACTGGCTCCCAGCCAAATTGGGACACATATATTAAGTCTGTCACTCCATATGTGACAAATGGTGCACTTTGCTGGTCAAAGGTCAAGGTGGGAGAAGAGCCACGCCGCATAAATTCTGCACGCAGGCTCGGCCTTGATTTAATTTGACCAGATTTTGACCACAAAGCCCGATTCCTAATAACAATTTACAATTTATGATTTACATTTTCAGGCATTTAGCAGACACCCTTATCCAGAGCGACTTACCATAAAGGTGAACACATCAAGTGCATGCAAGTGACTCAGTAAACTAGGATCACAGGTAAACCAAGGACCTAGCATCGGTCTAAACCAGCGTTTCTCAAACTTAAAAATGTCAAGGTCTCCCCTTAACTCTGACAGTGTACAAATGGAACCAAATGAACCCGTTAGCGTTCATTTGGTTCCATCAGGGATTTCCACATATGGGCATACAAGGGATTGTATGTACCAGTATGATGTCAGACGTCCTAATTTGTAAGTGTGACTTGTTTCGCGGCAACCACACTGGTTTAACTAAACACAATATGTCCATATATGGGCATTCCCAGAAGATATGGGATTAATATTGAAGGCATAAAAGGGATTCTATTGTATTGTATATTTATACCGCGTGGCTATGACACGTTGTGAGCTTGTAGATCGCCTATTTTCAAACATTTAGTACTTTTACTTTTGGTACTTTAACTAGTTTAGTGCCAAGGCCACAAGAGGGCGCCATAGTGCCAGACACACTCCCATAGACCACCGCTGTAACATACGGGGACCCACGTAGCAGTGACGCGCGCGTTCACGTTGGTGCGTGTGATGAAAATGACCCGGATGAAGAGAGCTACAAGATAGCTATAGGCTATCACTCATTTTAGAAGCCAGATTTTCGGCGATTTAGCCGTAAAAAAACTTTTCCGCTTCCATAAGAACACAGTTCAGAGAAAATGAGCTCTAAAGAAGTGAGAATGTATTGGATTCGGTGGCGCGATTCGGTGGCGTTACCCTCTCGCAGGCCGGTGGAAAGAGATCGCGGTCGGCGGCCTGGATGAAAATTTAGAGCCAGGCTTCCTTGAGGCCTCCGATTATTTAATTCATTTTATTAAAAAAGACGATATTGTTCGGGATTGGCACCCCGGAATACGTCGCGCCGCCGACAGCATATAGATTGAGTAAAAATTGGGGGGCTCTAAGCTTGGCATCTGGCCATTTTCAATGGAATAAATCGTCGGACCACGTAGAATGGCTCGTTGGAAAGCGTAGGACGAGCCAGGACCACCCACGTCTCTACAAGCAGCTCAGGGTAAGTAAAATAGCAAAAAATATATTGTATTGTATTGAAAAAAAGCCGAACTTGTTCGGGATCGGCACAAGAAGGGTTAAGTACATTTTGATTCCAATACTTTCATACTTTTACTCAAGTACATTTTGAATTCTGGACATTTACTTGTAACAGAGTACATAGTGCAGGCAGTATTGATACTTTTACTTAAAGGGGGCCTGTCACCTAAAGGGTTACTGTCACTTTAAGAATCATCTTAAAAAACAAGTTAATATTTTTATGATGTCATTGTGGGGATGCGCAATTATAAGCCAATCAAATTAATTGTCTGTATAGCCTGACTGTATGACTTACTGTACTGGTCAGCTGTTGTTGGGCAGATTACACTGAGACAGTTTCAGACTGTTTGAGGATCCACACTGGATAGAGACCACATGACCTACTGTATCATAAAATTATAATTTCGGGGACAGCGAGTACTTTTTCCACCACTGCCACTGCAGACGGCTGATAGGCTGAACAAAATGCTGAGGTCAGCGGTTAGCTAAACTGCCACAGAGATGATAGCTGTTGATTCATTTCCCCCCGCCCCCTCCTATGCGTAGGTCCGCCCCTTTTACCCCCCCCCCCCAAAAAAAAAGAAACCCTTCAGCTACCGTCCACTGCATATCAGTTCCTCTTTTTTTTATTTCCAGATAAGCGAGGTTCATTTTTCTCCGGGTGTCATATAGCCGTGTGACACGCCACAGCAGCATGTATATTAAGCATGTCGTTCGTCACTGTGTCGGGTGGATAACTTGTATGTCAAAAACCCTTTCAGGAAAGAATTAAGTTTCAAAGGATCCAATGTGGTTATTATTATTTTGTCACAAGCTCTTGCTAATTCTTTTCATTGGTTCAATATTTACAAGAAATAAACCAACAGACACACTTAGCCACTTTCACTTACTTAGTGTTTATGAAAAAAAAAAGCTGATCTACATCTATGAGATCGTCTATTTTTGCTACGTTTGAGTGTAAAAAAAAACATTTAATGTTGAAATATAGACATACCAGGTTTTTGGTAATACAATATTATGCATGTCATAGTTGACAGGCAGAAACCTCATGTCAACATATTTGGGGTTATTATGTTTGTTTTACTACTTCTACTTCATCATACTAGTGTGTCGCACAAAAGTAGTGAAAAATAGCAGATCTACAATCTCACAATGCAATGCGTTGTGAAGATGTAGATTATCTATTTTCTCTATTTTCAATACTATTTAAAGGATATATAACAATGAAAAGAACGGTTTTGGACATACAAGGTTTCCACCCGACAGCGACAATGTCTGACGTGAATTATTGTGGTCGTTATCTTTCTTTCATTTACTGGCCCTGTGTCCCTCTGTACACTATGCATGGCTAAATCATTACCAGCTCACTGTGATACACATAATACAGTAGCACTGCTTCCAAAAGAACATCTGGAGAGATATGTGGAGTACACACACACACACACACACACACACACACACACACACACACACACACACACACACACACACACACACACACACACACACACACACACACACACACACACACACACACACACACACACACATGCATGTGCATGTGCGCAGGGTTTGTCAATTGGGTATGGCAGGGGTATGCAGCTGCCATAGGGGGGGAAATAAAAGTTACTTTTAAATATAAATACATGAATGTTTCTTTTCTATCTGTGCTGGTTGTAAACAAAATGGTCACTTTAACAAGGTATTATAATTATATTCTCCCCATCTTGACAGAATGGTATATTCCCAGGTTCCGCAGGTCAGCTGCACAGGTGCAATGCATTATTGTTAATTGTGGCACGTTTACAAACATGCCAAGTTTAGCTACACTTGAACAACCGTTCCAGGCTGCCATATCCAGCCCAAGAAACCGTAGAAACGGGGGGAAAAATAAAATGTACTTCTTAAAATAAATGTATCATGCCTGTTGCTAAGGTATGGCAACATGACTGGTGTCTTGCACGTGCGTTAGCTTTTTCTGAACTGACTCCACAGCGTGTGCGCGTGCGTGTGTGTGCATGTGTGTGCGTGCGTGTGTGTGTGTGTGCGTGTGCGTGCGTGCGTGTTCGTGCGTGTGTGTGCGTGAGCGTGTGCATCAAAATGATGGCGCTATCGAGATTATCTACCAGGGCATGAACCTAAATCAATATCCGACACACAGACGTATAGCGGGAAAATAATGACAAAATTATACATTCTGTATACTTTTTTTCTTTTGATTAATATGCATTATAACTCTGTAGGCTTTGGCTGTGTCATTAAAATGCATAACTAAGTGTTACAAGTATTAATACTTCCTAATGCACAAGCTGCATACAGTGGGTTCCCTAGAAATCCCAGTTTTATAGATATCGACGTGAATGAATGTGTCTTATGAAAACCATTTCGAATAGTTATATTTATATTACGGATATAAAACACACACATGCACGTGTGCAAGGCAAGCACACACACACACACACACACACACACACACACACACACACACACACACACACACACACACACACACACACACACACACACACACACACACACACACACACACACACACACACACACACACACAGGACCATTAACCCATCACAAGGTAGTTAACTCACATGAAATAATTTCACTGTTCTCTCTCACACACATGCACGCACACACGCACGACACACACAGTGTGTGTTGTGAGATAGAATCACCCATGCAGCCATGCTAAAAGGCCCGTATAGACACATGGACCGTATAGCAGCCTATTATATATACTATACATCACAAATGCGAGCGCAGGCGCATGCACACACACACACACACACACACACACACGCGCGCGTGCGCACACGCACACACCAAGAGTGTCATCACTCAATGTCCTCGGTGCAAATTAAATCTCATTGGGTCTAACAATGTGACTACGCCATTCTGAAATATCTATGTGCCCCCCCTCCCCCCGTGTCTTCACTAAATCAAATTCTATTTTCCCTCAAACAACCCCACCCCCACCCATGCCCTCAAATATGCTGATCCACAATCGCCTGCCGACACAACACGCGCTGTGTGTGAGGACGTCCTCATTTTAGGGTACCGATTTTATGAGTGTAATTTTTAAGTCTAACCTTAAAGCTGAGAACAGCAGATCTGCAACGTCACAGGGTGTGGCGCCGCAACTTGTTGTGAGCTTGTAGATCAGCTAACTTCGGTGCACGACACTGGCGTGCAAACTACTCTATGTATGAATTTGTATAATTATAACCCTAACCCTTAAACCTAATCTCTAAATGTCTAATCCTAATCTGAACCTTTTCCCATGTTGTAAATAATGTATACCCTTGGGGACATTTGGCCCTCACAAGTATAGTAAAACACCTGGAAAAAAGGGAGTCCCAAAACCAAACACCAAAAACATTTCTATGTCTCCGGACAACATCAGTGCTGATTGGCTGTCAGGACACGATGGGTGGAGTCGGGGGGAAGCGAAGGTCGCTTCACTTGGGGGCGAAGATACCGAGGCGCCGTTTCGTCTTTGCATTCACTTTGTATGTAATCGTGCCGCTCGACTAGCCAGGTTTGAAAGCACCATGAGAAAAATAAGCTATGCTGGTGACAAACGTGCATTCAGATCCACAGAAAAATGTGGGAATTTATTTTTTAAATATTTTGAAATTATAATTTTTAAAAAAGCGCACAGGGACCCCTAGGGGCCCTTGAGAGCGATCCAGGGGGACCCCCAGCTAAATTTGTTGATACATTATCAAAATCAATTTATAGACTTTAAAGGGGCTACACCATGAATTTACATTTTTCCAATTTTTATGTATTTTTTTGGTGTCCGACCAGCAAATTATATCCTCACAAAGTCCTATTTCTGACCATTGTGTCTTTCTCAGTTTATGGGCAGATCTATGTAAGCAGGTCTCAGAACGGGCTGTCTGAGAAAAGTCCCGATTGTGATGTCACAATCGGGACCTACTGTTACTTCTGTGCATACATACTAGGCACACTACTAGCCTCCCAAGATTCTTTGAAAAAAGCCAAAATGTGAGCCTGTAGATCAGCCATTAGCTATTTTATGTGGAATATTTTTGAAACATTTTAACAACAAAAATCTTGTACGGGGGTCAATGGCACAAAGTAGATGGGGGTTTGCAGTCAATTACATATACATTTTGGGGTTCTTGACACGCAAATGTTTGAGATCTAGAGGATACAGTAAGTCACACTTTTCTCTCTGTCTGACTGTCCCCCCCCCCCCCCCCCCACCATCTCACGTGACTTTCTTTCATCAAAGCTTTCCGTGTGCAGCTTTCTTTCATATTGTCATATTACCCGCTATCACCTGCTTACATAGCCTGCAACCTCGCCCAGGAAAACGCGAGAAAAGGGAACAGTGATTTGGAAAAATGATGGCAATAAAAAAAAGAAAAGAAAACACACACACACACACACACACACACACACACACACACACACACACACACACACACACACACACACACACACACACACACACACACACACACACACACACACACACACACACACACACACACACACATGGGGATGAATGGGAGATATGTGATATAAGGTAATATGCTAACCAAATCAGCTGGGCTGCTGTTTGCAGACAGTATAATCAACATATCAGCCTTAATGTCATTAGAGGCATATGAGAAATAATATCGCATATGAAATGATATTGCACATGCAGCACGTGTGTTTGCCTATTGCTCTCCTGACGTGCGCGCAAACCCAGTCCAAAGCATGCACCTCATTTGCATATATACCCACACGTCACATGCTGACATAATACACACACACACACACACGCACACACACACACACACACACACACACACACACACACACACACACACACACACACATACACACACACACACACACACACACACACAGACACACACAGACACACACACAAACCGTTATCTTTCCTCTTTTTTTTGCCATTTTATCCATAACTCTAAAGCTGAGAATGAACTAGCCAATCTAGCTCACAACGCGCCGCGCAGCGAGCTTGAAGATCGGCTATTTTAGGCGCATGACATCTGCCAACAACCAAGTACAAAAATAATAATAATGTACATTTTATTTACAATAAAACAACGATTTCTCTTGTGAGGAACAGGAATAATGGTCCACAGCTCCAATGCCTAATTTTCAAATTGGACTTTGTGGGGACATTTGCCCCTCACACATAATAGTAATAATAATACCAGCACACACATACCATACACATATGACATATTAGTGGTCGCACAAAAGTAGTGAAAACAGCAGATCTACATTGAGCACACAACGCCTCGCACCGATCGGCTGTTTTCACTAGTTTAAATCATTTTTAAAATGATAAATGCAAAACAAACAGTTTTGGACGTACAAGGTTTTCAACCGCCAGCGACAATATTTTGTCAAGTTATATTAGCATTAAAGGACGAGGTGGTCCTTTGGGACAACCAGATCTTATTTTATTGTTGTTTGGGACACGATCAACACAATCCTGAGTTATTTTTTTGTGTTCAATCTGTGTTTTTAGACATTTTAGTATTTCAGTATGCTACAACTGGTCATATGATGCATTTTGCATCATATGATGCATGCGATGATGCAATATCATGTTACAAAGCATTATATGACCAGTTGTACAGTAGCATGCTGAAAAACTAAAATATCTAAAAACACAGATTGAACACAAAAAATAACTCAGGATTGTGTTGATCGTGTCCCAAACAACAATAAAATAAGATCTGGTTGTCCCAGAGGTGAGGGTGGTCCATTAAAGGGGGGGGGGGGCATTTGCAGTATCCTCATGGCCCACCAGGTTGGGAAGCGCTGCTATACATGCCATACAATACACACAAAGATGGAGCCCAGTGGCTGTGAGTCAAGAGGATATTAGTTAGTGTGAGGCTTCCATATCCTGGATGCATAGAGGGCTGCGAGCGGCGGCGATGGCCTCTATTGATGGACACTGGTGTAAAGCCATCACTCACGTTATGGGGCTTTAATTGGAGACAGCATAAAACGATAAACCCAGAAACATGCATGGCTGAACACTGCAATGTAAACCATTAATCATATCCCGGCGCAAGACAAGTGGCCGCCACGTGCACGCACGCACGCATACATACATATACACACACGCATGCTTGAGCATGCAATGCACACCAACATGCATGCATGTGTGTACACACACACACACACACACACACACACACACACACACACACACACACACACACAAAGCGTGGCACAGACAAGTGGCCCAGACACATATTCTGATGATAGATGACCCATTTAACTTTGATTTCTGAGAGAAATGAGCTTGCCAGCGATACAGGGATATACCACACGCACGCACGTGTGCGTGCGCAGACACACACACACACACACACACACACACACACACACACACACACACACACACACACACACACACACACACACACACACACACACACACACACACACACACACACACACACACACACACAGAACAAGAGAAAGAGATACTATTCACAGAGGAACTCAGTATACATTCATTATAAATAAATAAGGGTGTGTGTTACACTTTCTCTAGGACACAATCCCACATGCACGCACCACGCACGCACACACGCACGCACACACGCACGCACGCACCCACCCACCCACGCACGCACACACAAACCAAATACACAAACACAGCAGTTATTTGCATGAGAAGGGTTATAATTTGGTATGATTTGTGACATTAAGCAATCAGAAGTGAAGTCATTCATCAGTTGATGTGTCTAACAATACATATCTGCAGTGGTCATAAACGCACACACACGTGCGCATGACACACACACACACACTTGTAAATCTGCTAAATCGCCTGGTCAGACTAGAATAAATCAGCAGGTGAGAAAGTCGACACAAAGGAAATAAGATAACGTACACACATGTACACACACATACACGCTCACTAAATCCTCAGCGCTACACAATGTCTAAAGCAAAGTAATCCCTTGTGATCCTGGTGTCAAGAATGGAATGTGATGAACTGCATAATTGCAAGTTGTTTTTTTCACTTTAGATGTATGCTGCCTGTGGCAATCAAGCCATTCAAGGTTCATTGTCTTTTATTTTTTTTACCTGATTAGACTGTTTTATTAAATGCTATGATCTCACTACTTACTCTATTGTAACTGTAATTGTAGTCTGTTTTTAACACGGATGCAGAGTTTGGTTCTATTTACATGTGCGCACCTTGTCGCATTGTTGTGGTCTTTTTGCTGTTTCGTTGTGGGTTTTGTTTGTTTTCTCATATCTCATTTTGTGTTTTGTTATATACTGTATTGGAGAGGATTAGGGATTATTATAATAACATAAAATAACATTGGCTCTCAGAAGAAAGGGATTGAGCATGGAGAGGTGGAGCTGACATCTTCCTTTGATTTGTGCTTCATGAAAACAGAATATGAGCTGCAGCGATAAGTCCGTTTGTTTTGGAAATATACTGTATACTAGTAAGACACCCTAAGGTTGAGAAGTGACCTTGCGTACATAGCGTGTGCACGCATCCGCCTGGGTGACAGCAGACTGCTGGGCGAGCGCTGGCGCTTTGGTATAGGATCAACTTTGACCAAAAAAATGCACAGACCTGGTTGGTTGTTTAGGTTGTCCAAAATGTGGCCATATTTCCCCAAATATGGAGATGACTGACGTCTGACATCATAGATGTTTGACGTCATAGACCACATGAGACTGACAAATTATGTCCATATATGGGCATTTCCAGATATGGGCTTAATATTGATGACATCAGAGATCTCCATATATGGGCATAAAAGGGACAAGGATGTTTATTGATGACATCAGGGATCTGATGTCATCAAGACATCAGATCACGCCTCAGTGTGACATTAGGCGTCATGCCTCATGTCACGCTGACATGTGACGCCTCATTAACTTTTAATGATGTGTAAAATGTGACACGATCTGCAGGTTTTCATACTAAACATGCGACGGTCACAATAAATATACTGTAGCCCAGGGGTCTTCAACAGGGGGTCCGGGACCCCTAGGGGGTCCTCAGAGTTACTACAGGGGGTCCTCCAAATCTTCCAATCCTTTTTATATTAACAACTTGAACCCTAGCGTCCATATTCGACAAACTTTAGCCAAAAATAGCAGATCTACAAGCTCACAACGCCTCGCAGCGCAAGGCGTTGTGAGCTTGTAGATCGGCTATTTTAGACAAAGAGCGTTGGTGTAGAGGGGAAAAAGAGCAGACTAAGTATAAAGTGAAAGGTTAAGTTTTATAAGTATTGATGGTTCAAGTGGTTAAATATCTGAAAACACAAATTGACATGATCCAAAATACACTGATGATTGTGCTGTCAAACGATGAAACCATATGGAATCTATGAAAAGGTTGTGGGGATCCCTGCTTCATCTCTCTCCCAACTAAGGGGTCCCTGGCCTGAAAACGTTGAAGACCCCTGCTGTAGCCTATATAAATGATATGTGTAATACTTGTGTATACCACTCTTGCAGAAAGATGATTCACAATGTAACCTTCCATTAATTCAAAGTCACAGTTATGCTATCTCCCAAATGTCATGTGTTGTGTTAGTTAATTGCTTATTGATGTTAGCCCCCCCCCCCCCCCCCCCCCCCCCCCACACACACACACACACACACACACACACACACAACAGTAAAAAAAAGAAAAAGCGGAAACAGAGCTCAAAATAACTAATAATTAATAAAAGATGCTTCAAGCTGGATAATGGCTCTTGATTTTAAGACGAATATACACACACCTACTGTAAAGTCCCCTGAACTCTCTCGTGCTGATCGAAACCCTCTGTCAATCAACTTGAACAACGCGTTTTCAACTGAAAAACTACATAGTTTTTATTTTCTTTTATATGTATGAAAATATGTCACTTTCGGTTTCGGGTTGCTTAGGTCTGTTAAATCAGTGGTTCTCAACCTGTGGATCGGGACCCCCAGAGGGGCCCCTGAATTATTTTGAGGGGTCCCCAGATAATTAGCTTATAGCTAAGCTACATTGTTTTCTCTCTCAACAGTAAACCGACCAACATAAAGTGTTAAGTGTATAGAGGGTACATACCTTTATACAGGACTTTTTAATACTTCTAAAATGACAAATTAAACATTGGCCAAAGTGTCAAATATTAGAGACAGAAATTGTGAAAATAGCCGATCTACGTGCTCAACGCCTTGCAACGCGAGGCGTTGTGAGCATGTAGATCGGCTATTTTAACAATAGAACCGTGGTATACAAAATGTAATGCCTCAACTCTTGGTGCTTGTCATGGTTGGGGGGTCCCCAGTTAAAATATGATTCTTTTTGGGGTCACAGCCTGAAAAGGTTGAGAACCACTGTGTTCAGGGCCGTCTTTAGCTTTGCGCGCGCGGGAGTGGGGGGGGGGGCGCATTCGAGAGAGCTCGCCTAGAGCGCCGATTAGACACGCTACGGCCCTGACTGTGTTAAATAAGAGTGTAGGATAATATATACTTCACTCAGTGGTTGTCAAAGTGTGGTCCGGGTTCCCCCAGGTGGCCTTGAGAATCAAAATAATTTACAAAGATTAACTGCTTTATTTCAAAATGTAGCTACTCAAAAACAGCCTAATAGTGTCACAATGTGACATGTTGTGAGCTTGTAGATCAGCTATTTTCGAAAAGGAATATTCTTAAAGGCTCCCTGCTATAAAATAGTGGGGGTCCGCCGCGGTGTGGTGAACGTTGAATTCCTACAATGACGTGGTCCCTCTTTGACCGCTAATACAGGCTAGTGATGACTAGCCTGGTTAATAAACCAGACTGCACAACACCACCCCCTGTTGGTAGTGGTGGTGTTGTAGTGTAGTGTAGTGTGTGTCTGGCCCTTCACATTAAATAAGCTTTTTCCATCAGCCCTCAGAAAGGGCGAGCCAATCAGGGCTATAGGCTTGGGGCACGTGGTGGGTGGTGGCCTGGTTCAAAACCATTCAGCCAATCAGGCGAGTCTGTGTGTATTCAAACACATTCCCCCCTCCACTCTTATTACAGACAGTATTTCCAATACTTTTACTTCTACTCCACTACATCTCAGAGGCTAATATTGTACTTTTACTCCACTACAACTATTTGAAAACTTTAGTTACTTGTAGATTTTGATTATTATTACAAAACATACATTAACCACTTCAGCCCTATTTTAATACAGTTAGGCAATTTGAAAATAGCAGATCTACAAGCTCACAATGCAATGCATTGTGATCTGCTTTTTTCATAAATATTTGCACACATTTGAAAACTACTTTTACTTTTTGTACTTTAATTACCAATGCTTTTGTACTTTTCCTCAAGTACATTTTGAATTCCGGCCTTTTACTTGTAACAGAGTATTTCTACATTGCAGTATTGATACTTTTACTTTTTCCGCCACTGCCTGTGAGACAGCTCTGATATCTACCGCAGGGCTTTTCAAAGTGGGTGACGGGGCACCCTGGGGTGCCACGACGGCAGTCCAGGGGTGCCGCGAGATCATTTGATAATATTTGGAATTTATTTGGACACTGGAAAAATATTTAGTATAATTTTAAACTTGAAGTACAAAGCTATTTTCAGTCAGTTCTAACCAAAATGGCTATTATGTCAATGTTTTCCTCACAACATAATCATCATAATTCATCATACAAGACTGTCGCACAAAACTAGCGAAAACAGCCGATCTACAAGCACACAACGCCTCGCGTGCTTGTACATTTTATAGGTGATAAATACAAAACGAACGCTTTTGGACAAGGTTTCCACCCAACAACGACGATATGCTATATAAATATAAGGTGCTGGGAGTGAAAATTATAATGTAGGGGTGCCTCAGATTAAAAAAATATTTATGGGGTGCCCTGAGACAAAAAAAAGTTTGGGAACCCCTGATCTACCGGTAGACCAGGGGTTCCCAACTTGTGGGCCGTGCAAGAGGGGCCCCAAATAATTGATGAAACACTTAAGATTGTACAGATAATATAACATGCCTAAGGGCGACAAGCGACGTGGACATCAGGGTCTGTGGACATCAGGGATCTCCATATGGGCATAAAAGGGATTTGTTCCCCCTGGCATCACAGTGATCTCTCTAACAGGGCATCATTAATATTGATGACATCAGGGAACTCCATATATGAGCATAAAAGAGATTCTGTTAGTGTGACATCACAGTGAAGCCCGAGCGCGATGTCAGAGCGGCAAACCCATTCTGGTAGAGTTGTTCCCCTGACATCACAGTGACATCAGAGCATGATGTCAGAGCAGCAAACCCAGGCATGGACCGTAAAAATGTGTACACGTCTACACGGACGGACGGACGGACGGACGGACGGACGGACGGACGGACGAACGGACAGACGGACGGACGGACGGACGGACGGACGGACGGACGGACGGACGTGGACAAGCTGTGATGTTTCTCATAGTAAACAGTGACCTTCGGTCGCAATTAAACACATGAAAGGGGGGGGGGGGGGTCATTGTGATGAATAAGAACTTTTCATCCAGAGTGGTGGATTTTCAAGTGGGCACTGACCCAGAAAAGGTTGAGAACCACTGATCTAAAAACATTAATGGTGCATTACAAAAATAAAACCACTCCTTAACACACACACACACACACACACACACACACACACACACACACACACACACACACACACACACACACACACACACACACACACACACACACAAGCGCGCACACGTTCCATACTGCGGTTGCAGCCCCACAGTTCCACTCTGTCCTCACATGCTTGGTTTCCTCACCTAATTGCTGCCATTCGTCAGTGTGTGTGTGTGTGTGTGTGTGTGTGTGTGTGTGTGTGTGTGTGTTGTTCTAGTCCTGTTCTTATACTGTATGTGCTGTTGTTGAGCAATTATTCCAGGAGACAAGAGAGACAAAGACTTACAGACAGACAGGTGACAGGGAAGGGAAAGGAGAGAGACACACACACACACACACACACACACACACACACACACACACACACACACACACACACACACACACACACACACACACACACACACACACACACACACACACACACACACATTTGTATTACTACTGTTTACTTGTGAGAACATCAGCATTTTAGGACGGCAATTTTGTGATTACCCTACGAGAATAGCAGATCTATATGCTCACTTTTAGATCGCTGAGCTACACCGAGCTTGTCGATCCGCGATTTTTTGGTGCATGGCAACGGCACGCGACTATTAAGTAAGAATCAGGCATAATTTCAGCTTCAACCGTTAGCTAACCTCTAAGTTGGAAGGTGGACACCTCATGCTGTATGTCCAAAACTCTTACTCAGGATGCAGATCTACAAGCTCAAAACGTGTCACATTTTGTGTGATACTGTAGTATGCCGAAGTAGGACATTCATTTAAAAAAAAAAAAAAAAAAAAAAAAACATAAACATAAAAAGTTAAAATATGGAGTTTTCTACCTCAGTGGTTCTCAACCTGTGGGTCGGGACCCCCAGGTGGGTCCCCAAATTATTTTGGGGGGTCCCCAGATGATTAACTTTTTTTTCTCTCTCAACAGTAAACAAACCAACATGAAATGTAAGTGTATAGAGGGTATCTGCACATTTCTGAAGTAACAATTTAAGGACTTTTTAATACCTCTGGAATGGCAAATTAAACATTGGTCAATTTGTCAAATACTAAGGGCAGAAATTGTGAAAATAGCCGATCTACATGCTCACAATGCGTTGCGAGGCGTTGTGAGCATGTAGATCTGTTATGCCTCAACTCTTAGTGCTCGTCAGGTTGGGGGGGTCCCCATTTAAAATATGATTATTTTGGGGGTCGCGGCCTGAAAAGGTTGAGAACCACTGTTCTACCTTACAGCAACGATATCCAATTATAACCCTAACCCGAATTGTTTCGTTTTTAACCACAAATCAACCATTTCTCTTGTGAGGACCAGGGAAATGGTCTTCAACATGGATATTTCTGAAATCCTATGTGCGTGAGTTGACACACACGGCACACACACACACACACACACACACACACACACACACACACACACACACACACGCGCATGTGTGCACACACGCACGCACGCACGCACGCACGCACACACACACACACACACACACACACACACACACACACACACACACACACACACACACACACACACACACACACACACACACACACACACACACACACACACACACACACACACACACACACACACACACACACACACACTCACAACTGTCAGAGTGCCATCAGGCATACTAACCCTGTCAGCATTCAGACTGTCTTGCCAGCTAGAATCAATCTCTGGTAACACGCAGGCTGCCTCTTTATCGGGAACAATAAACACCAACTACTATTCGCTGCTCAATTTACATAAAGATATTTATGCACAAACTCTCACTCTGCTCAACAAGTACCAAGAATGTGCAGAATAACACCCTGGCTGGCCTTGTGTTTTTTGAGCTGTGTGGAGCTCCCTATACGTGGCCGTGTGTGTGGGTCTGTCTGTCTCCGTGTCTCCGTGTCTGTAGCCTGCAGTAACCTTTTCTGGCCACACATGTTAAGGGAGGGGCGCTGTTGCGCACACACACACACACACACACACACACACACACACACACACACACACACACACACACACACACACACACACACACACACACACACACACACACACACACACACACACACACACACACACACACACACACACAGCTCCACTTCGAACAGAGGTTCGATTTTTTATTTGGCACCCATTCAGTGGTGGAGGAAGTAAAAATACATGTACGAGTCCTGCATTCAAAATATTTATTTGAGTAAAAGTACCAAAGTATGGGTAGCAAAAGTACTCAAATTTAACAACATTTGCCCGACATTTTTGCTAGCTCTGCTATTTTCTAATAGTCAAAGTACAGGGGTTAAAGCCAAAATAAATCTCAAGACTGAAATTTATTTTCAGACCATGTCCCAATATGTGATTTTAGAAACATGGCGTGCACAGCACACACAAATATTTGGGGTGTTTCCCTGAATTTCTGAACTGCCTTCACTGAATGTGTGTGTGCCAAGCCAAGCCAATTCAAAGGCGTTTTGATGACTTTGTCATTCACACCGCGGCTATCTCTACACCTCCCCCTTATTTTTTTTATTTATTTTTTTGCACTGATCTCAGAAATACTCCCTATGAAGTCCTCAAGACTGAAATCAGTCCTCAGGACTGAGAACTTTAACCGCTGAAAGAATACATTATTTAATGCACGTTTGGTTTTAATTATCTACATCTACAAAGTGACATGTAAGAAACACTCAGGAAAAGGAAATGGTGCATTTATATAGCACCTTTATACAAGGCGCTTTACAATGATTGTACATTACATTCACCATTCACACACATTTATACACCGATGGCAGAGGAAACCATGCAAGGCATCAACCTGCACATCGGGATTAGGGGCTCAGCGTCTTGCTCAAGGACACTCCGATACTAACTCTGGGGGAGCCTGGGATCGAACTGGGAGTCTTCCGGTTCCAAAGCAGCCACTCTACCCCTGAGCTAGCCTGGTTCCAGCCCATAAACCCGCCCACTCTCAGAGTGGACTGTGATTCTCTGGTCTGGAGCCGAAATGACGGCTCCTCCAATTAGCGCAGGGGGTGGGGGTGGGTTTAACAAATAACCAATCCGTGCCGTCAAAGTCCTTCCCCTCCAGAAATCGCTCAAACAGGGCACAAAGTCAGACTCAAGCTTCAGCTGTGTCTGAAATCAGGCTACCCCTGAGCCACTGCCACCACTACCTCAACATTTTATATTCATTTACTTTCCACCATTGGACCAAAAAATAAAATATTTTACAAATATAACATTAAATAAAACCCTATGAATTTTAAGTTAAATCATACCAAATAAAAAGGCATCCTTGATCGACCATGCGTTTGAACTTGGATTGTTTGGGGCATTGAAGCAGCGAGAAGGCTATAGGGTGTGCCAAATGTAGTTCTAAGAGCGGCCATTTCTTGGGTAAACACAACCTTACACAGGTGTTATGATTAGACTATAGCATTAGTTCTATGCAATCAAACATTGAAACACCTGTGTTTTTACCCAAGAAATGGCCGCTAAGGACTACAAATGACGTAGGCGTTGGCACACACTATCGGTACAGTATAACAAGCATGGAGAAGGTGATTACATTTAAACTTTTTCACTGTGTAGTAACAGTTATTTTTGCATGCGGGCTGACTAGACTGATTGTGCTCATTTTAGCAATCATAAAACAATATGACTGAACTGATAAAGATGTTTGTTTTGTGTGTGTGTGTGTGCGCGTGTGTGTGTGTGTGTGTGTGTGTGTGTGTGTGTGTGTGTGTGTGTGTGTGTCCCCATTTAATAACTGTGGCTTGTGATTATTACGTTTACTTCAGTGGGATTGGGTGTGCATGAATGGTGTGTGTGTGTGTGTGTGTGTGTGTGTGTGTGTGTGTGTGTGTGTGTGTGTGTGTGTGTGTGTGTGTGTGTGTGTGTGTGTGTGTGTGTTCAACATGATAATTTGTCAGTTTATGCTGCGAGGGAGGTAAACAGATAACCAATCCACGGCTCAATCCCTCATCCCGCTCTGATTGTAAATCAACGGCAACTCTCAGAAGCAATCAGCGAAAGCAATCCACAGCCTGCACACATACCTTATCAATCAGTGCAACCATCACACTGTCACACATAAGCACGCACACACACACAAACACAAACACAAACACAAACACACACACACACACACACACACACACACACACACACACACACACACACACACACACACACACTTACATTGATGTTGCTGACTGTGACCCTTTAAAGGGACTACACCATGAATTTCATATTTTTCATTTTTTTCTAGTTTTTTGGTCTTCCCAGTGTCTCTTCCAGCCCCCAAAAACCCAATTAATTAACTCTAAGCCTTGTCTTTTCTGAATGGGCGTGTCTGAAAAGTACTCTTTTGAAATCTGCCCTCAGTCTAGGTCACATTGGGCTCATTTCCTATTGGAAATTTTAGCACCACTTTACCCCGTCCACCCCATAGTCTCAATAGAATATAGCCTCCCAAAAAGTACCGCCCCATCCTCGAGAATGGGGCGGGTACTTTTTGGGAGGCTATATTCTATTGAGACTATGGGGTGGACGGGGGAAAGTGGTACTAAAATTGGAACAATACAGGGAAGATTAGCATGGTGCCATGCTAAAATTGGAACGATACAGAGAAGCTTAGCATTCTAGGTGCCAAGGTACCATGCTAATCTTCTCTGTATCATTCCAATTTTAGCCCAAAGACAGCGCCCGTTGCCAACAAAGGGCATTTTGCTATTGCATCTGAAACGGCTTGGAATTAGAGACAGACAGAACATTTTAGGCTAAGACCTGTATAAAACCGCATTATGGACCAATATTTATATAAAATATACATTTTTAAAAGCATGGTGTGGCCCCTTTAACATGAATAATAACACATGCTGTGTCCCATGAGTCACTTCCTGTACCTCTAAGCTGTTTCATTCTGACTGGTTGCTGTTGCCATAGATATGAAACACTGTGTCTCAAGTCCTTAAATTAATCCTATTTCCTATTTCCTTGCATGTATGTTAGTCCCTCCCATTGAGGAAATAGAGAAGAGGAGACGTCCCATTGGCCATTTCTGATGACAACATCACAGGTGATAGGCCAACTCCCAGTGGGCGGGACTAACATACAAGGAAATAGGAAACAAGTGAAGGAAATAAGAATTATTTAAGGACTTGAGACGCGGCTTTATCCGCCTCTGCAGTTCATTGGAGCGACGTGTAACAACTGGAGGTAGGACGTCCGGGAAAAAAACGAGTCAAAGTGCCAGTCAAAGTGACTACTGGCCAATCACAGCGTGTCTTTCCGGGACCTATCAATTCAACAGAGCTTTATTGGCGTATGTGTGCGGCACGCGGAAGCCATGTGGATACACTCGGCTCCTCGATGCATATGCCCCAGAGCCGAAGGAGGCGTCTACCTTTCTATGTCTATGGCTGTTTCTGCTGTGAGCCTGTGACACCTGAATCTCTGCATGGTGATTACTTGTTGCTTCTTTCTCCCCCTGTGGGGGGGGGCAAATAGTATATTTTCCAATGCAACTGAAAAGCCCTCAGAACGCAGAGAGAAAGAAAATGTAATACACATTTGAAGGACCATGTTAAACAAGACTTTTATGTTTTGTAAAAACAGCATGTCATGAAACCTTTAAACTACACTATTTGTTCCATTGATCCAAGCCAGAACACAATCTATTGATTAAAGCTCCTTTGAATTGACGCTGCCCATTTGACATCTGACCGCTTGCAAAGCGGGCCCTGATCCAGAGGAGGTTGAGAACCACTGCACTACTTTATATTTTAGAATAGAATAGAATTGTGATAATAGTCAATCTACAGGCTTGTAGATCTGCTACTGTATGTTCACTATTTGTATAAATAATATGAACCCAGAATCAGGTTAATACCCTCCCTGGGGGCCCGTTATACTTAGTGGCATTACAAGTCGTGCTGCGATGCATTATGAGCTTGTAGATCTGCTATTTTAGGTGGTGCGACACCCGACCGGTGCGCCAACAAAGCATAAAGAAGCGTTGTGTTTTCCTGCGTTTGTGAAACGGGAAGGCAGAGTTTCATCAGCGCGCCGGGTGCCTGGCGGCCACAGGGACGGCTACAGAACGAGACGCATCAGTCCTAATTACACTCACATATTAATAACACAGGGAAAAATATTAATCTCGGAAGGTAAACACTAAAGCCGCTTAAAGGACAAAATTGCAAATAAATCAGATTATATCCTATAGGAATATCCTCTGAAAGGACCATGGGGGTAATGAGAAAACTGGGCCACCCTCGTTCTCTCTCCATCCCTCCCACTCACTCTCTTTTTCCCTCTCTCTCTCTCTCTCTCTCTCTCTCTCTCACTCAATCTGTTATTTTGCTCTCCCTATTCTCTGGTGGGATTGAAAAAGGTATGATTCCTGTGCTGTGCAGTGCAGGACATGTGTGTGTGTGTGTGTGTGTGTGTGTGTGTGTGTGTGTGTGTGTGTGTGTGTGTGTGTGTGTGTGTGTGTGTGTGTGTGTGTGTGTGTGTGTGTGCGTGCGTGCGTGCGTGCGTGCGTATGCGTTCATAAAACCTGCAGTGTGATTCGCCTTCCACCACCAGCATCTCTGCATCCCTTCATCTCTCTCTCTCTCTCTCTCTCTCTCTCTCTCTCTCTCTCTCTCTCTCTCTCTCTCTCTCTCTCTCTCTCTCCGTATTCATTTTTCACCTCCAATTTTATTTTTTCATCAGCGGGGAGGGTGCAGGGGAGGGCGTCGCCGAGCAGATTCAATTAGGCCCTGCGATTGGCCCGCTGGCATTCAGCGGGGTCACGCAAAGGTTAAAGAATTCATTGGCACAAACATGATTATGTGTCTGTAGTGTCTGATCACAACCACGCTTTGTCAGCACGGAGTGGAGGCCGTCTCCCCTCACCATCACCACCGGACCCACCGGACTACCGGACTACCACTGGTGGTCCCCGGTTCTGAGAGGCAAAACCTCATCACATGGTGGTCCGTGGCTCGAATGCCCAATAAATAATGGACCTTGATATGAAATGGGTTGAAAACCACTGTCCTAGATCACCCAAACGCCAGGCAGGCTACTTTTGATTTTTGGTTTAGAAAAATCTTCTCTTATACGGGTCTCACTGTCTCAGGCACAAAATAATTTCAGATGAAGGTCCACGGCCACTGGTACAGTATATACAGTATTAGACACTCACAACCACACACACGCGCACACGCACACGCACACACACACACACACGCACACACGCACACGCACACACGCGCACACACACACACACACACACACACACACACACACACACACACACACACACACACACACACACACACACACACACACACACACAGGCAGCAGAGTAATAAAGCTCGCCCTAGCACAGAAATTAAAGCCAGTCAATGACCCTGTGTGCCGAGCACACATTAAATCATTTTTATACCCAGATCAAACAGCCAACATAATACCCCGCTCTGCACATGTATCCTCCACCACCTGGAGACCAGCACAACAAAAAAAAGAAGAAAAAAAGAACAACAACAAATCAAACATCATATTGGATGTGCCAGATTCATGTCAGGACATGAGACTATTACTAAATATCGTTGCTGTCAGACGGGAACCTTGTATGTCCAAAACCAATCCTTTTTATCATTATTTTTGTTTAAATAGGCGATCTATAAGCACAGAAGGCATCGCGCTAGATTGTCTATGTTCCCTACTCAAGTGCGACATTCTTGCATGATGTAGGCAGGGCGCAAATTTACAAAAGGAAAACATAACGATTTGAAACAAAGAGACACAAGGTTTCTGCCCGACAGCGATAACATATAGGAATTATGGTACAATAACAGTTGCAGGATCTTTTTTTTTCTATTCAAAAAGGATAGGGAGAGAGAGAGAGAGAGAGAGAGAGAGAGAGAGAGAGAGAGAGAGAGAGAGAGAGAGCGCATTATGAGATATTGGATTGATAGTGCTCCTTCAGTTGAATATAATAGAACAATAATGTTGCTCCTGGGTTTGCAAATATTGCATTATGATTTTGATGTGCGTTACGGAAGCAGGGGTTGTCGCTGCAGAGGAAATTATGTCAATAAATTAAATAAATAAATAAAGAAACGAAGCCTCACATTTTTAAGACAGTGGAATGAAAGGAAATGAAGCTGGGTGTAAGTATACAAGCTATCTCCCACATATCAGTGCATGTAGATTTAGAGATACATTATAGACTGTAGCACCGTGCATACAAACGATCATGTGTGGCATGTGCAAACACACAAGCACGCACACGCGTGCACATACACACACACTCATGCACTCACGTACTGGTGGAAAGTACCAAGTACTTAAGTACCATTTTGATGTTTGTTTTTTTTTACTTTACTGGAGTATTTAAATTTTACTGAACAATTTTAAATACTTTTACTTCTACTCCACTACATCTCAGATACAAATATTGTACTTTTTACTCCAGTATAATTATTTTAAAATATGAATTGCTAGTTACTTTGTAGATTTAGATTATTATTATTTATAAGGGTGGCAGTGGCTCAGAGGTAGAGAAACCGTCATTAGAACACGGAGGGTTCCTGAAGGGTTCCCAGTTCTATCCCGGGCTCCCCCAGAGTTAGAGACAAAGGGTGCGTTTATATGCACAGATGTATTCCACTTATATTCGGAATGACTGCTCATTCAGAATAGAAATGCTCATATAAACGTTTAGGAATGGCCATTCCGGTCTGACCCGAATGAATTTTCATTCTGGTCTGAAGAGGTGGTTTATGCCGTTTCAATCGGGATACATTTGTCATATAAACGCTCCATTCGGAATGAACTGCTGTCTGAACTGCCCCCCCCCCCCCCCCCCCCCTTCGACCTGAAGTAGGCCTACTTTGCGCATGCCCAAAGTTCTATTCCGAATGAATCCTTTGGTCATGTAAACGACAGTGGAATGAGGGATACTTGTATTCAGGTCCCATGTAAACGTTTGGGTATGAAGCTCTATTCGGAATAAGTTCATTCTGAATGCCATTCTGAATGTGCATATAAACGCACCCTTTGAGTCCTTGAGCAAGACTCTGAACCCATAGTTGCTCTCGGTGAGCAGGTGCCTTGCATGGTTTCCTCCGCCATCGGTGTATGAATGGGTGAATGTAATGCACAATCTCTGTAAAGCGCCTTGGATAAAGGCGATATATAAATGCACCATTTACCAAGCTCACAACTCGTCGCTTTGCAACGAGTTGTGAGATTGTAGAACAGCTATTTTCAAAGGTCATACTTCTGGAAACTCACGAAATGGGACATTCTACTGGGACAGTGTACTTTTCTACTTTTACTGAATACCGGACTTTAAATTGTAACAGAGTATTTCTACATTTTGGTATTGCTACTTTTACTCAAATATTCTTTTTTAAATATGAGTACTTCTTCCACCACTGCTTAGTGTATTCACATGCGCATTTGAGTGAACGAGCAAGAAGAGGGAGAGAGAGGAGAAGGAAAGCAGGAGAAAGAGTGCGGCACATGTTTACTGAGTGCTTGTCGGTGTTGCATCTGCTACTAGCTAGAACTACGGATATTAAGACACCTTTTCAAGAAAAATAATATACGTATATATTATAAGCATAGTTTTACTGACGTTTACCCGACTAAAAGGAGAGTGGATACATCAAATGGGGTACAGTGACTTTCAACTTAATCTCAATGTATACTACAGCCAAACAGCCAACATTTTTATTTGGCTCAGCTGGGTCCAGACTACAATATGATGGTTGGAGGTTGGAGTGGGTGGGATCAGAACAGTGCCTCCGAGATGTTTTAACTATACCCAAACTAGTTGGGCTACTGTGATTGGACATACCAGGCACACATAGACATCAAAGGGGGCTTGAGCCCCTGCCCTTTTACCCATCTGTAAAAAGCTCCCTCTCCAGACCATGAATGCAGTTTTTACTGTGGTGATAACCACCTGAAGGCAGCAAGAGAATTGCCTTGTCCAAACTCGCCTTGAAAGCAGCGTCTTATGTTGAAAGAATTGCCCTCTCTGTGTAGAAATCCATGTCGTAGCCAAATCTCCAGTATTGGCTTAATTATGCTTAGGCTATTTTCGGTATCAAGCACCGAAAATAGACAACTGTGACACGTTGTGAGCTTGGAGGTCTGCTATTTTCGATATTTTCACCAAAGGCCCTTTTAGAAATGTCAGCCCCTGCCTCTCTAACATTCTCTGCACGTCCCTGGGACATACGTTCCGCATTCTTTCTGCCTTCATTCAGCGAGCTTCAAGTTCATTCTGTCAGCACTAGTGTAAAAGTAAATGTATAGTTTAGAAAAGAGACAGGAGCCAACTTCCAGGAGGTACGAAAAACACCTCTGAAATCTCATGATCATTCACAAACAGACAGGGAAAACCTCCATACCTCTGTCACAAATTCCCCCAATATCCATGGGCTTATTTATCCATTCATTTAACCATCTGTTCCACTTCCAGCAGTGCTTCTGGCTGTATTGTAGTGTATTGTAGCCTACACAGCGACTCTCCACTTGCAAACAACAGCGTGAGCCATGAGTGTGAGCCACAGACAAATTAAACTTGCAAACAAACAGCGTGAGCCATGAGTGTGAGCCACAGACAAATTAAATGATTGAAATTCTTTATGAGGAATAACCTCTTGAGATGCTAAAGACAGTAAGTATATACTGTAAACATTTAACAAAAAAACTAAATGTCAACTGGATAATCAAGCAGACCAAAACACAACACATAAGACAAGACAAAACCGTGTTATACTCTAAGCAAGCAAAGATGGATCATTTGTTCAAAGTCAAATATCATTGTTAGCGTCGATGTCAGCAATAGTATACAGTTGATATGTATATTTAGGTATAGTAATGATAATGGGATATAGTTTAATATTTATTATACATGTATTAGTTATTAATTGTTTATAAAAGTGTATTATCCATGGACATGCACAGAAAGTCGTATAATAAGTGGACAATAAGATGAAATGACATTTGTCTGTCCATCGATCGGTGAGTCCAGCCGAACCAAACTTGTCGGTTGTTCTAGAGTAGTACGCATCTGCCTTCATCATCTCTTCAACACGTACTGTACAGTACACATACACATACACACACACACACACACACACACAACACACACACACACACACACACACACACACACACACACACACACACACACACACATACATATCGCTTCGAGAACACCTGAACGAGTGATGCCCTGCCAATCATCTGTCATCCCTCGAACTCAGCAGCGGATTCCTTCAGGCATCGGCTCGTCAGGTCTGGGAGACAGACGCAACCAGTCGATACAGCTGTTTGGCACTCCGCTCCCTTGTCGCAGCCTAATTGCCAGCACGATAGGCAAATATGCCCCCCTCTCTGTCTCTTTTTCTCCACCCGCCCTGTGTGGCTTGTAAAACTCTCCCCCATCCTGATGGGGGTAGCAGTCCACGCGGCTCTCAATCCCCATACATACGTGATGAAACCTTGTATTTTAATTTTTACAAAGGTAACCTGTGCTACCAATGGATGCAGTGTAGTTATAATTTAGTCACAAGCTCTTGTTAATACCTTTCATTGGTTCAATATTTATCAAATCCAAATACACACTTTCATTTGTTTTTAAGAACAAAAAGAGCTGTTCTATTGTGAAAATAGCAGATCTACATGCTCACAATGCCTCACAACGCCTCGCAACGCTTCGCGTTGTGAGCATGTAGATCTGCTATTTTCATAATGTCAGCCTCAAATATTTGACAATTTGACCGATCTATAATTTGTCATTTTAGCAGGTATTAAAAAGTCCTTAAATTGGCACTTTAGACATATGCAGATACCCTCTATACACTTAAACTTTATGTTGGTTTGTTCACTGTTGAGTGAGAAAACAATGTTTCATCATCTGGATTCTGGGACCCCCCAAAATAATTTGGGGACCCCCCTGGGGTTCAATATTTATCAAATCCAAAGACACACTTTCATTTGTTTTTAAGAACAAAAAGAGCAAATCTACACACTCAAAACGCATCGTATCGCAACGCGTTGTGAGCTCAGCTATATTTCCCCGCTACTTCCCAAAACTAGGAGGTTTCTACCCCGACAGCCAGGGTCCTCAACATCACTCAGCGGACGGGTATTTACAGTATTTTCTGGACTATAAGGCGCACCTGACTATAAGGCGCACTGTCAATGAATGGTCTATTTTCAAACTGTTTTCATATATAAGGCGCACCTGACTATAAGGCGCACATAATAGACGCTACCGTTGCGTTATGCATCCAACAGATGGAGCTGTGCTAAAGGGAATGTCAATGTCAATGAATGATCCATATATAAGGCGCACTGGACTATAAGGCGCACTGTAGTTTTTTGAGAAAATTAAAGGCTTTTTAAGTGCGCCTTATAGTCCGGAAAATACGGTACATGGCTCCCCGAGCCGCGCAGAGAGCAAACAAGCTCATTTAAAAGTTCACATGCTAATGTGTGACATTTAATCCAAACTTTACACTCGGCCGCAAAAGGACAGGCAACAATAGATTTTGATTCCTTTCTTGTCTGTCCGTGAATCTCATCAACGGCCCCCGGATCCTCCATTATGTATGAGATGGAAGGAATATAGGCGGGACACCTTGCTGTGGGGTGGGGGGAGGTGGGGGTGGGGGGGGGGGGGGCTTTGGGACGAGCAGCGGAACTTTGGAAACACATCTCAACAAACTGTAACAAACACTCTATCTGCATGGTGGAAAGTGTCTGTCTGTCTGTCTGTCTGTCTGTCTGTCTGTCTGTCTGTATGTGTGTGTGTGTGTGTGTGTGTGTGTGTGTGTGTGTGTGTGTGTGTGTGTGTGTGTGTGTGTGTGTGTGTGTGTGTGTGTGTGTGTGTGTGATGCCTAAGGGAAAAAAGCCATGTCTTGGCCATCTGGCCAAAGGGATTTGGTACCCCTGCATCACAGGGATCTCCATATTATGGCAATAAAAGGGATTTGGTTCCCCTGACATCACAGTGATTAGATATTGGCGTTCACAGATATGGGCTTAATATTGATGACATCAGGGATCTCCATATATGGGCATAAAAGGGATTTGGTACCCCTGGCATCACAGGGATCTCCATATCTCTATATATGGGCATAAAAGGGATTTGGTTCCCCTGGCATCACAGGGAACTCCATATATGGCAATACAAGGGATTTGGTTCCCCTGACAACACAGTGATATCAGAACGTGATGTCAAGAGGGCCCTGATTCGGAAGGAATGACAACTCAAAAGCTGAAAAGATTCAATTTGGAGATAATAATGCAATGATTTTCTTTAGTCGGACTTGTATTGACTACCATCTACACTCACACGCACACCACTCAAGAAAACCAACCAGTTCACCAGTTAGAGGAGTTCAGTGTCTTGCTGACGGACACTTCAACAGTAACAGAGGGGAGCCCCAGGATCCAAACCGACAACCTTCCGAGTCCAAAGCGCTACCTCCTCCTGAGCCACTGCCACCCACAAGTGTGTATAGTATAGTGTAGCCTATACTGTATATTATTTATTATGCATACAAAGAGGATCCTCACATACTGCACACACCCACGCGTGCGCTTACACACACACACACACACACACACACACACACACACACACACACACACACACACACACAACACACACACACACACACACACACACACACGTAAGTGACTTGTTGACAGTAACAGTGTTGTGCAGGGTGTCAGTGAGTGTTGCCTCCACACCTCAGGCAGCTGAGCTGCATCTCTCTGCTGCTGAGACTCAAACATCTGCTGCTGCTGTCGCTCCAACTGCTGCCTGCTGCCAGACACCTGCACACACACGCACGCACGCGCACGCACGCGCACACACACACACACACACACACACACACACACACACACACACACACACACACACACACACACACACACACACCACACACACCAACACAAGACAGACAGACAGTCAGAGAGACAGACAGACAGACAGACAGACAGACAGACAGACAGACAGACAGACATGTGGAGCAGGGTAAAGATAGATGCAGTAGGAAGACTCAGGGCGAGGACATGACAGACAGATAAATAAATAAACAATGCCGCATTATAGTACATAGTACATCGCATATTGTTACTATTGACATGATAATAGCATTGAAAAAAAATTCAAAAATGCTAATTAAAATAGCAATAATGAACAGACTATAACAATGTCTGTATGAATGTGAGTTATGAATTAATTCATATTTATAAAAGTTGCAATTCCCTGGATCACCTAACTGAAAGTCAAATTCAAAATCACTTATTAACAACAGCTCAGCTAAGTGTTGTACAGTGCTACCGGTATGTTTAAAAAGTAAAGACAAAGAGAAAGATTACGTGTGTGTGTGTGTGTGTGTGTGTGTGTGTGTGTGTGTGTGTGTGTGTGTGTGTGTGTGTGTGTGTGTGTGTGTGTGTAAAGCGCACGTGTGTCCATGCATGTGTTCATGAGTTGCGGAGTAAGATGGGGGGTGACAAGTTCACACACTCTCCCTCCATCTCTTTCCCTTGCACTCTCTCTCTTGCGCGCGCGCACACACACACACACACACACACACACACACACACACACACACACACACACACACACACACACACACACACACACACACACACACACACACACACACACACACACACACACACACACACACACACACGCCCACACACAAACACACACGGATCGACCAGGACAGGCCAGGGATGAGCAAACCCCATCTGATCGGTGGTCCCGTTCATTCATTATACCCCTGCTCTCCCCTATTGATTTCAGCTTAAGTAATGAGAAAGCTTATCCAAAAATCTTTAGCATTTGGGCTCCAACTTAAGGGAATCAATGGGGCCATTTCCCATTTTGAACAGCCACACACACACAAGGAGGATTTTATGCACGCGAAAAACGGGACAAATCCCGATGCTGATAAATCAATGGAGCTTTTTGTCGATGGACAGGCACACGCCACGTCAGGCACGCACGCACACAAACGCGGGCGGGGCGCGGACGGACACGCGTGGCTGATAAATGGCATTTTTGAGGCAATTAAAGTGAGCTGTAAACATATGAAGGGCAATCAATTGGTCAGCGAGGTCTATTATCAAGGCTTTAACACTGATTTAGATGGGGCTTTAAAGAGCTAGCGACTCTAAGCGCGTCACACTCACTTATGCAGAACAGCCAAGGCTAGGGACCTCCGCTGCATGGGCTGCTCCTCACACAAAGACCTGCCAGTAACCCATAGAGTCAGCAAACACACACACACACACACACACACACACACGCGTGCGCTTTGACATGCCTGCTGCCCGCTGCACTGTCGAACCCACCCTTCAGAGCACCGTTTCCCAGAATACTCGAGACCGATTTGAGATTCACAGACCAATTTTTATGGGTCACGACTAGAGTAAAAATCCAATTTTCTTTTCCTTCAAAAAACTAAATATATTTCAAAAGATGGAAAATATATAATTGTATTATTAATTAATACATTTTCAAACAAACAAACAAACAAACACACACATCTAAGAAATTCCATAAATAAAATATAATAATAATAATTAAGAAGTAATGAAAATAGCCCATTTACAAGGTTTTTGTGCCAGGAAGCCCCATGAAAGGAGATTTGTGTTACATACAGTTTTGGAATACATTATTCCAAAACTGTCGCTTTTTGAGCGAAGCCAGCCGCTCCAACAACTGACCACATGTGTATGTCTGTCTGTGCGGCCTCAACAGCTTCAACACCGCTGCGTGACCTACCTTCATGTGGCGCTGTTGAGCAGCCTAAGGCACCGCTCACTCCCACTGGGTGGGATTTAAACAAATAAAAAAAATCCGATCTACAAGCTCTCGTGTTGCATTACAACTTTATGTGAGCTTGTAGAACTTCTATTTCTTTAAAAGCCACAGGACCCCCTGTTGGAACTCCTTCAAGGACCCCTGGGGGTCACCGGACCCCACTTAGAGAACCACTAACACATACACACAATCAGAGGTTTTCTCCACCTGATTTCTTTGAAATTGTACAATGATACCAGTAAGACTCCCTAATCGGGAGATAAGCGACCGTCAGGTCGCAGCGTGATTTCAGGGCAAAATGTGTAGGAGCAGTGTCCAAATAATGTATTTGAAAAAATATATGGGACAGATCCATGTTGATGACATGAGTGTAGACATACTGTGTACCGATTTGCGTAATTTTAGTGCAAAATTTGTAGGGGCAGTGTCCAAAAATGTGTTTGAAAAAGTCGGCCTGATGGTGGCGCTATATGGGACAGATCAATGTTGATGGCATGAGTGTAGACATACTGTGTACCGATTTGCGTGATTTTAGGGCAGAATCTGTAGGAGGCTAGGAGCAGTGTCCAAAAATGTGTTTGAAAAAATGGGCCTGATGGTGGCGCTATATGGGACAGATCCATGTTGATGACATGAGTGTAGACATACTGTGTACCGATTTGCGTGATTTTAGGGCAAAATCTGTAGTAGCAGTGTCCAAAAATGTGTTTGAAAAAATGGGCCTGATGGTGGCGCTATATGGGACAGATTCATGTTGACGGCTCTCTTGGTGCGTGGGTACCGGCCCCGGCTCTCCCGGTCGCTCCTAGCCCGAGTTACGGCATTTTATGTGCGCTGCAGTGGCGGGGGTCCTCCACTAGGGGTGCGACCACTTTTGCATCCATTCTGGAGCACCAGGAGTCGGTGGTCCCTGGGAATTCCCTGTGAACAGCCCCGTTGGGGTGGTCATTGGTCATTTTAGCACTTTTTGGCGGCGGCGACAGGGGGTCCCTGGGGGTCCCTGGAGCTCCGGGGGTCCTGGGAGGGGTAGAGGTTGTGGATTGGCAGGCAAGGAGTGTGTGTGCAAAGTTTGGCATGGATTGGGGCAACGGTGG
>NC_137828.1:12568825-12586325 GCF_963921795.1 Nannobrachium achirus
AGTAATAGAATAATATAACATACTAATTAAAAGGAATATTATGACATACTGTATACTGAAATATTTGAAATTAGATACACTATCTAATTTTAGATATTATCTATCTGTTATCTATTCTCTCTCTCTCTCTCTCTCTCTCTCTCTCTCTCTCTCTCTCTCTCTCTCCCCAGACAGACAGACAGACAGACAGACAGACAGATAGACAGACAGAGGCAGAACAAGAGAAGAATAAACTGATGCTGCATACTGCATCTATCTGTCTCTCTCTCTCTCTCTCTCTCTCCTCTCTCATCCCTCTCTCTCTCCCTCTCTCTCTCTCTTTCTCTCTCTCTCTCCCACCCAGACAGACAGACAGACAGACATACAGACAAATAGACAGACAGACAGAGGCAGAACAAGAGAAGAATAAACTGATGCTGCGTACTGCATCTATCTGTCTTTCTCTCTCTCTCTCTCTCTCCTCTCTCTCTCGTCTCTCTCTCTCTCTCTCTCTCCTCTCTCTCACTCTCTCTTCCTTTCATAATTAAGACAGACTAATTTGTGAGCCATTGTGAGTGTTGCTGTAATGCTGCTGCATCCATTATGCATGGAGCCCAGGCTGGTGGGGTAGGAGCGCTGAGCGAACCAGGGCCTGTTTGGAGTCATTAGGATTCAGTTTGTTAGCACACACATGGCACGGTGGGGAGGGGGGGTTCAGGGAGGGGTGGCCTGATGAAATATTGAGGCTGAGCAAGGCAGCTGCAGATGCTGGCTGTCATGTGTGAGAGAATGAATGTTATGACAAGAGTGTTTAAACATTCATGCGGAGGAGGAGAGTTTAGGAGGGCTTTTCATTAACACCAATATGTCTTCGTCTCTCCGTTCGGTGCAGACACACTCACTGCTGGAGGAAGCACCACAACAAGAGGGAGGGAGGGAGGGAGGGAGGAATTAACATGTTGGGAGACGAAAGTGTCACGCGTACGCTCACAGCGCTCCGGTGTAAAACCACTCCTGAAGCAGTCTTGCCAGGTTTTGCAAGAGAGACAAGTGGCCACGTCTAAGAAAACAACCCCAAAAGGAGCGACTAGTCGCATGATTACACACACAGGGGGTCCCCTGTAAATATTGCAACAAAATCAGTTATGTTGTTTAAATCAGTTTTTCTCAACCATTTTCGTGTGAAGTCGGACCACCAATTTAACATGGATTTGTCTGCAGAACCACATCCTGAAAATATTTTGTGCCAGTGACACCCCCCCCCCCCCCCCCCCCCCCCCCCCCCCCCCCCCCCACCCCCATACAAGATTTGTGATTTTATTAAGGTTGTGTCTAATTCATTTTAAGCTAATTTATAATGCATTATAATATGCTTACAGTAAAAGGCATTATAACACTGATTATAATTGATTATAATCATGCACAACAAAGACACTTTATAGCTGAGTTATGGTAGTTGCTGTTTCACTAAGCTTATAATGCATTATGACCAGCAACTCATAATACTTCATAAACCTTGTTACAAGTTATGCACAATTAAAAACATAACAAATGTTAACATGCCTTGTACTGTAAGCACATTATAAATGTGGTTATAATGCATTATAGACCTGACCGTAATATGCAGTACGATTATTACTAGGAACTTTCCCGGGGGTGTGCACAGTTAGCCTAGCTGCAGCTATACCATCATCCAACCATGTTAAAACAAGGAGGGAATGATAGATGAATGATAGATACTGCAGTTAGTTAGCTAGATGGATTAGTATCTAGGCTGGTTATACCAGGCTAGTGCACAGTTGCGTTGCGAGGCGTTGTGAGCATGTAGATCTGCTATTTTCACAATATTTATCTGTGGAACCGAGTCACATTAAATGTAATACCTACAATTCCAAGTGCTTGTCAGGGTGCGGGTCCCCAGTTCAAATATGTTTATTTTGGGGGTCACGGCCTAAAAAGGTTTGAGAACCCCTGGTATAGAGCATTAACAAATTCATCCACCAGGGGCATTGACAACTCATTCTTATGACTTCCTATCTAGCCAAGCTTTATAAACTATATATGTTTTAAAGAGAAAACAATCAAATATAAATATAATATAAAATATAAAATAAAATAAGCGAATATTCGACTTTGGTGAACAATGTCGAATAGTGACTTTGATATTCGAATATTCGAATATTTGGTGAATGCCCTAGTGCACAGTATGTGTGATTGAACGTAGGAGTCTCAGAAGTAATGTTGGAGAACCCAGATGTATCAGTGATGTCAGTCATCTCCAAACTTGGGCATTGTTTCAGCATGCGGATGTTACCATGCCGGGGACGCATAAGCAGTAGAGGCGGCGGTATCAGTGTCAGTGATGTCAGAAATGTGGGCACTGTTTCACCCGTTTATGACCATATATGGTGTTCCGTGTCCTATGTTCATATATGGTGTTCTGTGTTCAGGCCGGCGGACGGCGGACAGACAGACGTTCGGTAATTAATCAGAAGCAAACTGCACTCTCCAGGCAGTGGTTCTCAAAGTGAGGTCAGAGTCAGGGAACCCCAGGGGTCCTTCACCTTGAGTGGGTTCCAGGGGGTCTCCAGCAGTGTTTAAAACAGTTTAAACACTATTTGAGTTTGTAGATCTGCTATTTTTGAAAAGTGGTTCCTGGTATACAACATTTATTCAAACGGTGGTCCGCAGCCAAATAAATGCATAACAACTTGGGGGTCCCTGACATGAACATGATTGCTAACCACTGCTCTAAGGAATGTGGACATGTCTGCTGGTTGAATTGAGGTTTGAAGTTCACATACTGTACTATACTGTACCATACATATAGGCAAGACATCATGTCCATGTGCAATATGTCCAGACACTGCTCTGCTGCTGTTAGCTGAGGGCTCATCTAAGCTTTCAGTAGATTTACTGTGATGAAAAGCGAGTGACATTCACAGGTTGGCTGGCAATAGAACTTCAGATCATCAGGTGGATTTATTAGTGGCCGTGTCCACAGTACAGAGAACGCCATTTGAACTGAGGAGCGCTTAGGGTTTTCATGTCTATAGCGCTCACACAAAGCATGATACCCTCACTGTAAATAAATAAAATAGCTTAAACGTAAACATGGATTTCTCATGGTTGTGTTCGACGTTGGGTTGTAAATTATCCTGACGAGCACTAAGAGTTGAGGCATTACTTTTTGTATAACATGGATCTAACATGGAGCATGTAGATCAGCTATTTTCACAATAGATTTCGGCCTCTAATATTTGACAATTTCGCCAATGTTTAATTTGTCATTTTATAAGTATTAAAATGTCCTTAAATTGTCACTTTATAAATGTGCAGATACCCTCTATACACTTAAACTTTATGTTGGTTTGTTCACTGCCAGAAAACAATGTTGCTCATTAAGCTAATCATCTGGGGACCCCCCAAAAAAATTTGCCACAGTTTGAGAACCACAGCACTAAAAAAAATGGCGCTGGGAAGAGCACAGCTTTACTATAGAAATACATGGAAGACTGGCGCTGCCAACTCAAAAGGTGTTCTCAGTTCTCTGTGGACACGGCCCCTCAACAAATGACGTTATAGTATGACCTTCATCTGTCTGTCTGTCTGTCTGTCTGTCTGTCCGTCCGTCCGTCCATTAACATTGTCTTGTCAGTGCTCTACTGCCTTCATTTGGGATCCGATTGGAATGAAAAATTATACACAGGGGTTCAGTACCAAGATAGCTGGAATAGGTTTGTGTTTCAGCATTCTGCACGCAAGGTCAAGGTTATTGTGACGTTACTTGACAGGTAGGTGTATAATGGTATATAGTAGGTAGGGTTAGTTTAAAAACAGTTCTCTATTCATTTTAAACCTTTTTGTTTTGCTACGTTGTTTACAGGAAATTTGAGCAAAGAGTAAACATTTGACTAGATTTGTATTAACGGCACTGAAATCAATATTTGTAGTGGCAATGAACTCATGAACTTGCATAAATGTACAAGGGGGTAAAGAAAGAGCATCAACTGCCCTTAACATAAGTGGCTTTGACTTGCAAAGTGTGTTTGCATAACATGAGCTTTGGTTAATGTCATAAATGGCTTTAAATGCAGCAGGGACATTAAAATATGCACAGTCATCCATTTCCCTTACGTCTTGATGGTAACATTCTGAATTAATCTAGTTTTCACTGGGGGCGGCAACTCCATTTTGATATTCTAACTTTGCATGTGTGTGCGTGCGCGCACGTGCGTGTACCAGTGTGCAAAGGAGTGATCTAATCCATCTTAAATCAGTTAATAAGCAAAGGACAAGGAGTAGATGCCTCAGCAGAAATGAGCTAATATTTGCATGTCACCCCGTGCAGAAGACCCACGGTTAAGACACTATGCTAGCGCCCAATATTTGGTCTTCTCATTATGAAAGTGCCAGCTTCACATGTTTAAGCCACGCAATTCAGCTCCCCACACTGGCTTCCATTAGTGCATTAGCAAAAGGTGCCGTGACCTAATGCTAATCTTAAGTGGAGGAAGAGCAAAGAAGAAAAATGTAACCTTATCTTAAAGGGGAAGACCACCCATTTTCAATATTGAACCATGTCATTAATATACCTTAGAGGAGTTGTGTGGAAATAATAAATAAAAAAAATCCCCCTCTTCTGTGTTGCCTAGAACTGGAGGATTGATTTTGGGGTTTGTATTGCAAATCACAACTTGATGATCACACATTGTACTTTACAATACAAACCCCAAAATCAATCCTCCAGTTCTAGTCAACACAGAAGAGGGGCATTTTTTTTTATTTCCACACAACTCCTCTAAGGTATATTAATGACATAGTTCAATATCGAAAATGGGTGTTCTTCCCCTTTAAGTACTATAGGTCCACGGATTATTTATTCACCTCTATCCTAGGCACACACAAACACACACATACAAACACGCACACACGCACGCGCACACGCACACGCACACGCACACGCACACGCACACACACACACACACACGCAAAATGAGGCTAATTCAGTGATGGATACATACATTAAACAGATTTTGTTTTGTTTTTTTACTTTGGGGCTTCCCTGCCTCGTGTTAACTATAACCTTTGAAAAAAATCGCTGAATGTTCTGCATTGCTCGAATATATCAAAAGATGCGCACGGGAGTCATGGAATTGGAAAATAATCCTCGCCTAGACTTGACCATCCATTTGAAAGATACAGCCTCTTGCTTCCAACTCGCTTTCCACCATTTGTCTCATAGACTAACACTATGTGGCTTTTTCCTTATTTTTTCTTCTTCTAATTAAACACCTGTGCGAAGTGAGCAATGCTCACTTTGCATGGTAGTCTAACTGTATATAAACCTGTTTTGCAGCGCTAGTCCTCCCAAGGTTTTGGTGGCACGTACTTGGGCCATAATGTCAAATCGACCAGCTTCATCAGGAATCACTTGCTTGCATTTTGCTAAGAGATACTTTATATGGAGATAACTGACATCATAGATATCTGACGCCATAGAACGAACACATGAGACTGACACAGTCTCATATATGGGCATTCCAAGATATGGGCATAATATTGGTGACATCAGGGATCTCCATATATGGTTATAAAAGGAACAAGGATGGAATTCATTTGCAAGTGTGACTCGCGTCATGGCAGCCACACTTGCAATTTCCCAGAATTAAATCTTTCTAGTTTCTTTTTTGCCCCTAACACTTCGCACCTGTGTGAATGGTATCAAACACGACACGTGCATATCTCCCACGCAGCGCTTCTTCAACTTTTATCTGAGCTCATTTAGATTTTGCTGTCGCCAAAATTTCATAGAGATTTCATCATTTTCACCAAATAAATTAAAGCCAATATACTAAATTATATTAATGATTTATAATTAATGATAATTACTAGTGAAACATCTTTAACTTCCCTTTGTTCTCTTCGTTCTTGGTCAAGCTATTTTTGTAATGATTTTTTATCAGTTTCGTTAAATCAGACGAGATTCTGCCTAGACTCTTTTGGGCCATTTTTTACTTAGTCGCCATCAACTGTATGCATGTACAGTATGTACTGTATCTATTCATATTTTGCTAAATGGACAAAATAAATAAATTACTATTTTGAGGAAAGAATGGAAGAAGTATTAGAATAGTTGAGATTAGTAGAATAGAATAGAATAGAATAGAATAGAATAGAATAGAATAGGTGGTTTTGGACAGTGGTAGTCAATGTTTTTTTTTTCTTGGAGGTCTCCCTACTTACCGGTACATGTGACAGAAGCTGAGATGACCATATGTGTACACACAAACACTTTTTTTGGCCATGTTAACCACTTCAGCCCTATATTGTATAATTTTCGTATGACCAGTACTAGTGAAACTAGTCGAAAATAGTGAAATAGCGAATAGTGAAAATAGATCTACAAGCACAGATCCAGAGCTTGCAGATTTGACGTTTTCGGATGACAAATAGCCTATAGCTATGGGCAGGGCCGGACTTACCATTGGGCTAGGGTGGGCACGAGCCCAGGGGCCTCAGGGGAGGGGGGCCTCAAAAAAAAAAAAAATTTGGACCCCAAAAAATTTAGTAGGCATGATCGCAATAGCGAAATTCCATGTTTAACCCTCATACTAACAAACATGGCAGCCATGTTTGTTTACATTTCAAGAAAACATAATGGCTGCTAGCTCATGAATGCCTGAACGGATTTCCATTCGGATTTTTTTGTTTGAAAGCTGTGAACAGTGTGGACACACGTGGTGCATGATCTAGGCATGGGCGTGCATGATCCGTGCACTATGAATTACATGGATAGTCTATGGAGAGGGGAGGCGTTGTGGAACTTTTGAAAAGATCCTGAATGAGTAAATTTAATGATGAAATTTTAAAGTATTGCAATCCAAATAAAGTGATATTTGTGTTTAGTTACAGTACATTTTGTTTTATTATTGAGAGCTTCTGCTCTGCTGGCCGCACTGCATGTAGCTGCTCTGAAAGCTTAGTGCAGTCTAAAGCCCGCCCACTCTATGTATCCGGTACTTTCCACACACATAGGCTACAAACATGCACGCAAACTCCAATTCTGTATCCGCTTTAGACCCTTCCAATGAGCCAATGAGGATACACAGTCAGATTATGCACGGGCCGGTCCGAAGGTGAGGTCACGGTGTGGTCAGGTGGACCGGAGGTGGAATCTTTGCGCGCGCACGAGGGCCTCTTTATTTCCCCTTGCCCAGGGGCCTCATGTCATATAAATCCGGGCCTGCCTATGGGTACGGTGTGGTGTGAGCTTGTAGATTGGATATTTTTGCTATTTAAAGAAATACATATAGGCTAAATAATGTTTAACAAAAAAAAAAGAAAAAAAAAGAGATCACGTTTAGAACACAGTGCCCGGACCCCAGGCTGGGAATCACTGAAATAGGATACAGAAAACATATTTCAGTGGACTCTCTCTTTGAGGATAAACCTCAGCCACCGCACAATAAAACTCTCATCCTCCTCATTACAAATCATGGCATGTCAGAGAAACCATGGAGTGTCAACACCAATAATCTATTACAAACTAAAGCCACAAACAATGACAAACTGCACTGCTGAATGCCATAGACTTGCACATATTTAGGCATGTGTGCATTGACTGCATTCATGCACGTACGCGTCGCGTACAGATATACAAAATCTTACAAACACACCAGGTTCATCACAGCCATTAGAACTGCACTTTATTATACTTTGTCAAACAACGTTGTATTGTGATGGGTTGTAATCACGATACGGCGGTAGCTTGCAATGTATAGACGCTTCTGTTTAGGCTATTTTTGGAAATCTTTTCAATGTTTTCAGAATCAGAATCACTTTTATTGTCACACCACTGGTTCACAGGGGTAAAATGGTGACATTTGTTTTTGTGCGAGCTCCATTGTTTTTGTTGTTTACAGAAAGAAAAAGAAAAAAAGAGGAGGGTGGGACAGGGGAACAAGAGAGAAAAATGAAAAATATATATAGGTATCTACATATTTACAAGTAGCATATCCATCTGGTCAGTATGTACATGAGGTTAGACATAACGTGCATGAGCAGCATACAGTAGCAGCATGTTGTACATGAGATAAAGGCGCAGAGTATCAGCACGTGTCAGGTTCAAACACATAGTCCACAAAAGGTAACTTTTACTGGTAAAATCCACAGGTAGGTCCACGAGCAAAAGTCCATGGCCAGGCAAAGTAGTGTTTTTAAACATTTTCGCTAATGACATGGCTCAAGTTTTTGCCTATTAAAATGGGGATGCCAGACATTATGTGGCTAATTAAAGGAGTGTGTTAAGTAGCTTGATTTTGGGGTGGGCGCTTCACAGCACCGCACAACTGTTTGGGAGAGTTACTGTAACACATGTCATGTCTCTCTCTCTCTGTCTCTCTTTCTTCCCTGAACTGCTAGCTGCACACACAACAAAGACAGTGTTGTGCAGGGGGTCTCCTCCTCCACTCCGTCCTCGCCGTTCATTAGCAGCAACGAGGTTCAAAGGAAAGAAGGCTGCGTTCTGTCTTTTTCACTCACTCTCGCTCTCCCACAGTCACCCTCTCAGTGTGTCAGTCCTTAGTCACTCATTCTCGGGTCACGCACACATTCTCTCTCTCTGTCTTAGGTGCTCAGAACATTTCTCTCTTTGAATCAGTCATTTTCTCTCTCGCTTTCTCTCTCTCTCTCTCTCTCTCTCTCTCTCTCTCTCTCTGTTCTCTAAACACGGTCTGTTCCATATGGCCCGGATAATGAGTGGCGAGTCTGAACGAAAGGAAACACGGCTCACTATTAGGCGGGGGAATGTCGTTTGACGGTTTTAAATAAACGGAGCGAGAACCCCGGGCCAAATTGCATCTCCAAGGACATAAACTAATGGAACAGGCAGACTTACTCTGAGCAAATATACACTCTGTTTAAACTGACATAACAGTTGTGCAAAAACATGTGTAGTGGACCTACGCATGGCGTGGGGGAGCGGGCGGGCGGCCATGCATGAGTGTACACATTATAGGAGAGTCTGACCGATATAAGTGTTTGGCCGATATATCAACCATTATTTACCTATTGTGATGACATCGATATGTTCATAATCAACAATTATGCAGCTGATGTGTCAACCTTGCGTCCCTATTGTCAAACATGTTTATATATATTTATGTCCCCAACATAAAAAGGTAGTTAATTGAACTAATTGATTTATTCGCTTGTAAAAATAGTTAACAATTTTGCTGCCATTTTAAACATAGCTGTAGTAAGCAGCTGCCAAATTAGGTAAGGATACCTTTTAACGTGGGCACGCGCACGCATCGTGCACAATCTGTGCGCGACTCATCTAGTAGACTGTAGACTCGGTGACAAGCTTTCGAATAAAAAAAAACCCATTGAAATAGACATATCCGTTGCCACGCTGTATCCCTGCTTATCCGCCAGTGTTTACATGAAAAAACATTGAAAAAAGCCAACTGTGCGCTATGGTAACAAGTGGACACGTTCGCGCACAAAACGCACGATATGTGCGGGGATCATAATCCAGGCGTGTAGAGACTGGATCAAAGTTTCCAAACGCAAAAAAATCCGATTGAAAAACGAGTGTTCCATCGCCGAGTAGCTTTCTCTTCTGTTACACTGTAAACCAACGGAGGCGGGACTATGGCCCAGGCTCAGACCGGATACGGAAAGCTAGATCCGGTCCAGACCGGAAATGACCGGATACAGTTAGGGGGGCGGGCCTAAAGAGCCAGAATCAGCGAAAATCTGCGATAATACTTTTAATCCTTTCATAATGATTAAAGCTAATTAAACTTCCGGGATCGACGGGCATGGCACCGCGGTACAGCGGGAAATCTACGGTTTCTACGGGGATCGCGCAGAATGAGTTAATGCTAGATAATATAATAAAATAATTGGTTAATAATCAATCCCTATTTTGGGTGTGCCATTATCGGCGAAACATTTCAAAAACATTCAAAATGTCAAAACTAGTTAAAGTAGTCAATCTACAAGCTCACAACGCTGCATTGTAGATCTGCTATGTTATGTTTGCACAACACTGTCAGACAACAAAGTATAAAGCAGGGCTTACAGAGGGTTAATTGATTTGTTGATGAATCAAATATGCTGTATATTTTGAAAATGCCCTTCTCTATGCTAATCAAAAAAAGGAAATCAATACAATAATTGCCAAGAAAATAAAAAAGGTACAGCCCTAATTCATACATTAAGCAGCATCTATGTCTTTAGTATTAAAAAAATCCCATTACCTCCCTTCAAACACAAAACAAAACCCCAACTATGAATGCTATAGCCTGTCACTGAAAACGAATTAACATTTTTTCTTGTTGTTTGTTTTTTTAAGCGTCTCCGATATGCTCTCAGGCGTAGATAAACACACACACGAGCCTGCCTGAATCGCTCTATGGGGTTAATGGTCTTATCCAAGCTGATTAGCATAAGTAATTAGGTTGCTTGTTAGGGGATGTGTATATTTATTCAATTAGTACTCTCTCTCTCTCTGTGTGTGTGTGTGTGTGTGTGTGTGTGTGTGTGTGTGTGTGTGTGTGTGTGTGTGTGTGTGTGTGTGTGTGTGTGTGTGTGTGCGTGCGTGCGTGCGCGCGTGCGTGCACACACACATGTGAGCATCTCCTTGATCGCTGCTACAGGTTCAAAATTGAAACGAAGTACAGTGAAAGTTAAGCAGGCATTTATGACGGAGCTCTTTGTGTGCGTCGCGTGCACGTCACGTGCGCGTGGTCCATTTATCATTCATCCGTCCCATCCAGCACATAACAGATGCTCACAATCGGGTGCTTAACACCACCACCCGCCACCCCTCACCCTCCCCCTCACTCTCTCTCTCTCTCCATGCCGTGCTGCTATAGCTCTTAAAATTCGACATCATCATTAGACGGCTGTTGGGTGTAATTAGCGTTGTTAACCAGATGAGCTAAGCGGAGCAGTGCCAGCCTGTGCCAGCCACCCCGGGGCTGCACCCCTCTCCAGTGAGCCCCAGAGCCTACTTGTCCCCATTAGACTGTTCGTGTACATGTACCCGTGTACCTCAATCAGGGTGGACTCGCTGGATCATTTAACCACTTAAGCCCCCTAAGCGTTGAATAATGAATGTCATCTGCTATTTTCACTGTTTATTTATTTATTTATTTATTACTTTTGATTTTTTTTTTTTTTTTTTTTTTTAGTTTGATGCTACTGTTCCTCTTTCTGGAGTTGATAGTCTCAGAGAAATCCTTGAGGGAGACCCTCATATCGTCACTGTCGAGCAGAAACCTTGTATCTCCAAGCTTCAAATGTGTACGTTCTTTCGCAAAGTAAAGCCCTGCTTCATCATACAAGGCCGTCGCACAAAAGTAGTGAAAACAGCAGATCCGTGTGCTTGTAGATCGTCTGTTTTCACTAGTTTAACATTTTAAAATGATAAATGCAAAACGAACGTCTTTGGACATACAAGGTTTCCACCCGACAACGACGATATACAATGATGCCAAGATTACACATACATTAAAACTCAACATAAGAACAATCGTTGACAACGATCAGTTAAAACAGTTCATGCATTCAGGTATTGGAGGGAATTCCTAAAATGGCCAATAGGTACTCAGTTTAAGGTCATGTGGCAAGATGTTTCAGGGACCTGGTTCCCCAATACTGAAAGCAGTCTTTCCCAGGTCAAATCTGGCACAGGAGTGAAACAAATAGTCAGCTGCTCTGCAATCTATGTAAAGCTGTAAGTTCGATGTTATGTCTTTCTCAATGGAAAGACATTATCAACCATGTCCCAACTACAAAAAGATGGCAGCACATCTGTGCAATCTGGTGTGCTGTCAGCTTCTTACTACTTCCACTGCAAAGTATGCACATGCACATTGTCAACCAGTAGGTGCCCTACCCAGTGGTGTAAAGTAACTAAGTACATTTACTTAAGTACTGTACTTATGTTCATGCTTAAGTAAAATTTTGAGGTGTTTGTACTTAACTTGAGTATTTCCAAAATCAAATGATTTTACTTCTACATCTCGGATCCAAATATTGTACTTTTTTCAAAGGATTTGTATACATTTGAAAACTTGAAAGGGGACATTCTGCCTAATGAGTACTTCTTACATCTAGATGCCAATACATTTGTACTTTTACTGAAGTACATTTTGGATTCTGGACTTTTACTTGTAATAGAGTATTTCTACATTGTAGAAATTGAAACATTTACTTAAGTAAAACATGTGAATACTTTTTTCCACCTGGCCCTATCGAAACCAGGGTCTAAATTTCTCAATGGAAGAGTAGGGAGACCACCTCCAAACACTGCACATGAACTAGTCGTACTCTACCAGTAAGACTCCCTAATCGGGAGATAAGCGACCGTTGGTCGCTTATCTCCACAAATAGGCCAAAAGTTTGTTTTACCAATTATCAAGACATACGGGCAGTTGACAGTTTGCCATGGTTACTCATTGAAGTTGAATCTCCATATATGGAGATAACCTACGCATCACACAAGTCTGACCTCACCAGCCCATATTTGGGCATGAGCAACTTATGTCTCCATATAAGGAGATATGATGACATCACACAGTCCTCAGCCGATGATGTGGCGTGATGTCATACAATACACAAACGAGCCCTACAGTATAAAGGGGCAATTCTTGCCAGGAAAGAAGCATTTCTTCGACTCAGACCTTATCGCCAGGGTTGGCTTATAGCAGCTGTCGGTAGGACCATAAATGGATTCTGTTAGTGTGGATCTCCTAACAGGGCATCATCTGGGATACAATCCCTTTTATGCCCATATATGGAGATCCCTAACAGAATCCCTTTCATGCCCATATATGGAGATCCCTAACAGAATCCCTTTTATGCCCATATATGGAGATCCCTAACAGCATCCCTTTTATGCCCATATATGGAGATCACTAACAGCTAACAGAATCCCTTTTATGCCCATATATGGAGATCCCTAACAGAATCCCTTTTATGCCCATATATGGAGATCCCTAACAGAATCCCTTTTATGCCCATATGGATGTATGGGCAATTGGGCATAACATATATTGTATGCTGTGATGCCATGGGAACCACTCTAACAGAATCTCTTTTATGCCCATATATGGAGATCCCTGATCAATAATAAGCCCATATCTAACAGGACTTCATATGGGAATGCCCATATATGGAGGAAGACAGCCCATATCTGTGTGGCTGGTTCAGACAGGGATCTCCATGTATGGGCATAAAAGGGATGTACTACAGTATAGTACATGGATCTCCATATAAACTGGTCCGATATACAGATGGCTAAGAATTATGTCGCCCTGAGGCGTCTTACTAGTACAATATAACTAGTATGTCTATAAAAGACATACTGTGTATAACTACATACGTGTAGGTTTTAAGTTCTAAGAGAGCAAAGATGCAGTATATGTGTGAGCATATACATACACGCGTGCGCACGTGCACACACATGCGTGTGCACGTGGAGAGTTCTTAAAAACAACAAAACACTTCACCTTAATTCAGATCTCAGACAATCATGCCCCCCCCCCCCCCCCTCCCCTCCTTCCATCTCGCCACAACTGCTCCAAATTAATCTGCAAAATATTGATTTGAGGAGCGTTGCGGGGGGACGGGGGGTGTTGTGGGGGGGACTCAGGATTGCGGCCGCATATTAATAGGAGCGGCCTGGCTCTTCCTCTCTCCTCTATACTTTAAGATCCTCATATCTTCATAATTGATTAATGTTCCTTTGTGAAGTGGGGATGAATAATACATTAGTGAGGCCCGTTACACCCTCAGGCTGATGAGAAAATGTTTAATTTCAGTAAATGTAGCAGCACACTCTCTCTCGCTCTCTCCCCCTCTTTCTGTCTCTGGTTGGCGTGTGTGTGTGTGTGCGTGCGCGCGCGCGTGCTTGCGTTCTTGGGTGTGGACACATTTGTTTTTGCAAGCCTTAAGTTGTGAGCCAAAGACAAGATGAGTTTTGTTGATTTGTGGTTTTGTCTTTGTGTTTTTCTTTTGTGTGTTCTTTTTTCATGTTTGCGCCTCGTCTCAGGCGAACTTCCAGCAGGACAAACAAAGGGAAGCGTCCAGCACAAGCACAAGCTCACCAACAAACCACTCACAGGCTGAGATGGCTTCTATCCGGGACTTATTTTCATGCATAAAACATTATTTTAACCAATCTGTATGGTAGAGTATGTTAATACTCAGAGTTTGACACTAAGGTCTCAGAGGCACTTGCCCGACAGGCAAGTACAGGTCATGTTTTACTTGCCCAAAGGTTATGGCCAATTGCCCGAAAATGCAATCCTTACTCTTGTAGAACAAATTAATTTTAAATACGATCTATAACCGCAGAGTGGAGACAGTCACTATACTTTCATGTATAGCCTACAAAAATGGAGCCAATGTCCATTCTCCACTAATCATCTCATGAAGAAGCTTCAATGCCAGGGACCCCTGCAAAGAACACACTGAAATATCTACTTAATTTCTCAATCAAAATGAAAGCTTATGCACTATAAAGGCACAAATATCCTGGCACAAATATCTTATCAAACATCAAAATGCATGAATGCAGTTTGTGGATCTTATTTTTGCTAGTTTTGAAAGGAACAAGCATGTGTCTCCATGGTCATGGTTTCTGCCCGACAGCAACGGTATCTATAGTTAACCCTTAAGTTCGGTTCGGGTCATTTTGACCCGTTTTGCCTTTTCATTTGAAAGAAAAAGGTAGAAGTTTACATTTTTTCCACCTGAAACTTAGCCTGGCGTTGCTCATACTAATTCCTCACTGCGTGTCGGATGGGGGTGGTGTTGTGCAGTCTGGTTTATTAACCAGGCTACCTGAAACTCACTGGATTCTTCTGTGATTAACATGTAAAACAAATAATTTTGCACTACACCCATGCTACACCCCTCCCATTTTTTTGACCCTCTAATGCTGTTCGCAGGTCATTTTGACCCGGGGGATATTTGGTTTAAAAAAGCAATACTAATATAAATTTTAACTTAACAAATCATCATCATACATTGATTTGTCTCAATTCCAAACAATCCAAATGATAGAAATGGTAAAATAAACAGTGAACTTAGAGTTGAAGCATCTGGCAAGAGAAAGCGTTGTTCAGTGTGTCCTACGACAGCAGACAGGAAGACAGACTGCTTGCAGGAGGTGCAAGAAGCTCATATGTGCCTCACATGCAGTCTGTGTTTGTGAAGCATGTGCCTCCTAGTGTATACGTACACGTGTACATTCATTATGTGACATTAATGTGTGTCCTCATGTTCACATGTGTGTTCAGCTCTTATTTTACATGAATTTCAGCTATTAGTAAAACGCCAAGGTCTTTCAGTGTTTAATGTGATATAGTGTACCATATATATCATAAGAATTTATATTAGTGTTGTTTTTTAAACAAATATGCCCCAGGTCAAGATGACCCGCGAACAGAACAAAGGTAAAGTGAATCTGAACAGAACTTAAGGGTTAAACAGACTGCTGTGAACTCTAGGGTCCCTATATAACATTCAGTGAAAATGCAGTGGGGAAAAAAAGTGCTGAGAAAATGCTCACAACTTAACTTGTAATACAAGTTGTGAGCTTGTGGATCAGCTATTTTGGATGAAGAAATGTAGTGTAGAGGCCAGTACAGGTCATGTTCTACTTAAACATGAGAGGAACCTCTGTCAACAAAGTATAAGGAGTTTACGTCATTAAGGACTTCACCTGAGCATTCAAAATGAGTGCCTTCTGAACCCTCTTCTTTTCACCTATAATGACATGCCCAAAATAGGTACTGATTATTCATCAATTATTTAATTGAATGATCGATTATCAATCTTTTTCTTATTTATTTCTATTTGTTTAATTGAAAGGTTAAGATTTTGCATCCATAATAGATCCCCTGTCTGAGATGACAAATCAAATGTTTGGAGAAAAAAAGAAATGAAAAAGATAATCCATGGTGATCAGATGTGTAACTTTTACGCTTGTGTTGACCTGGCATCGTACCGTACCACAGGATACTGTCTCAAAAGATTTGCTTCAAAGATATGTGACGTTAAAGGCCCGCTGACACGCCCCGAAATTATAATAGTATGATAGGTCATGTGGTCTCTCTCCAGTGTGGATCCTGAAACAGTCTGAAACTCATGTCACAGTGTAATCTGGCCCTCGCCCCCAACAACAGCTGACCAGTACAGTAAGTAAAGTCAATTAATTTGATTGGCTTATAATTACACATCCCCACAATGACATCATAACAATATTAATTGTTTATTAAGATGATTCTTAAAGTGACAAAGTAACCCTTTAGGTGACAGGCCCCCTTTAAGTAGAACCGCAAGAACACATTTGGATAACATATTTTTAATATGAAGCTCAATGTTAGTCAACAAGGCCTGTTTCTCTCTCTCTCTCTCTGTGTGTGTGTATGTGTGTGTGTGTGTGTGTGTGTGTGTGTGTGTGTGTGTGTGTGTGTGTGTGTGTGTGTGTGTGTGTGTGTGTGTGTGTGTGTGTGTGTGTGTGTGCGTGCGTGCGTGCGTGCGTGCGTGCGTCAGTCGGAGTGCATGTGCATAGCAGACGTGTGCTAGGGTCCTAGTGTGCTAGGGTCCTAGTGAATCGCAAGCGGGAGTGAAAAGGGGGGGTGGGAAAAAAAACAGTCAACATCTGGTGCAGAAGGAATAACACGCATCCTTGTGTCAAAATATGATTCAGCGAGTCAACTCTGCTTGTTTCCTTAAGCCTCTGTAGTCGCACACAAACCACTAATTAGTAGCGCTGCAAATGAGTCCACTCACAAACGCACATAAACAACCAAGTGAACCAGCCAACAAACACATAAACAACCAACGAGCCTGGGTTTACCACAAGCACCAAGAGCATGCCTGTGTGTGTATGTGTGCGCGCGCACATTAAGGAATGTGTGTGCATTAACGCCAGACTGCGTGCCTGCGCGTGTTTGTGTGTGAGTGTGTGTGTGTGTGGGTGGGTGTGTGTGTGGGTGTGTGTGTGTGTGTGTTTCTTAAACCGTAAGCCACAGAAGATAGTAAAACAGCAGTGGGTATAATTTAGTGACACCCTGTTAGGAGGTGTAGGAAGGCCATAAAAAAAAGAAAGAAAGAAAGGGGGAAAAAAATGGCGTTTAATCCCGGCTGGTGAGGCGACGCCATGTTTGTTACCCAGGGCTGTGAGATAGGCTGCTGGTGTAATTCATCACACACGCCCCGTCTCCCTGTTAAAACCAGGCTGCACGCAGAGCGCTTCCAGCGCCACGGCCAAAGCAATATCGTAAAAAGAAATAACACAAGAGGAAACACACTCTGCATCGTAGTGTTTAAACAATAACAAGAATGCTGCGCGGTGTGTCGTTGTTGCCGTCCGGTGGAAACCTTGTATGTCCAAAACTGTCACTTTGCAGGAATCCGTTTCAAAAATAGCAAAAATAGCAGATCTGAGAGCTTGTAAATCAGTTATTTTAGCTACTTTTGTGTGACACTGCAG
>NC_137828.1:12591325-12593825 GCF_963921795.1 Nannobrachium achirus
TGTCATAAAGTACAGAAGGTGAATGTGGATTGGCCACGTGTGCAAAATGGACCCAAGTGCCATCCCAAGGGGAGCCATGAGATGGACACCACCAGGGAAGAGAAAAAGAGGCAGACCCAAAGAGACATGGAGAAGATCTGTGGAGAAGGAAATGAAAGAAGTTGGATGGACTTGGGGCCAGGTGCAGCATTGGGCAGCAGACAGACAGCATTGGCGTTCATTGGTGAAGACCTTATGTGCTATCCAGCACAAAGAGGATTTAAGTAAGAAAGTAAGTAGGTTTATAATATTAATTATGCATGTGCATGAGGATATAAAGAAGTATGGGTAAGACTGTATATTAAGGCTGGGTCTGTAATGCATTATATTGCTCATTTATAATCCATTATAATGCACTTACAGTAAGGCTCATAACATTCATTATAAATGTTTATATAATTATGCATAATAAAAACTCATAAAAAATATCATTTTAACTGACTAAGTTTTGGCACCTATAACGCGATGTTCCGATGGGCCAGCACTTGATCATGCATAAACCTCAAGTTGTTATATGCATTTATAAACATTGATAACAAGTGTTACAATGCCTTATAAGTGCATCAGTGCATTTCAAATGTAATTCTAATGCATGATAGACCCGGCCTTAACTCATTCTGTGCCAAATGCCAAAATGGCTCCAAGGTAGCTGTGCCACGATTTTGTATGTTTTCCTTTACTATGCAATGAAAAAAAATGTTTTTTTTTATAATTTTTTTCCCCACAGAAACAGACTCAGTTGTTGTGATTCAGTGGCAAAAAGAATTTTGTCAATCAGACAAATGGTTCCAGAGATAGAGCTGTTTGAATGAAAAAAAGTGTCCATCCACTAGAATGGACACACATTTTCTCAATCAGCTAAACGAGGGAGCCAACACACAAACAGAGAAAACCATCTCTCTGATCTCAGGTCATTTTGACATCTTTAAAAAAAAAAAAAGAAAAAAAAAAAATCTGTACAAAAAACACAAAAGACGTCAAAGACGTCATTGGCACAGAAGACCTTTGAAAAAAAGACGTCAAGAGACGTCATTGGCACTGAATGAGTTTAATATGCAGTCTTACCAAAACTATCTTTGTTTTTAGTTAGATACTAAAACAGCTTTTAGTTGTTGTTGTCATTTGTTTTATTGCCTCAGGCAAACGTTGTGCCGTTAGACCACTTTTACTGGGACTGAATTTCAGGCTGCTTGTGGTGGCTGTCATACCCCAACTCAGAGTGCATAGGCAGATAGGAGACATGCAGACAATGGGTGTGTTTTGTGGTGGTTGAAGCATACCAGTGGTTGAGGCCTGACTCACTGGTGGATAGGCCTCTGAGCCCTTTACTATTGAATTAATTATACTTCTCTCGAATGGATCATATATATATATATATATATATATCGTCGTTGTCGCGCGAAAACCTTGTATGTCCAAAACCGTTCGTTTTGAATTTTTCATTTAAAAATGATTTAAAGTAGAGAAAACAGCCGATCTGCAAGCACACAACGCCTCGCTCTGCGAGTCGTTGTGTGCTTGTAGATCTGCTGTTTTCACTACTTATGTGCGACGGCCTTGTATGATGAAGCAGGGCTTTACTTTGTGAAATAACATACACATTTGAAATTTGGAGATACGAGGTTTCCACCCGACAACGACGATATATATATATATATATATATATATACATATATATATATATATACATATATATATATATATATATATATATATATATATATATATATACACCGGTGTATATATATATATATATATATATATAGGCCCGTGGAAGGTCAACCTGTGCTTAATAGTTTATACAGTATACAGATCCATCTAAAAAAAATGAATATTGTGTAAAAAAGCATGCCATAGCACACCAAATCAAAACTGACTTCAGAAACTTCCCACTGGACTTGTTCAGGTTGACATTTCTCTATTATAAATCCTTGTTTTGAAATATGGAGTTTTGATATTCATGAACTGTATGCCATAAAGATTCAAAATGTAAACAAAAAAGGTTTGGAATATTTCACTGCATGCACAATGTATCTAGAATATATGAAAGAATATGAAAAATATTATATTAAAGAAGATATCTTACTTTTTTTTTTAGATGGATTCTGTATATAGTTCTTGGTAATGTGAAATAAGAAAGTATTTCAAGATTGATACTATTTAAGTTGTATTTGCACAGTCATTCATTAAACCAGCTTGTAAGAATGTAAGTAGTAAGAAAGAAAGAAAGAAAGAACTTGGACATGTGTGCGTGCTCGTGCTTGTGCGTGCGTGTGAGAGAGAGAGTCTCCGGCCCACCAGGCCAGTGTGTATTGATCAGTTTAGCTTGGCTTAATAAGAGAAGAGAGCAGTCCAACCTGAGAGTCAATATGGAGAAAAAGAGACATACCACCACCCCCTACTCCCACCCTTTGGCCTCCGCAGAGAAAGAGAGAGAGAGAGAGAGTATGAGTGAGAAAAA
>NC_137828.1:12598825-12673825 GCF_963921795.1 Nannobrachium achirus
TGGGAATCTGCATACGTGTGTGTGTGTGTAGGTGCGTGTGTGTGTGTGTGTGTGTGTGTGTGTGTGTGTGCGCGCGTGTGTGTGTGTGTGTGTTCAGGAAGTTATTAGATACAAGTTCTAAATCATTCGAGCAAAGGAGGAGTAAACTTTCTTTTCTGACAAAGAAAATATGGTAAAAACAGAGCTTTCTGGCGCTCGGGTGCCACAGTGGTAAAGTATCGCTGCCCCCGCTACCTGTAGTTCGAATCAACCGCGGTGCAAGTGATTTTGTCTAGCATCTACTTACCGGGTCGGTAACGCTTTACTTTACCAGGTAATTACATGGTAACTACCAGGTATTTGACCTAGTAATTACCTGGTAAACACCTGCTATGTTCCTGAAAACTACCAGGTAATTACCAGGTAATATTAAGTATTTGCCTGGTAATTACATGTTAAGTACCTGGTAATACACTTATTAATTACTAGGTTTAGTTACCAGGTATTTTCCTGGATACTTCAAGGTAATTACCAGGTAATTATGAGTATGTAACTACCCAGTAGTTACGGTTGAACTGTACTGTAAAGTAAAGCGTGGGTCAATTGGATGACCTTACCTGGTAATTACTCAGTATTAACCCAGTAACTAGAAAAGTTTTTCCCAGGTAATTACCCAGTATTTACAGTTGACCTGTACTGTAAAAGAAAGCATGGGGCAATTCCACGACATTACCTAGTAATTACTAAGTGTTTACCCAGTAACTAGAATAATGTACCTTGCATTTACCCAGTTAAGTGGAACTACGGTAAACATAAGTACTTTTTGTTGGGACCAAATGGCATCGTGGCCATGGGTGGATAAAATAACCAGGGAGTGGTGAATACTCAAAACACTCTTTTTTGCGTCCAGTGCATGCGAGTCAGCTTCTCCTCTAGACAGCACACTGCGTGTTGTGTGAGGAGGTGTTAATACAATTAATTTATATTTGTGTTTGATCATGGCTTGGTAATGGTGGGGATGCTGGTGTTTTGGGTGGGAACTCTGTGGATTTCAGATGCAGTGTGCTGTCCAGCGGAGAAGCAGACTCTCGGATACCAGAGAGGAGAGCCAGGACTTGGCATGCACTGAACGCAAATGAACACTGGTCATTTTTGGGGCATTCAAAATCTGAGTGTTTTGAGTATTCACCACTCCCTGGTTATTTTATCCACCCATGGCCACGATGCCATTTGGTCCCAACAAAAAGTACTTATTTTTACCGTAGTTCCACTTAACTGGGTAAATGCAAGGTACATATTCTAGTTACTGGGTAAACACTTAGTAATTACTAGGTAATGTCATGGAATTGACCCATGCTTTCTTTTACAGTACAGTTCAACTGTAACTACTGGGTAATTACCTGGGAAAAACGTTTCTAGTTACTGGGTTAATACTGAGTAATTACCAGGTAAGGTCATCCAATTGACCCACGCTTTACTTTACAGTACAGTTCAACCGTAACTACTGGGTAGTTACATACTCATAATTACCTGGTAATTACCTTGAAGTATCCAGGAAAATACCTAGTAACTACCAGGTAATAAACCTAGTAATTAATAAGTGTATTACCAGGTACTTAACATGTAATTACCAGGCAAATACTTAATATTACCTGGTAATTACCTGGTAGTTTTCAGGAACATAGCAGGTGTTTACCAGGTAATTACTAGGTAAAATACCCAGTAAATACTGGGTATTACCTAATAGTTACCTGGTAATTACCGTACGGGTCTTCAACAGGGGGTACAGGACACCTAGGGGGTCCTCAGAGTTAGTACAGGGGGTCCTCCAAATCTTTGTGTGGTAGAAACCTTTTTCTTATTTTTGAGCGGTGGTTACACCGTCTCCTATACGTGGCCGTGTGTGTATGCGTCCGTGTGTGTGTGTGTGTGCGTGTCTGTATGTAGCCTGAAGTACCTTTTCTGACCACACATGTTAAGGGAGGGGCGCTGTTGTTCAGGCCAGGCCAGACACACACACACACACACACAGGGGGGAAGGGGGGGGTTATGGTTGGGGGGGGGTTATGGACCTCCACGACCACCGCTCAGTTCACACGGGTGTGATTTTTTTTATAGTAACCACTTGAACCCTAGTGTCCTTATTCTGAGAAATCTAGCAAAAAATAGCTGATCTACAAGCTCACAACGCCTCGCAGCCGGAGGCGTTGTGAGCTTGTAGATCAGCTATTTTTGGCAAAGAGCTTTGGTATAGAGGGGAAAAAGAGACGACTAATAACAGAGTGAATGGTCAAGTTTATTAAGTATTGATGGTTCAAGTGGTTAAATATCTGAAAACACAAATTTACATGAATCCAAAATACACTGATGATTGTGCTGTCAAACAATGAAACTATATGGAATCTATGAAAAGGTTTTGGGGGTCCCTGTTTCATCTCTCTCTCAACCAAGGGGTCCTTGGCCTGAAAACGTTGAAGACCCCTGATCTACAGTACTGTATATACGAACATAGTTGTCCTGTGTTCGAGGGGATTTGAGGGTGATATTTGTGATACACTTACATGTGTGTGACCCGCAGACATTGTGTCCGACTGTGTCCTTCCGCACGAGCGTCCTCAGGCTCGACCCCCAAAGCCTAAAAATGAGAGGAAATGCTAATAAACAAAAAAAAAAGCAAGTAATCATTTCATTTTCATAGCTCAAATTGTTCATTTCCAAGACAAGGGCAGCGGCAGTACAGTTCACCAGATTTAAATTAGCTCCAAAGCCGACAGGATCAAATATAGTGCGGGGAAAAAGAAGGAGAAAAAAAAAGATGAGAAGATGAAATGTGAAATATGATTATGCTAATGGCTCAATAATTGGGTTTGGCATCGTTTTCTTCGCTTGAGGATTAAATCAGAAAAAAGAAGAAAAAACTTTGACGCAATAGAGGAACAAGCAGTTCTCGGGTCTGAAAGGAGGGCACTGAGACGAGGGGGAAAAGAACACCTAATGCAGCACACGTGCACCTACTACTCACACACACAAAGTTTGGTGTTCATTTTGAGTTCCTCCTCAGATTCAATAAAACAACTTGGACTGAAGTAACCTCCACTTCCCTCTCTTAGCCACTTAAACTATAGAATACTAGTTGACCAGAGTCCCTCGGGCCTCAATGCGACTCTACACACAGTACCTTGGAGGAAAATAGCAGATCCCCAAGCTTAAGTGGCACGTTGTAAGCTTGTAGATCAGCTAGTTTAGCTGATTATTCCCAGAAAATGGAGGCTAATAATAATAATAATAATTATAATAATAATGTGTTTATGAGAGAGAGAGAGAGAGAGAGAGAGAGAGAGAGAGAGAGAGAGAGAGAGAGAGAGAGAGACACACAGACAGACAGACAGACAGACAGACAGACAGACAGACAGACAGACAGACAGACAGAAAAAGCGGCAGATTAAGAAATACACATGGAATAAAGCAAAATAAAATCTTAGGACTGAAAAGTCCTAATGTGTGCTTTGTGAGAGAGAGTGAGAGAGAGAGAGAGAGAGAGAGAGAGAGAGAGAGAGAGAGAGAGAGAGATGGCAGCGCTGGTGAAATATGGGCGAGCGTGCACTCTATGGCTGTGGTGACAGAGGTCACTCTGGGAAAAGGAAATCAATGCTGACACTAATGACTCACAGGTCAACACATAGCCCTTTGTGTGTGTGTGTGTGTGTGTGTGTGTGTGTGTGTGTGTGTGTGTGTGTGTGTGTGTGTGTGTGTGTGTGTGTGTGTGTGTGTGTGTGTTTGTGTGTGTGTGTGTGTTTAACTTTGTGGTTAACTGCGTGTTTTTAAGTACAGTATACTGTATGTGTGCGTGTGTGCAGCGATGTGTGTGTGTGTGTGTGTATGTGTGTGTGTGTGTGTGTGTGTGTGTGTGTGTGTGTGTGTGTGTGTGTGTGTGTGTGTGTGTGTGTGTGTGTGTGTGTGTGTGTACAGTGCTTGCATGCGTGCGCACTGTGCACATGTGTGCATATGCAAACGAGGTGGAGGAGGTGGTACATAAGTAGGATTTACTGTTAAATGTTAGCATGACTTTCATGATACATGTACACAAGCAGCGAGCACACACACACACACACACACACACACACACACACACACACACACACACACACACACACACACACACACACACACACACACACACACACACACACACACACACACACACACACACACACACACACACACACACACACACACATTTGTATTACTATACTTGTGAAGACAAACAAATTAGTATGAGAAAGCATTGAAAATAGCTGAAAATAGGCAAAATAATCCCAACCTCTAAACCTAACCTCTACATTTCTAATCCTAACACCACTAACCTCAATCCTTTTCCTAATTTCAAGTCCACAGTATGCCTGAAAATCTTTTTTAACCATAAAACCAAAAAAATATATATCTTGTTAGGAGTAGGACCAGGAAAATGGTCCTAACAATGTATTGTAATGTACAACCTATTTCTTTATTTTTACATCTGACACACACACAAGTATAGTAATTCAAACACACGCGTGCATACGCATGCAGACACACACACACGCGCACGCACGCACGCACGCACGCACGCACATAGGGCAGAGACAGTAAGGCACATGAGTGAGCGATGAGGTGCTGTCCATTAGTGCAGAGGTTAATATTTGATGTACGGTGCAGACAGATCGGAAGCCTTCATGTCTGCTTAATGGACGACGTCTCTTTTCAGGTCAACGCCTTTAGAACACAGTAAACAACACAGCCTGGAAGAGAGAGATGGCTCCTCGTTTAGGGAGAACGCGCCATGGCTGACGTCATTCTGCAAACATTTTTGAACAAATAACTGAATTTATTATATCGTCGCTGCCAGGTGAAAACCACATATCCCCCCCCCCCCCCCACACACACACACACACACACGCACACAGTAAGATTCTCCCCAATAATAAAACATGCATGAATTGCCCATAGAGGAGCACTACGACAATGAGAAGACCTTGCACACATAGAGGTCATTGGCTAATAAAGGCTGTGTGTACGCATGTGTGTGTGTGTGTGTGTGGGTGGGTGTGTGTGTATATGTATGTGCAATTGTGCATGGGTATATTTACATATGTGTATGTCTCTATGTGCCTTAGGTACCCTTGGGTTAGCAGGAGTTACGACCTGCTTACATTATTAAGGTGAGTAGTAGGCAATGTTATGTATGCCTAAACAGCCAGTCAATTCATTACTGATGCAATCCCCTAAGTACATGAATAAGCACAGGGTCCTCTCTCTCTCTCTCTCTCTCTCTCTCTCTCTCTCTCTCTCTCTCTCTCTCTCTCTCTCTCTCTCTCTCTCTCTCTGCCTTTCTCTCCCTCAGTGAACTGTAAAGGAGACAGAATATTTGTGCGATCCGGAGCGCTTTTAGATAAATCAGAAACGCGGTGGAAATTAATAATAAGGAATAAAACAACATTAGCTGATTAAGTATGTATGGTCTGAGTGACGGATGCAATTTACGGGCCAGGCAAGAGTTGGGGTGTCCGGAATAAGGTCTCATTACAGATCAGAGTGTGCGTGTGCAGTGCACGTGTGTGTGTGTGTGTGTGTGTGTGTGTGTGTGTGTGTGTGTGTGTGTGTGTGTGTGTGTGTGTGTGTGCGTGCGTGTGCGTGTGTGTGTGTGTGTGTGTGTGTGTGCGCCCATCGTGTTAGTAAAATGCGTCACCCGGGGTCTCAGCTTTATGAAAAGCCATGCAATCTATGATAATGAGCCCAGTGAAGGTTATGTCCACGGTGGTAAACTCATTTGTTAGAGGCAGGTTTACCACGCGTGTGCGCGTGTGTGTGTGCGTGTGTGTGTGTGTGTGTGTGTGTGCGTGTGTGGTACTTCTATATCATTAAAGAGTGGTGAGGAAAAATACTATTAAAGTAATGGTCAGAGAGTGAGAGAGTGCACGTTACATGGACGTTGCATCACAGGGATTACTTTTTCTTGCGCCGGTATGAAGATAAACACCATGATCAAAGGAATGCTCAAGTTCACACAGGGATTGGTCATGAAATCTATATGTTGGCTGTTTGTGAGCTTTATTCCATAGCTATTCATTCACAGAGTTGTCCATCTGTCCTTCACGTACCAAACTTCACTCTCCCTCTCTCCTTTTCAACCTGCTCCTTGTCCACTCCTCTCCCATCTCCCCTCTCCTTGCTGCGTAACCACTTACATACTACATCGTACGACGAACAGAAACAATGCCGATCTACAAGTTCTGCAATTGTCGCTATTTATGTATTTACCAGTATACATTTATTCAGGGGATATTCACTAGGGGTGAATATCCCTATATAAGGGATATAGTAGTTTTGCAATGCAATTAATTGATTGTATGGAAACTAAGTATTTGTGCCTTGTACTTGGCAATTTTAAGAGGGAAAATGAAAAGGAGGAGTCTAATTACCTTTCCATTCCATATAGCTACTCTTGGTCTATCGATACATTTGTGTAATCTCTGTGTTCATGTCAAGGTGGGTTTGTCCATATCTGTTGAAATATAATGTCCATGTATTTGCTAGATAATCACAGTGTTTACTTCCATAATAATGGATTTTTTACACGATTTACAGATTTCATTTCTTTGCTTAATAGTTGCTATATCGATTTTAAATAATTGAATCAAATCATATTGTATCGTATTGCCATGAATGAACCAATATCGTCCATGTATCGTATTGTTAACCATGTATCACAATGCGTATCCTATGACTGTTAAAATGTATCGTTACACCCCTAATATTCACCTATGATGAAATGCCAAAAATAAGGACCCCAATTTGAAAGTGGTTTACCACAGAGACAAACCATCCTCTTCGGTTTATCCCCTTGCCCACATCCTTTTCTCTTCTATCTGTACAATAACCATCCCTTTATGCAACCTCATTTTATTCTCCACTGCTGTCTATTCCTCTGGGTCAACTGAAAGCAGTGGGGTGGAGAAAAAACAAACATAAAGCAAAGCAAACCAACACAGGCAAACTGTACGTGTGAGTCACCACCTCACAACACAAAGCCAGGGATAGAAACATGAAAAGACCTCACTGTGACGGTGATTGGAAATAGCAAGTGTTTCTCACTAAAAAAGAATTACCACTCATCTGTACTAGAGGTATAAAGGCTGCAGGATACTCCAATCCAATCGAACAAGAACTGTGTATGGCGTCGGCAGGGATTCGTCGACAGCCCTCACTACGATAGGGTTTAGAGCAGTGTTTGTACCTCCTGGAGGTTGGTTCGCAAGACTAGTACCAGTGGTAGAAAAGTATATATATATATATATTTATTTAACTAAAAAGTATCAATTCTGCAATGTAGAATACTTGAATTACTTTCCGGAATTCAAAATGTGCATCGCGAAACATTGTGAGCTTGTAGATCGGCTATTTTCAAACAGTGTAGGTATAAAATAGAGCTAAAGTGGTTTAAGTATGTTTTAAAATATTATAGGCTAATTTATATCTGCAAAGTAACTAGAAACTAAAGTTTTTGAATAATTGTAGAAGAGTAAAAGTACAATAATTGCCTCTGAGATGTAGTGGAGTAGAAGTAAAAGTATAGGAAATTGGAAAGATTCCAGTAAAGTAAAGGTACTTCAAAATTGTACCTTGTACCTTGAACCTTGTTCGGCTAAGAGTTTTGTTAAAGTTCTTCTTCTGACGTCACTTTGTTCTTATTGACCTACAGTATACTATACAAAGTTTGTATTCAGTTGCAGTATACTGCATCTCCCAGGAGCCTAGCGCATTGAAACTGGGATAGACTAGCAACAATAAGCCTCGTCTCCAACTATACTTACTATATTTATACTTACAGTGATTCCTAAACCTTTTGACTCGAAACCCAGTGAAATGTTACTTCTCCCCGCAGCACAGATCTATACACTCAGGATGTGAACTTGAAGATCTAGTATTTTCACTATGTCCGACCGAAAATGTTTGACAATTTATGGAAATGTTGATAAAAAACTATATTCTTTTAAATTTCGTTAAGAATTTAGTTTTGTTTTATTTTTTGTCTTTTGAAATAATAATGAAAATATAGGAAACATTAAAAAGGGGATATTTAGTATTTAACAAAAATGGGTCCCAACCCATTGTTTGGGAAACATTAACCCCAGTAGCTCTACCTCACCCCAGTAGTTATGTAGAGTGTGATGCTTTACATTTGATATGATTATAAAGCTCCTATAATCCAACATGTATAATACACAGTATACAGTAGCACAGGATAATATATATACTGTATGTATATATTCCCATGAAAAAGCTTTTATTCGTATTCTTAAAGAAGGTTTGACATCATCTAGTCTTCTCCGAATCCCCCAGAGCCGTCTCTCATAGTGTGCACGACATAGATCATAATCCGCTATTGTCAATTCAAAAAAGAACAGCAGTCCTATACCAGTGTGTCTGAGACATACATACGTACAAGGGTACTGCACTGGGGTGCACGCCAGCCCCAACTGCAGAATTAAAGAGGTGGCTGAGTTGTGGAAACGCCAAGGATGTGTTGCTATCAAACTGGAGCTTGTCCAAAGGTATGTTAGCGAGCATTTTATTTTATTTTTGAGCATGCTATTTTCACAATAGAACCGTGTTATACAAAATGTAATTCCGCAACACTTAGTGCTCGTCAGGGTAGGGGGGTCCCCAGGTAAAATATAATTTTGGGGGCCGTGGCCAGAAAAGGTTGAGAACCACTGTGTCTGGGCTGGGCACTGTGCCAGGCACCTGGAACTGGTGGCAAGCAAACAAACACTGTGCTAGCCAACCCTCCATAAAGGGCACAGCCACGAAAGCAAAGAGGCACACCACCTACGCAGATGCACTGTGGCCTGACAGCGGCGCTAACAACAATGCAGAGCTCGCCTCACAGCCCTGATGCTAGACAGGAGCGTGTGGAATTAAGGCAGGGATTCAGGAGTCCCAGGTTGGTGTCGGCTGACTCTCACATCGCATCGTTGTATGCGAAAGGTTAGTGAGCTACTGTTAGAATGGGTGCACTTCATTGTAGGACGGGCTTGGAGGACAAACCCAGAAGGTGTCAATAACCTATTTTGTTGTCTACCGTTGTCTAGCATCACTGAGAGATTGAGAGATGCACAAATAAGCAGGGGCATCCTCCTAATAACTAATAGAGCACCCCTTAACACCAAATCTCATCACTGAAAATAGTCATTCTAAAACGGCTAGTTCCATTCCTTGATTTTGATTGGCTGGTTTCCCTTTAATTGCTGCGGTATATGAGACTATAATCCACACCTTGAATCAGTTTATATCAAACCCAGGTGAGTTATTTCTTTCCACAGTGTTCCACAGTGCACCAATTATCTGCCCCTGTGTTGTTGGCAAAAAAAGCTGGGAACTTTCTTGTAGCTGGGAACTACTTTCTTGCAGACCTTGTAGTAAATTATTAGTGAAATATAACAGTTTTAATTGGTACATGTCTATGTTTTTTCATGTTGCCATATTGTAACCGTTTTAGAAAAGCAATAAGCTACGCGAGGCATGTGGTTACCTGTATTTTATAACGGCTTAGAGCAGGGGTCTTCAACAGGGGGTCCGCGACCCCTAGGGGGTCCGCGGAGGTACTGCAAAAAAAAAAAAAAGGGTTCAAAAAATGATTTTGTTTTGTTTTGTTTTTTGCCATTTTTCACATTTATGTTAAAAAATAAATCATGATTCTATCCATTTTGAATAGCTTGAATACTACTATGCAATTGACAGATTGTTGATATTATTGACATTGGTTCTCAGTTAATAAGTAGTATGTTTAGAAATGGTAGTGGTACGGCCCACCTTGCTCGCTGTAACTTGTACATGTTTAAAATAAAAAATATGTCGTAGCCCCGACCCCCCCCCCCCCCCCCCCCACCCTACAAGGTGGTAGGGGGTCCCTGCTCCATCTCCCCATCAGTTTGGGGGTCCCCGGCCTGAAAACGTTGAAGACCCCTGGCTTAGAGGGTTGGAGACACCCGGCTTCACCTCGTGTCTCACCACGCCTCTCAGCCGTTATAAAATACCAGGTAACCACATGCCTCTTGTGGCTTATTGCTTCAATCTAACAGCTCACAATCATCGCATCATCGCATCTGTAAGCTTGTAGATCGGCTGAACATTTTGCCCCGGAATAATATGTACTGTATGCTAGTTTTCAAGTTCTTAATATAGTATTTCTAGCGTCACTCTAATCAAGAAACAGCAACCGGCCCAGCTCAGGTGCAATAAATCAACCAGACATTTCTCAGGTCTTTTTCTTTTCTCCACATACTGTATATACAAATGAATTAGAACAGAGGAAGACTACGCAGGAACCTATTGTGAGGACTAATGGCAGGCAAAGGGCTCTAGTGTGCTCCAGATAGGTCTATTTCCAGTTCCATCCCGAGGCTGATATATTAACAGAGGTTTACAAGGGCACAGCACTACATATGTAAGTTTGGCCTTATGGCTGACCTTACAATGCACTTAGTATCCTGTACCAGGGAGCAACGCTGCAGCCACTCCTACAAGCCATTTATTCCAGCTAACGACCGTCAAGTGCTCATAAATCAGCATTAGGAACCTCTTTCGCCCTCTCTCTCTCTCTTTCTGTCTGTCTGTCTCTCGTTTTCTCCCGCTTAGACGCGCCCCTCCTCTCCTTCTCTGCTGCTTTCCGTCTCTCTCTCTCTCTCTCTCTCTCTCTCTCGTAGGGGTGGGCGATATGGCTGATAATTATCGTTGAGGCGATACAATGTCTCCACGATATGCCTTTTCAGAGGTATCGTATATATCGTGATACAATTGCGGGAGCCTTGTAAAAAAGCCTGTTTAATCATTAATACAGAGATTCATTGCAGAATTCATTTTAAACCTGCATTTTGGTCTAAATCAGTAGTTCTCAAACTTTAAAATCTAAGTTGTCCACTTAACTCTGACATTATACAAATGAAACCAAATGGACCCGTAATGTGTATACTGTCAGAGTTACATATACTTGTAAATTGTTCAATTTAGACCTCCCAAAAGGAACCCAGAGTTGTTGTTAAAGGAGCTATAGTCAACTTTTTCATTGTAGGGCCGACACTTTGTTTACATCCTAGTCTATAGACTAGAATGTAAACAAAGTGTCGGTCTGACAATGGCCAAAATGATTATTTTATCATTATTTTACGCTTTCTGTGGTAATCTTTGAATAGAAACACATAAATGAAGCTTATTTTTTTATAAAATATTTTCGAAACATTATTTTTATTTTAGCATCCGTTTTTCAAGAAAAGGTTGGCTATATAGCTCCTTTAAGTAACTTGAAAAATAACATAAAAACCAACGTGAAAAAGAATCGTGATAAAATCGTGTATCGTGATACAGCTTGAGAAAATATCGTGATATTGTATTTTTCCATATCGCCCATCCCTACTCTCACGTGACTCTCTCTCTTCCTTATATACCAGCCCTCCTTCCCGTCATACACTCCCTACTTTTTGTCAGTGATGGAGTGATACATTTATTTTTAAACTTAAGTAAAAGTATCAATACCGCATTGTAGAAATACTCTGTTATGAGTAAAAGTACAAAAGTGACAAAAGTAAAAGTAATGTGCCATTTCACAAGTTTTCAAATGTATGAATGTATAACAATCTTTTAAAAGTAGAACGTCTACGAGCTCATCGCGACACATTGTGAGCTTGTAGATCTGCTATTTTCCAATAGCCAAAGTGTATATATATAGAGAGAGAGCTTTGGTGGTTCACGTTGTGTAATAAGCAAAATCTGCAATGTTACTATAGTTTTAAAATAATTGTAGAGGAGTAAAAGTATCATATTTACGTCAACAATACCTCAAAACAGTGCTTGAGTAAATGCACTTTGTTGCCTTCCACCACTGCTTTTTGTAAGTGCATGTCTCCCTCCGTCGCTCCATTCGCTGTCCATTTCTCCTCTCCTCTCCTCCGCCCTCCCTCCCTCTACGGTTCTATACCCGTCTCTGACATTTCCCCCCACAGTGGATAGAGATGGCTGGCCCTGAGACGTCTACCTTGCTATTGGCACCTCTATTGATTTTAATTAAGCTAATTAGTTCATTATTCCAAGGATCAAAACGGGGGCATCCATTACGGGCATGGTGGAGAAAGGCTGAGGAGCGGGGGGGGAGGTGAGGGGCTCAGAGTTAATATGGTAATGAAGACGATCAATTATCACTCACAGGAAAGTCATTAACAACAGTATTAGCATGGTCAACCATCTCGATCTCCTGACCCCCCTCTCTCTCTCTCTCTCTCTCTCTCTCTCGCTCTCTCTCTCTCTCTCTCTCTCTCACTTTCATTTCTCTTTGTCTCTCACTGTCTTTCTTTCTTTCATTCATTTTCCTTTCCTCTCTCTTTCTTCCTGCTACCTCCCACATCAGCATCTGCAGTGGTAGAAGATTAAGTGCTCCGATTTTGTAGAAATGCTCCATTACGGGTAAAAGACTTGTATGTAAAAAATGTACTTGAGTAAAAGTGTAAAAGTGTTACCAATTTATAGCATTGGCACATTATATACGTACCAAAAGTAAAAGTACGCAGTCGTTATGCAGAATGTCCCATTTTACAAGTTTTCAAAATGCATACAAAATCTACAAGCTCACAACACGTCACGATGTGAAACGTTCTGAGCTTATCCACCTCTTTCCGCGGGAATTTACTGGAGATTTTTTTGCACCACACTTCCAGTTAACAGCAGACATACAAGCTCACGTCGCATCGCAGATGCAGCCGTTGTGAGCTTGTAGATCTCACTCGGCTGCGGCGCCGGAAGCTCCGTGCAACTTCTGCGCAATGCACGATGGGATGTTGGAAAGTTGTGGATAGATCCGCTATTTAAAGGGCCACTTCACCTCTGGGACAACCGATCTTATTTTATTGTTGTTTGGGACACGATCAACACAATCCTGAGTTATTTTTTGTGTTCAATCTGTTTTTTGAGATATTTTAGTATTTCAGCATGTACTAGTGATGCGTTTTGCAAAACGCATCACTGATGATGCAAAATGCATCACTACTACATAACCCAGTTCGCAAATACCGCCATCTTGGATATTTCGCGTTGCATTGGGGGTAAGCGCAAAGCTATCTGGGAGTAAATGGGTCCATGAGCGTCTCAGCTGCTTGGGATATGCTTTGAGTGTACGCGTCTTTGCTCTCTACGTGCCGATTATTAAACTGTTTTATGTTATAGCGCTGCACTTCTTCCACTTTATCACAGATGCAATCTGTTACTGTTTTTATAATTAACAAAATAATGTCTATATTAATCTACTTGTGCAGACTCAGAGGGCTTGCCAAAAAATAAAATGAATTAAGTTGGCGCAAGGGAACTGCTTGCGCGATGCGGTCGCACAGTAGCCTACCAATTCATATGATTTGGGCTTTTACATCTCATTCAACCTTAATATGCAAACATGTTTTGTTTTGTTAATGTTATGTCATGATGGCGCAAGCAACTTGCCTGCATCGTCACCAACTTTCACCACTTTTCTTGGCACTTAATCCATCCATTGCTGTGATCAGACAGTCACTGTTCTTGCTCGTATCCAAGTGGCACTGATTCCACGACCCATAGAAGTTTGTATCCCTGTTTTATTATCCTCAACCGGGTCCGGTTCAGATCACGCCCGGTTCTGTTTGTCATAACAGTAAACCTAAACCCTGACTCCAAGCGAACCAAGAAGTCCCGTACACCGCGCTGATAAATTGGAGAAAATGTGCTTCGAGCCTTCGCCGTACAACGGTGTTTCTGCATATCTAAATGGCAGATATACAAGCTCTCAACCTGGCGAGTTGAGACGTGTTGTGAGCCTGTAGCTCTGATATTTTCAGCGATTAACACCATCGTACGACAAATAGGCTGATCTATAACAGCAGCAGCAGCAAGCTGTCAGGACAGAGTCCGAGCACGATACAAACTTTAAATGATTATGATTTTTTAATGGTTGTTCTACTTTATCGAAATAATAATAATAACAACAATAATAGGCTTAAATTATAAAATAGCCTAATAACAGCATTTGGCCAGGCGACCACATAGCCGGTGGTCTTTATAATTAAGAGCCAATTCAATATTTTAACAGTCAATGGCATATATGCCTATATATTGCAGCAAACGTGATTTGATTCTTATTAATAGACTTAATATTTATTTGTTTGTTTGTTTTTATCCCACGATGTTGTAACCCATGTTCGGTGTCAATTAATTATATTATCTAATGTAATCCTGGGCGCTACCTCTGCCAACCTGGAGACAATAACGGACAATTAGACTTACTTCTATAGCACTTTGTAACAACTGTGGATAGCATGACGTCTTCCCAGCCGTTTCGGAGGGTATCAGGATCGGGAAGACAAATTATACCCCCATCTAAAATTAGTTTGGACCTCCTCTGGTCCTCTATTTCTGTAATCTGTAGCGTATTGTTTTGGTGGTTGCAGATTTAAAATACATGCTGCACGGCAACAGGCAACTAAATCCTTCTTTAATGCATTTGACACAACAATGTCACGGTCTAATAGATAGCGTCTTAGATGAGGAACATTTAAATTACTATATTGGTCATCTGCGTCCGTCATCCTCCAAGACTATCATCAAACCCAATTGCGGCTCTGAGATGCGCCCCTAGCGTTGGATGCGCATGGACCCAAACAATCCCAGAGACCTTTGCGAATACCCGGAATGCATTGCGCCATATCCAAGATGGCGCTATTTGCGTACTGGGTTATGCTGAAATACTAAAATATCTAAAAACACAGATTGAACACAAAAAATAACTCAGGATTGTGTTGATCGTGTCCCAAACAACAATAAAATAAGATAGGGTTGTCCCAGAGGTGAAGTGGCCCTTTAAGTGTCAAGTTAAAAAACTAGGGCAGGTTGTTTTTTGTAATAATTATCTGCAAAGTAACTAGTTACTAAAAGCTGTCAGATAATTGTAGTGGAGTAAAAAAGTACAATAATTGAGATGTAGTGGAGTAAAAAAAAAAAAGGGGGGAAATACTTAAAGTGGGCGTGTCACGAAAAAACAAGGGAAATCTTTAGCATTTTTTAGCTAAAATTGTTGATGACGTCACAACGCGCCCGTACTGTACCAAGAGTTATAATGTCTGGTACCTACAATGTACATTCTCTTCCCATCCCCCGCAGGAACCAACTTCCTCTGCTAGCACAGGGCTACTGGGCTAGCACTAAAGCTAAAGCTAAAGACACGAACATTTATATAAATCTGTGCATATAAAAGTTATATTTACACACAAATCTGGTTGTTACATTCCCATTGTTCATGAGAATATGTTTGTTTATGTTTATTTGTTGAAATGGCAGATCCGCTAAAATTCACAGAGAGGGGATGTTGCCTCTCGCCGGGCATGCAGCGGGGCTCTAAAATATCCGCGCCGCTCCCCGTAGCGGGGCGCAGGGCCGCTGTAAAGATTTTTGGGAGGGGGGTCAAGATCAAAGACCTGGGCCCCCCCTCCATGTGGGCCCCCCTCTGTTTTTCGCCCATGCATAGCGCTGGCCAAAAAATACTGTTTTTTTCACGGGAGATTATTCATTTTTAAAGTAAAAAAACAAACACACAGTTAAAAACTGTTCTACACGGCGGCAGAACCATTTAGGCTTAATATAATAGTGTTTATATAAAGCATGATGTCCTAATCTTACCTTGGGAGAAAGTTCTTTCACAGTCACTCAAATCTTTCCTACACAAACCAGACTGCTCCCGAGTCCTGTTCAACGGGGGCCCCCCCTTTCCAGGAGGGGGGAAAACAGTACCCTTTATCCCGCCCTATCGACGGCCCTGCCCGGGGCGTGTCAGCGGCACTTTAAGTACAGTACTTGACTACATCTACTTAGTTACTTTCCACCACAGCTTGTGTGAGCGTGGCAGTGCGAGAAAAGGTTCATGTGTTTGTATGATAAAGGTCACAGAGAGCTCAGAGACATTGGGCGGTGGGGGGTGGTGGTGGTGGTGGTGGGGGTCCGGGGGTTTGGAGAGCAGTAAACTAAAGTGGGGCCTATTAATGCTGATCGGAGGTCAGGCTCCACGTTCCGTTCATCGACTTCAGCCAGGCTGCAGCTGGGAGGGAGCCTCTCACCTCATATGAAGGGGTGGGGTGGGGGGGCGTATAATTGTATAAAGTACACAGGGTCGAATGATGACTATGAATTTGTTTTATTTAGGGGTCATCAATGTCTAGGGCTAGTATCAATTATTCTCTCAATCAACAATGCTGTTGCTGTTGTTTTTATGTAAAAAACAAAAGCACTTATTCAGTACATTTGTGCCTAAAATGACATGACCAAAATACTATGGATGCCCGGTTTAAAGAGGTTAATAAATGAAAAGTAACAATGTTTGAAGGAGTGGTAGTTAATACTTTCAAAACTTGTTCATATTTTTCTGCAGAGTTTTGTTTTGGTTTCTATTCTAACTATGAACTATATGAGCACAAAGTAGGTCATAAGCTAACTTCTGGTGAGTGGCCCACATGATAAGAGTAATTATGTTTTCATTAACACAGATCCCTGGCTATGGAGCTAAATTTCTCACATGGCTCCCAGGCTGAAAGAATTAAAGAGGCCCCATTCTGTTTTATGGGTGCAAGCAGCAATATATAATGAAGCAGCAGGCTGCATCACTACGTAAACACATATTAGAGAACCTGGCTAGAAACAGCATTCAATTAACACATTTTGTAATCATCCCTTGTTGAAAAATAAACCTTATTTAGTTTTCCTGTACTAATAGAATCAGAATTACATTATGCATTCTGTGTCAGCTTGTTTGTGTTTCACAAACGAGGAAACGCAGGAAAGGTTGTGTCTTAATCTCTGTTTTCTTTTCCATTTTCTTAATGTGATGTGATGGTTGTTTTGACTTGTATGGCAGGGCTTCCCAAACCGTTTCCGCTCGTGACCCCAAAGAGAAATAGGATGTCTACCTGGGACCCAAACTTGTACAAATTCATTTTTAATCACTTAAAGCACATTTTCCACACTTTTAGAGCATATCTGTAGTGATAATATGGCCATACCTAACAGTAGATGGCAAAAAAGTGAAAAAAATCTTTAGTTTGTGTATTATAGACAATTACAGCCCTAAGTACAGCCACTAAACAAAAATGTCATGTGTGATGAAGTACGTTAACTTTACTTAATAATTCATGAGGTCAGAATGATTGACAGGTGCCTATGTCAATCAACTTCAGCGACTCCCCGCGAGCCGCTGGTTTGCGTGGCTACTCCCTTTCCCCACCTCCCCGTTCGTCCTCCCCGCACAGCAGAGCCAGTGTGTTGCGCTGGCCTACCTCCGGTTGAGCCAATCACAAGCCGCAGCCGACATCTCATCTCCTATGAACACAAATTGTTTCCGTAGCCGCTGCCTTGTCAGGCTATGGGAGTGACGCTGTGACACTCAGCGTCGCTCGCCAGCACGCCCGTCTTTACATATTAATGTCTTCAAAGAGTTATGGCCTGCCTACTTTTTGACCGTCAAATCACATTCCTCCCAGCGCTATATCCCTCCTTCCTGGACCGTTTCACTAGGGTATGCGTCACCATAAGGAAGTGGAGCAAGTGCAGAACTTCCGTTGCAATATGTCTTTAAGTCTCCATTTCAACAATTTCAACTGAAAATAGCCAAACTACAAGATTAGATCAACTATTTCTGTAGATTTCTGAGGAAAGGTCAAAAGAAAATGTACTCGTAACCACCCAAAAAAACATTTTAAAAAATAAAAGGAAAATCTGAGATTTAACAAAAATGAGTGAAAATTGCCGATCTACAAGCTCACAACACACCGCCATGATGCAACACGTTGTTTCACTACATTTGAAATAGTGCTTAAGGCTAAGGTCACACCTATAGCTTTGTTTCTGCCTATGTGGCCGTCTTTTTGCAATGGTTTTCAATGAGAACGGAACTGGTTAAGTCATAATGTACTTTATTTTTTTGTCTTTGAAATGTAGTGGCGTGCCGGTGATGCTCCTCCATGTCAGGTGAAAAGAAGATGGTGGCATGACGGATCGGGTATCGGAGGAGACCCGTTGTTGTTCTTCACCCTCCCAATGACTACTATGGGGATTAGCAGGGATGGGTCTAGAGTAGAGCATGGGAATGGGGGAATTGGCTTAACACGGGGGTCAGCAACCCGTGGCTCTAGAGCCGCATGTGGCTCTTTAGCGCCACCCTTGTGGCTCCCTGGAGCTTTTTCAAAAATGTATGAAAATGGGAAAAGATGGGGGGAAAAATATATTTTCTGTAGGAGGACAGACATGACACACACATTCTTAACATTTTCCAGTGCTGTAAAAATGTGCAGAATACATATTCAATTTCAACATTCTCTCCAGGATGCGCTGCAGGGAGAATAAACATATCACAAATGCTCATTATATGTATTTGTAGCCTACTTATAGTCATTTTGATAGTAGGCTAATATAGCTAGTTTAGACACTTACAGCATGTGTTGCCTTCATTATAAGGCTTATATTAGGCTTTTATTTTTTTGCGGCTCCGGACAGATTTGTCTTTAGTTTTTTTGGTCCAATATGGCTCTTTCAACATTTTGGGTTGCTGACCCCTGGCTTAACACTAAATTGGGAATATGGAGGGGAAAAGAATGTTTTCTTTTATTATCGTTTATGGGCAGGGTGTCTCTTCTTTCTATATTGAACTTTTACGTACCATGATGGCCTCAGATTCTGTGATATTTTGTACCAATGATTATTGTGATGGGAATGGGACTTGGGGTGTCATCACTGGGTGTGTGTGTGTGTGTACCTGCCTCAATGTGACACTGTATTGAAAAGAAAGAAATGTAGTGGCGTGAAAGTCACTGGACTACATTTATTCTAAAATGCAAATACTCAAGTAAAGTACATATCCTCCAATAATTTACTAATGTACATTAGTCAAGTAGATATACTTTGTTAATGTCCATCACTGGTCTTGACCCTATGTCTGGGTAAACATAGTATGGTAATGAGTGGGGAATGTGTGAGAGTAGGAATGATGAATGGTCAGGCTGAGTGGATCAAAGACACAGCCAGTGATCCTTAATGATCCCAGTTGATCTGTCCTGATCTGCACTGATCTCCCCTCAGGCTCCCAGTCTGACCCAAACTGACCCGCCGACCAGCGGGCTAAACTCTGGGAATTAAGACCTGCACATATGTACACGCACGCACGCACGCACGCACGCGCGCACGCACACACACACACACACACACACACACACACACACACACACACACACACACAGGGGTGTCACACCAAATGCTGGGCCCTGGTTACAAGGATTTTCGTTATTTTGTGCTTTAACTATTGAAAAATAGCAGATATACAAACTCTATACAAGATATACGAGTGCCGCGCTGCGATTTGTGCAAGTCTTTCAACATTTCAAATCCTTCTAAGGTTTTTAGAAAAATCTATATTTCTATGTCAGTGGTGTTCAAATATTTTCATGTGAAGGACCCCCAAAATGATATGTATCACAGACCCCCATCTCGGAATATTTTGTTCCAGGGGTGAACCCCCCCCCCCCCCCGAGAAGCAAAATTTGAGTTACAAATGTTCGCTTAAAAAATACATATATTCGAAGATTTGCACACATTTTCACAACTTTTCAAAAATAGCAGGTCGCAGCGCGGCACTCAGTGCCACGTTGTGAGCTTGTATATCTGCTATTTTTCAATAGCTAAAATATAAAATAATGAAGGCCCCTCCACCGTGGGCCCTAGTAGCTCAGTTCCCCCCCACCTTGTGACGCCCCTGTTTACATACACACACTGATATACAGCAATGCTCCCCTGTGGTGCCCACCACAGAGGAGTCTGGGGTTCGAGTCCATCATGGTACATCCGGCATTATCGAGCGTCTATATAGGAATATGATAGGCCCATGATCGGGGAAGAGAAGGCGGGCGGGCGGGGAGAGTGATATTTGTCACTGCAGGTATTCCTATGGGATGGGGTGGCAGGGAGTGTTGTGTGGGAGGAGCAGAACGGAGGCTTTGCGTCCTCTCGGTGGGGGCTCCTCAATGGCAGGATACAACATCAGCGACAACACATATAAATGCGTGTGGGAAGGAATTCATTGGCATAATGACAAAATTCGAGGAGAACATTTTGTATAATAATAATAATAATAATAATTTAAAAAAAAGCCTTAAAGTCAAAGTCTGGGGAATTTACTGTGTACACAATGATCTGCAGAAAACTGCAGAAACAAACTGAAGAGAAAAAAAATCCACAAAGGCATGTACTGCCTGTACACACACACACACACACACACACACACACACACACACACACACACACACACACACACACACACACACACACACACACACACACACACACACACACACACACACACACACACACACACACACACACAAAAGCACACAGAGAAAGAAAGGGCAAAACAAGGGAGGAAAGGAGAAAAAGTAATAAAGAGCAGAATAAAAAATGCAATGTGACTCACATCAAGGTTGCGTGTGTGCGTGGTTTGTCGCAGGAGCGGCGCCAGGGAGCTGACGTCTGACCTCAGGTGTGTGTTGTGGGAGTGCAGGGCGCTCACGCAACGCTCCAAGGTCTTCCTCTGATGGCTCAAGTCCTGCAGACAGGTGCGTCACAAGGGGGGGGTGGGGGGATGGAGCGGGACTGAGTTACTAGGGCCCAAGGTGGAGGGGCCTACATTATTTTATACTTTAGCTATTGAAAAATATCAGATCTACAAGCTCACAGCGCGGCACAGAGTGCCGCACTGCGAGCTTGTAGACCTGCTATTTTTTAAAAGTCGTGAAAATGTGTGCAAATCTTTGAATACATGTATTTTTTTAAGCGAACATTTGTAACTCAAATTTTGCTTCTGGGGGTCCCTGCCTGGAAATACATTTTGAGATGGGGGTCTGAGGCCAAATACTGTACATATCATTTTGGGGGTCCTTCACATGAAAAGGTTTGAGCACCACTGACATAGAAACATAGTTTTTTTCAAAAATAGAACTTTAATAGAACTTTAAACTATTTTTCAATAGTTAAAGCACAAAATAACGTGTAATAATGCGTTCCCAGTCTAAATGGGTTAAACCCCCTCCCCCTATGAAGAACATTCATGGGGGGCCCGCAGTGAATCCTTGAACCCAGGGCCCAGAACTTGGTGTGACACCCCTGCCTGCAGAAGAGACCATGTGAAATAAATTGTTAGAGTCAGCCCGGAGAGCGGAGTAAGCCTCGAAGAGGAGGAATAACCCTGAACCTTCTCTATTGTGTATGCAGTGCACCCTTTCTTTTAGTCGTCATCATCACCTTGGCCTTCTCAACGCTGCGCCGCCTTAAAGAGAATGTGTGTCAAACGTGTCACCATAATGTGTCGGGAGGATGAAAATCGCACATGTGGTTTAGAGGCCCTCGTTCCTTTCCGTCATTCAGGCCAAGGACCCCTTAGCTGAGAGAGAAAAGAAGCAGGGACCCCCCCCCCCCACTACATATTGTATAAAATTGTGTTGCAGATTGAACTTTTTCATACAGTTCATAAATCGTTTGACAGCACTATCATCACTGTCATGTGTATTTCAGACGTTTAACCACTTACTGTAAACCCTCAATACCTTGTAAACTTGACCTTTGACTCTGGACTTGGTCTGCTCTCTCGCACAACAAATCCCTTTGCCAATGTTCTCTCCAGAATATGGATGCTACAGTTCCAGTGATTCATATAACAAAAGATTTGGTGGCCCCCTGTAGTAACTCTGGGGACCCCCTAGGTGTCCCGAACCCCCTGTTGGAGACCCAGGTGTTGGAAGAAGAAAATGTTGGGAATAATGTCACGTGTGTGAGTCAACCCTTCACAGTAAAGTATTCATTTCAAACTTGAAATGTGACTGTGTACTTTATATCGGATTAATAGGCAAAAATCTACATATTTAACCTGTTCTTGTCATTCCATCTCATCCTACACCTGGTCCCATGAACCCCACCCAGAGGCTACCAAATCACAAATCAAATACTAAGACAAAAGGTATCAATTATTTGTAAAACAAACAAAAGAAAACAACAACAAAAAACATTTAACCTAGGTCTGTATTGTCGTCTGGGGCACATGCTGATTTTATCCATATTAGCCTACAGATGACAAATGGACGACAGGCTAATTGCTATGGTCTTAGAAATGGAGAATATAAGCCTCAGATTTCATGATATTATGACCACAAAAGCAAACTCTGTTTAGTGTCCATTACTGCTCGAGACCCATTGTAGCATCAACAGGCCCATACATTACGATTCAATCAGACGTTAGCCAAGCTCTTATTACGGAGCTCATTGCATCGTTTACATGCTGGAACGGTCCATAAGTAGCTCTAAATGCTCTTCATTTGATTGGATTTCACATTATGGACATCGGAGGAGAAATACACTGGTTGCGTCCCCCTGACTACTACCCCTAACAGACTGTTGAGTGAGGCAGTCCATTTGTGTATATTTGTTTACTGAAAACACACTGGGAGGACATGAACAGACGCAGTGCATCATTTAAAGATGGGTGAAAATGGAGATTCAAAAGCTCAGAAGATGGTTCAATGTCACTGCGACAAGCCATTATGTTTCCCCAACAATGTGTCTTGCTGCCTTGCTGTTGTCGGCAAGGATAACAAGGACGACACCAGTAAAAAAAAAAAAAGGAATACTTTCTGTTTTTACAGCATGGCTCTGCGAGAGGCTAGCCGTCTATGAGAGGGTCTGTGTCATTTAAGGCGCTCGGGCGTCACAGAGGAGACTATAGACGGGTTTCTTGTTTACAAACATTGAGACTAAATGCACAGGTGACTGTATCATGTAATCAGTCCGTCCAATCCCCAAACCTGTTGTTTTGGGGAGCGCTGGTTAAGCCTGGTTTCATTGGCTAATTTTGGTACCGAATCAAACGTGACGTGGACCAGAAACCCGTCTATGGGTCTTATACGAACACAAGTGTCCTGAGATTTGGGCGAGGGAAGTCGGGCAGGGAGGGTGATCTTTCTCCCATGACTAAATTGAGATTTAATTAAGTAAATATAATTGGCAACTCTAAATTATAAAAAGAAAATGCTGTCATACTGTAAGATGACTTCACAGGCTAGCCACATGAGATCCACATTTGAGCCAAGTCAGATATCGTCACTGTCGGGCAGAAACCTCGTATCTCCAAGTTTCAAATGTGTACGTTATTTCGTAAAGTAATGCCCAGCTTCATCATACAAGACAGTCGCACAAAACTAGTGAAAACAGCAGATCTACAAGCACACAATGCCTGGTGATGTGAGGCGTTGTGTGCTTGTAGATCAGCAATTTTCACTATTTTAAATCATTTTAAAAATGATATACAAAACGGTTTTAGACATGGTTAGACAAGGTTTCCAGCCAACAACAACAATATGGTTCCTAGCTGGCAGGTGGAAAACTCATACGCTTACGTCTAAAACTGTAACTTTTCAGGATTGTTAATTCCAAAATATCAGAATGTTTATTGCTGATCTAAGCCCGAAGCACGTAGCATAGCGAAGTGTTGTGAGCTTGTAGGTTGGCTACAAGGTTTCTGTCCGACAGCAATGATATCTGCACATAGGAGCCAAGTTCGAGATCCAGTGGAGCCACGCTGTTTGTTCTTATGTGGAGCCCAAAGATCCACATAATTAGATTGTGACACAAGCCAGTTGGCTCTGTGAATGACCCTCGCTCCGTACTGATAGATACTCGATGTACTACATAGCATGCAATATTTACAAAAAACATGCAATCAGTAAAATAGAGAAGGCTCATTGTCAAAGTGTAGTGGAGGCCCCCCCCTCCCAACCCTCTAGTCACCAGTGGTGCAGACGCTGCGCCCTTAACAACTTGGGTGCCAAACTCGTTCAGTAACGAGTTAAGGCCACTAGACAAGACAAGACAACAAGGGGTTAACTGGTACAGCTCTGCGTGCATGCTGCGTGCCCTGTGAATGACCCTAGTCCATACGTCACCCCGTAGCTCAGAGAGAGAGAGAAAATGGCACGAGCTGGTTGCATTGATTTCCATTCTAGGCTGAAACATAAAAAGGGCTTTATCTCTGAATGAGGTGAAAAGAACGCCAGGGAAGCAGAGATCTGATTGTTTTCACGGCGACACTTTACCGCGATGGTCGGCCGCGGTTTGGATTTTAGTTTCGCGAGCGTTTGTAAACAAATGGATTTTCTTCCTCAATCGTCAGTGGACACTCACGTGCACACGCACGAAGCTTCCGAGGCTCTTCAAAATAAAGCGTGAGTGAACGGCGGCAGCAGCAACAGCTAGAAATGTTAGAAACCTTAGCATCCCATGTGTTAAGAGTCAACACATCAAGTGTTAGAACATCAATAGAAGTACGCGCCGAAGTGAATAATTCAATATGGGTCATTAATGAATTATTAAAAATAACTACAGTATAAGCCACTTGCATGTCAACACACTTGGAGCAGCATAATGATAGATAAACCATAGGATTTTAAATACTCCATCCTTGATGAGCCTGGAGTGTGGCAGAGAGAACAAAAAGAATAAGTCTTATGAAAATAGAACCCACACAAATGCCAGTATTCATGATGTGTTGCCGAAGCTTGCCACTGGAAGAAAATTAAGTTCGGGGCTGATGGAAGCTGAAGAAATGGGCAGCATTGAATGTTGTGTTGCGTTTCCGTGACCTTTTTGAACCGAGTGGATTGGAAGCACACAAAGCTAACCCTCTGACCTCCTCCATAATAGCAGATAAGTGCTGAGAAGTATAATAAGGCCCATGATTACTTTTGCTGTGTGTAAAACCCACTCAGGAGAGCAACCGTCGACAGAGGCCCGACCATGGTGAAATTGTTACAATGCCTTTAAGGTCACCACATCAAATTCAAGTGGCCATGTGTATACAGCTCTGCCCTGTGTTTATGCAATCTTTATTAATTTATTTTAAAGAAAAGACAAAACCTTGAAAGAGAGGCTTAATGCACACTACTTTGCCACCTCCACATTCCAAACCACTATTAATAAATAATAATTCATTTCTCAGGGAACCATGAATAATAATTACAGAAGAACTTTATCTGCCTGAGAGTGCTTCATGACCTCCGTCATACCACCGATCCGAGTCATAGTGACGAAGGGCCGTGGCCGAGAAACCATTGTACCCGTCTGTCTCTGTATCTGTCCCTTTTATGGCAAAAGAGATCCCTGAGAGTGGCATTTGGTCTGTGGTTTGTGAGCTCTCCTGTAAAATGTGCAGTCTGACAGTGACCCCTTATTTCAAGCGACAGATTGGTTGCTAAATTCAACACATCCTTTTTCACAATAGACCTCATTGACTTTTGCAGGGAGAAATCTAAATGTAGAAGCAACAATGTGCCTCCACCAATGGGTTCTTGGATGTGATCACGTTGTCATGCATTACAGCACTGTGGGATATATTTGAGTTTTACCTGCCAAAACAGGTCTGAGTAGGGGGGCCGTGTGCAATCGTAGGCCAGAAAGAGGCAAATGTCTACTGTATGAGTTACATGCTTCTCTAGTCATGTCAATACATGTTTTGTATCACATGCACTGCACAGACGCGTGTGTTGTCCAGTCACTGACATACAAAAGTATCTCTGTAGCCATTAAACGAAACGGGTTTCTTACATTGATGCTCCTACATCATGCACGTACCAGTTAAAGTTACTTTCCATCCCTCATATACTGCGTGCACAGTGCACATCCCATAACCCACACACTGCACATCATTTTGGAGCTCATATCTTTGAACGGGTAAGGGCTAGTCTAATATAAATGGTAAGACGGAATTCATTTCCCAGTGGATTCCTCGCAACTCAAGTCAGTGCAACCACACTTACAATTTCCCAGAATTGCAGTTGTTACAGTACATGTATTCGTCATAGATACAATCTCTGCACGTTATCAAGTTCTGTTTAAAATTAAATACATAACGTACAGTAGCATGCTGTTATTACACCCAGGGAAACGTAACATGGCATAGTCATCTTTCCCATCATTCGCCACCTCAAAGTGTCTAATCAAACAGAGTGTGTCACTGAAATGACCAAAAAAAAAGCTAAACTTACATCAATCGTTTCACCAGAGCAACTGAGCTTCATCTCCAGCATGGAAACTTTGGTATGTGCTTCTTTCTGCAAGTCCTCAATGGTCTGGACCAGCACCTGGTTCTGCTCTGCCAGGTCATTCACATAGGATTGCAGGACAAGCACTTTCATCTGAATGGACAAACAGGACAACACAGGGAAATTAGTCGGTAGGCCAGTGGCTGTTTTTGAGCGGCTCCTATACGTGGCTTTGCGCTTTGGCACCATACTGTATGTTTTTTCCAGAGGTTTTCCCAATGCATGACGTATGTTTGACATAAGCTTTCCAAGGGTTTTCCCATGGGGTTATAACTACACATGACAATCAGGATAGAGCCCGCACAGGCACACACCGAGGTGTGCGTTATTTGGGACAATGATCATGTTGTGGATCAAAACAAGATCGAAACAAACCGGATCCCGAATCAGCAGCAGGAATTTAGTAAATTCACACACTTTTTTGTGGTATGGCGAAATTATAAAAATCCTGGGTACTACTGGGTAGTAATTCCAACTTAAACACAATCTGTAATCATTTTGTAGCGTTCAGGACAGGTTAGGAACATGCAACGTTTCATACTACTAGCATTACCATAATATAAACACTCGAAATTGGGTAATATTTTTCAGACAACATTGTTAAACCGGGCTGTAAAAACTAGCTTTGGCACCTGGGTACACAATCAATTGCTTACCACCCTGAGCTAACACGGACAGTTTCTGTTGGCAGATGGGCAAGATCATCAAAATAATCCTGGGTTTCCGAGGCTAATTGCTTACTAATACCTGCTTTAATTACTGCACCTTAAACAAGTGTTATAAACATGTTTGTAACCATCATATCATAAAGCCAATGGGTTTTACGGATGAAATGAGCAATATGTTTTAGAGCATAAAGCTTTAAGATTGACTACTCATGTCAACATTTAGGACTTGGAAGCGCTTGGGTTCTGGAAATATAACCTTGTTATGTGGGCCCACTACTGGGGCGGACTGACCGAAACCCATCTCTGAAACCTTGTTACCCTCGCTTTGATGCACAGCCCCAGCTCGCACAGGCCACATTCTGGAGCTAAATTATGTCACATGACAATCCCCATGATTAGGAACTTTTTTTTTTTTTTTTTGATATGACTATGGATCTCTGTTCCTGATTTCTCCCCGCTCAGATGGATACTTAATGCAATTTGCCACCTGTTACAAGTGCTGCGGTCTTTATGAAAGCACCCCTATGCTTCCTCAAGCCATTTGTCTAGCAGGACGGCCGGGTCATTCTCACGATGACCCAGCAGCCTTTGTGCACAGGATGCACTCTCATTTGCTTCAGATGAACACACGTTACAACAGACCTGGTTTGTCTAAATGGATACAGATAAATGAAATTATGCACAAACAGTGAGGACAATTAGGACTGGGCTTACCGGTATGTACATTTAAAGTGATATTTTTGTCTAAAACAAAGGGTTTTTGTTTAAAAGTTAAAGCTCTTTATAATAATTGCTATAGAGTGTTTATTCAGTAACAGGGGTCTCTCCACCTCTACATTTCTTTTAAAATAAAAATAGATTGTAGCTCTTAATAGGTGTAACATTGCTTGAATCAATGTTTTTGTTTGTATATTGTTTATTGCGAGCAAAACCGACGGAGCAGGAGACATAGACCAGATTTTTTCGTGCAGGGAATACGTTTGCAGGAACACCGCACTGTGAAAAAAATACAGCTTCCGGGAAAATTCAGCCCCACCTTAGCATCAGGGATGCTAAGGTTTCTAACATTTCTAGCTGTTGCTGCTGCCGCCGTTCACTCACGCTTTATTTTGAAGAGCCTCGGAAGCTTCGTGCGTGTGCACGTGAGTGTCCACTGACGATTGAGGAAGAAAATCCATTTGTTTTCAAACGCTCGCGAAACTAAAATCCAAACCGCGGCCGACCATCGCGGTAAAGTGTCGCCGTGAAAACAATCAGATCTCTGCTTCCCTGGCGTTCTTTTCACCTCATTCAGCCCCACCTCCTAGAACGGTTTCTGTTTACACTATTTTACTGCTGGGGACTGCCCCATAGGTCGAACTCCCATTGGGTCGAACAGCGTCGGCAGGTTAGATAATTACCCGCGTCACGGTTACCGAGGTTAGGTTTAGGGTTAGGGTTAGAGTTAGGCATAGTTTTCCTGAGGCTAGGATTAGGGTTTGGATTAGAGTTTGGTGGTCGATCCAACTTCCTGATTGGCAATGTTTACGCTATGTTTGTTCCGGATTAAAACAATAGTCTGGTTGCCCTACTAGCAATGGGGAATTGTGAGTGTGGTTGCATATTGTAGCCAAATTGTCATGTGAAGCTCGACCAATCCTCGAACTAGAGAATGCTGCTTCCTGATTGGCTAAAAGTTTATCCAGGAAAGTGTGTTGACCTCTAGGCAACCACACTAACTAGAACGATGCAATTCTGGGAAATTGTGAGTGTGGTAGTCTCTTCATTGTCTGGATAGCTAAATTGTCATGTGAAGCTCGACCAATCCTCAAGCTAGCACCCCTCCCCCATTGAACTCAATGGACTTACTCTATAATGGTGATGTCACCGAGAATGCTGCTTCCTGATTGGCCATGAGTTTACACAGAAAGAAATGATGACATCACTCTGTGTTTTTCAAGGGTTTCCCCATTGGATGACGTCACTGAATGCTGCTTCCTGATTGGCTATGAGTTTACCCAGAATTGTCTAGAACTATAACGTGTTGCCCCCTAGGCAACCACACTAACTAGAAACAATGCAATTGCAAGAAACAATGGGAATTGCGAGTGTGGTTGCCTATTTATTGTCTGGATAGCCAAATTGTCATGTGAAGCTTGACCAATCCTCAAGCTAGCACCACTCCCCCCATTGATCTCAGGTGACGTCACGGAGAATGCTGCTCCTCCTGATTGGCTAAAAGTTTATCTAGAAAGAATGAAAGAAATAATAAATACAAAGAAACAATGATGGTAACAGTGGGGTTCGAACCCACGCCTCCGGAGAGACTGGAGCTTGAAGCCAGCGCCACTGGAGCTTGAAGCCAGCGCCACGCTACCGACAAAGCTCATCAAAGACAAACGTCACATAAAAACATAAGATAAGTGCATCTGTCTGGAACTCCATATATGGAGATAAGGACGTACAGCTCAGAAGGAGTTCTCTAACTATCTCCTTGAATTAGGATAAGGCAAACACACACAAGGGGACACTGAAATTCAGGTCCACATTCCACAACACCTGCAAAATGGATGTGTTGACAAAGACAACCTTCTCAAAGGCACTGTATACACTCCTCTGAACAACAGCAGAGAAATCAACAACTGCTGCTTGGCCGACTTCCCTGGAGAAGAGACTGTGTACTTTTCAGCTGACTCCATTCAGGAGGACAATCACAAGGACTCCATGCCCATGGAATTCTTCAATGCACTGTCACCCTCTGGAATCCCTGATCATAACCTGAAGTTGAAAGTAGGCGCACCAGTCAACCTGCAAGTCGTTCCTGACCGCACTCTCAAAAATGGCACCATAATGGTGGTAATGCAGATGATGGACAAAATCATTGAGTGTGAGATTGCAGTAGGCAGAAACCCCAAGGATACCTCACCATGACAGAAGTGATGAGCTTCCCTTCACCTTTATTAGACTATAGTTCAGATTAGTGTTATCTGTTACCATCAATGAACGAGTTGGCATATACTTGCCTCAGCCTGACATGGCCAACTCTACACAGCCTTCTCCAGGGGAAAGAGGGACAGCAACGTCAAAGAGGAACAAAAGATAACATTGTTTTTATACCTGATCATTCAAGCAATATGTTTTCTGACAGTTCCACACGGAAATTCACAGTAGCCTACTCTCCTTTGAAGCAGAGTACCTCTGCTTAATATTTTTCTCAGACAGTGTGCAATGACGGACAGATACAGATCTACATATATGACCATATCAGTTGGATCACTGCTGCAACGCAGCTCAACATAGATCTCTAGACGTGAGCCCTTCTAGTAAATAATAATGCAGGTAAACTGACTGAAAGCTTAGGACAGTGGTTCCCAAGTGTCCTAAGTCAAGACCCAAAAGAGGTTTGCGCGGGACCCAAGCTAATGAAAACAGCGGATTTACAAGCTCACAACACATCACTTTGCACCGCGTTGTGGGCTTGTAGATCGGCTATTTTCACTACTTATTAAACATAATTTTTTTGAAGCGGTGAAAGCCGCTTCCAAGGAGTGGCTTTGTGTGTCCCGTGCGTTCAGGATTGAGGATTGGTCAAGCTTCACATGACAATTTGGCTCTCCAGATAAAATCATTCATTAATTAATTCAGAATTCTCCTGATTGGCTAAAAGTTTATCTAGAAAGAATGAAAGAAATAATAAATACATAGACACAATGTTGGTAACGGTGGGGTTCGAACCCACGCCTCCGGAGAGACTGGAGCTTAAATCCAGCGCCTTAGACCACTCGGCCACGCTACCGACAAAGCATATCAAAGACACACGTCACATAAAAACGAGTGCATCTGTCTGGAACTCCATATAAGGAGATAAGGACGTACAGCTCAGAAGGAGTTTTCTAACTATCTCCTTGAATTAGGAGAAGGCAAACACACACAAGGGGACACCATCTTGATCCAACTCGACCTTAATCCCTAGGTATGTAGGTATGTCCCTATGTGAGCAGTACCAACAGGTGATGCTGTTGAGCACGCACGCACGCACACACACACACACGCGCACGCACGCACACACACACACACACACACACACACACACACACACACACACACACACACACACACACACACACACACACACACACACACACACACACACACACACACACACACACACACACACACACACAGACCAACCCAACACACAAGGAATGAGGGGAAAATATGTATTTGACTATCTATCAGGAGTCAAGACTTGTCTAACTTACCTCTTATTCTTTACCATTTTTGGAACCGAAATAGGGAAACCGTTAGGAACTGGAATGCAGAACCAGAACCAGACTCATACAAATCCTAAAATACCCATCCCTATGCACCGCTGTCACTTTTCTAATAAAGTCTTCAATCAATCAATCAAACTTCACTCTGTGGTGTGATCTTTTTCTTTTTTCTGTGAAAATCTTGGGGAATGTGTTTTTTCTTTTTTTTTATGTTTTGAAATAATAATAATTACAAAATAAATGTAGGAAACAAAAAATTAAGGGGCCGACAAAAATGTGTCCGCGACATACAAATGGGTCCCCACCCACTGTCTGGGAACCAGTGGCTTAGAGCAGTTGTTCTCAAAGTAGATTCATTCCAGGGACTCTGTGGGTTCCTTTAGTTTATGGGGGTCTAAATTGACCCTTACAAATATGTAACTCTGACAGTGTACAAATGGAACCAAATGAACCCTAACGGGTCCATTTGGTTCCATATTTGTACCCATGTCAGAGTTAAGGGGAGACCTTGAAATTTGAAAGTTTGAGAGACACTGGCTTTATAGAGGACTTGTCTTTTACCTACCCGCAGAGTGTCTTCTTGGGTGCCGTCGGTCTCTTCTACATGTCTCAGCCTGTCCTCATGAAGACACGTGAGTTCACTGAGGAGACGTCTGATGTCCAGTGCCATCACCTCCTCCACGCCGCTCAGAGAAGAAGGACTGCGGACCTGGGCTCTCTGTGCCTCGTCGTGCCGTGGCCCGGGTCCGGGTGACAGCTGTGTGTCACGGTTTTTAAGTCACAAAAGGTCGCAAAAAAGCAGTGTTGGAAAAGTACTCACATTTTGTACTTGAGTAAATCCAAGTAAAAGTCCAGAATTCAGAATGTACTTGAGTAAAAGTATGAAAGTATTGTCATCAAAATGTACTTAAAGTACCAAAAGTAAAAGTACAAAATGTTTGAAAATAGCAGATCTACAAGCTCACAATGCGTTGGCTTGTAGATCTGCTATTTTCAAACAGCCAAGGTATAAAATAGAGCTAAAGTGGGTTAATGTATATTTTATAATATTATAATTCACACCTGCAAAGTAACTAATAACTAAAGTGTTCAAATAAATGTCAGAAGCCTGGGTTTCTTCCGATCGCCAAATGAAGCCTGGGTTTCCGAGGCTAAATAAATGTAGTGGAGTAAAAGTACAATATTTGAATCCAAGATATAGTGGAGTAGAAGTAAAAGTACTAAAAATTGGAAATACTCAAGTAAAGTACAAATACTTCAAAAGTGTACTCAAGTACAGTACTTAACCTAAGTAAATGTACTTAGTTACTTTACACCACTGGTTAAAAGTCGCAAAAAAGTGTATGACTTTCAATGTTTTAAACTAAAACAGACACATGTAGCATTAGCAGGTGGAAATAATCAGCTGCTTACATTGTCAAACAGTCTTTAACACAACTGCCGTCACTTCAATAATATAAATTACTTGTAAAAATAAAAAAATAAATGTTAAAACCATAATATGGAGCATGTACCATACATACACAGTATTTTTTATTTAACTTCTTACTTGTTATAGCTTCGTAATGTTAAAGTTTGCTCGCCTCTCGCCTCTATGCAGCTGCGTCCATCGTTACCGACAACGGTCTAGCTCGCTCCAAAAACAGCAGATCTATAAGCTCACAACGCGTCCCGGTTGCGACGCCTTGTGAGCTTGTATATCCGCTGTTTTCGGCTGAGACTTCACAGACTGAATGCATGGGACTCCTTTGCCGCCCACGTTGCCGCTGCGCCCTCCGATTGGCTGGCCGCGGTCAGGTCGGCTGTTAATGTTCGCTGCCATTGGTCGGTTTTGCTCTAGGGGGCGGGATTAGCGTGCAACAACCCCGGAAGTAGGTTTTGTTTACATCTGTGTATACATGTAACATACAGAAGAGTCTGCTGTTGCCGTTGTCACGTCCCAAGCAAAGGCAATGGGTAAATAAATACCTCCCCGTCGTGTCGTCTAGAAACCCAGCATGTGCGTGCATTAGTGTGGTATTTTGATTATCTGTGTTTCTTACCGAAAGCGATGAGATGCGTGCGTCTGTTTCAGGCTTAGCCACGTACAGAATGTCATCATGATGATGTATGTCTAGAGGTCTAGGAACACCAGTCTCTGTTCAATAGTGTTGTCCAGTTGTGTGTGCAGTACACAATCAGAATCATAGCTTGTGCATAGATCCTTTCCGAGCTGTATAGCGGAGGGAGAGGTTCCGAAAGGAGCTAGCTTGTACTTCATGTCTTCATACTATTGTGCAGTCGCTTCGCTTCCAAAATCAGATGAATCGTTGTGGCAGCTTTTCACCATCCATCCAGTGACAGTGACAGTCACTGTAGAAAGACTGAAATGTTATGATTGCGACCGAAGGTCCCAGTTGAGGTTGGTAACCATGAGAAATGTCGCAGCTTGTCTCCGTGTCATTACACTTTTTTTTTTTTTTTATTCTTTTTTTATTGACAAAATATTACATTACATACAAAGAACAGTTCAAAAAGCAGTCACATCACAATAAAATTAAGAAATACAAAGAAAAATATAATAAAATAAATAATAAGCTCGAGGTTACTTAGGTAATATATTCATCACAGATTCTTATGGTTTTCACAGCTTTAGTGTTAGTACAGTGTTTTAAAGTATCTAAGTATGACAATAGTAGGGCTTTAAAAACAACAATATTTGGACGTTGGTTGGCAAATTTGGTACAATGAATATGATATTTAGCTAGAATTAAGAGAAGGTTAATAACATACATTACACATTTTTATGCTCTATGGGTTTGTCGCTCTGACATCATGCTCTGATGTCACCGTGATGTCAGGGGAACCACTCTTAACAGAATGGGTTTGCTGCTCTGACATCATGCTCTGGCTTGATGTCCCTTTTGTTCTCATATATTTTATGCCCATATATAGGCCTAGTCGGCAATGTGATGTCAGAACTGAACATGCCCATATATGGGCATTCCAAGATCACACTTGCAAATTAATTACATTCTTGTCCTTTTATGCCCATAAATGGAGATCCCTCTCAGTGTCATCAATATTAAGGGCATCTCTGAGAATGCCCATATATGGGCATGTTCTGACATCACATTGTTGACTATCATGCAGGGGTCTCCATATATGGGTAACTGGACCGATATACATCACTGGCAAGATAGCCAAGAATTGGCGCGACCTTGCCCTTTAGGGCGAGCTCGCATGTCGCCCTGAGGCGTCTTACTATATCTTACTATATTGTCTTTTCTGTCTCTATGCAGTGTTGTTTTCCAGTAGGTCTACTTGCTGCTGTACATACATGCTCTATCGGATAGATATGCTGTGTCTATATTTATAGATACATTTAGTTGAATTTTCTTTTTCCCCCTGGCTCCCCCTCTTCTTATCTTTCTCCTTTCTGGAAATAACAAACGATGGCACAAAACACTTGTTTTACCTGTAAACCTGTGATGTGACAATAAAGCTGATACTGATTCAGTTCTCTGTACATTAATTGAATAATTTATTAGAAGTTTGCAATAAAAAAGGTACAGTTTCATGACAGTACAAATCACTGGTACAAGGTCAACTAAAAGGAGAGCCTAGTAAACTTTACTGCTTATTAAATAAGTGGTTCCTGTGTACATTTTACACAGGAACCACTTTATCTATCATTGAAAGACAGACGGATAGAACACAGTACTTTGCATAGGATAACATCAATTATAAAAGAAGAAAAAGAAAGGAAATAAACAGAAGAAGCAGATCATTACAGTGGAAAGGGGGAGGTTAGTCTGTTTACAAGTTTCGAGTAGCAGCCGCTTGTAGGTGACTTTCCAGACCGATTTTGAAGGAGGTTATAGGGATTTACTCTCCTTTAGGGTTTATGGGAGTGCGTTCCAATGATGTATCATGTTAGTGGTATGGCATGAGAACAAATTTGAGCCTGAACGTGATTAGTGGAGCTGCCTCTGGTGTTGTAGTTGTGGACATCCTTGACGTTTGTGAAGTAGTTAGTCAGGTACATGGGTATCTTGGTGGTGTAGTGTATCTTGTACACCAGGCCCATTGCAAGATGCTGTACTCTTGTCAGCTACTGGGAGCCACCCCACGCTTATGTGGTTGCGACCGTCAGGGAGCAGTTTACTATGAAAACCTCCACCGGCCGTCCGTCCGTCCGTCCGTCCGTCCGTCCGTCCGTCGGTCACACGTCACACCTTTGCCCTGCTCATATCTCCGCATCAGTATGACATCACACCACATGTGTACACAAACCTTTGTGTACGTTGCTGTGGCAACAGTCTGTTGTTGCTGGTTTGTTAGTGTACGTTAGCAACCACCTTAGCAACCATGGTTTTACCCTAGCAACCAACTGTTTACCCTAGCAACCAACTATTTACCATAGCAACCATGTTTTTTTACCCTAGCAACCAACTGTTTACCATAGCAACCAGATACGCAGAGCAGGGATCTCCATATATGGGCATAAACAGGTGACATCACACTGATTTCAGATACTCAGAGCAGGGATTTCTCCATAATATATGGGCATAAAAGGGATTCTGTTAGGGATCTCCATATATGGGCATAAAAGGGATTCTGTTAGGGATCTCCATATATGGGCATACAAGGGATTCTGTTAGGGATCTCCATATATGGGCATAAAAGGGATTCTGTTAGGGATCTCCATATATGGGCATAAAAGGGATTCTGTTAGGGATCTCCATATATGGGCATAAAAGGGATTCTGTTAGGGATCTCCATATATGGGCATAAAAGGGATTCTGTTAGCTGTTAGTGATCTCCATATATGGGCATAAAAGGGATGCTGTTAGGGATCTCCATATATGGGCATAAAAGGGATTCTGTTAGGGATCTCCATATATGGGCATGAAAGGGATTCTGTTAGGGATCTCCATATATGGGCATAAAAGGGATTGTATCCCAGATGATGCCCTGTTAGGAGGAGATCCACACTAACAGAATCCATATATGGTCCTACCGACAGCTGCTATAAGCCAACCCTGGCGATAAGGTCTGAGTCGAAGAAATGCTTCTTTCCTGGCAAGAATTGCCCCTTTATACTGTAGGGCTCGTTTGTGTATTGTATGACATCACGCCACATCATCGGCTGAGGACTGTGTGATGTCATCATATCTCCATATATGGAGACATAAGTTGCTCATGCCCAAATATGGGCTGGTGAGGTCAGACTTAGTGTGATGCGTAGGTTATCTCCATATATGGAGATTCAACTTCAATGAGTAACCATGGCAAACTGTCAACTGCCCGTATGTCTTGATAATTGGTAAAACAAACTTTTGGCCTATTTGTGGAGATAAGCGACCAACGGTCGCTTATCTCCCGATTAGGGAGTCTTACTGGTGATAAGCAGTGAGTTGGGCCCGTGAGGAAATACTAGTACTACATAGGGTTAGGTATGTGAGGGATTGAATGTCCCTGTGGAGTCTCAGAAGTAATGTTGGAGAACCCTCAGACCGGTGCCCGTTGGGCAGAATAGTCACCATTGACGTCCAGGTGTGCAATACCCGTTATATCCGTCTGTCTGTTTGTGTCCCTTTCATGCCCATACATTAAATCTGGGCACTGTAGTAGTGATGTCAGTCAGTGATGTCAGTCATCTCGGCGGACAGACATTCTGTAAATTAATAGTTCGATGTACAGTTTCTTTCAAGATCAGATTAATCATTTTGGCAGTTTGGAAGACTTAAAACCATCCAGTTGAATATATATATATATATATATATATATATATATATATTTATTTATTTATTTATTTTTCAGCTGCGCTAACCGCTCCTACATCTGGCTTTGTGTGTATGTCCGTATGTCCGTATGTCCATATGTCCCGCACAGCTTGGCATTGCTCAAGCTTCTCAGGAGGTTTTGTGCATTAAAGGCAAGGCTCACTTCACAGTGGGTGTGATTTATTTCTCTTTTCCTTTTTTTCTTTCCCTAACTGTGTGACTGTGTTGAAGGTTGTTTATTGTTCTTCTGTACAGGTGCATAATGGTATAAAAAAATGTTACTGCAGCAGCAGTAATGATAATCAACAATAGTGACAGGGAGAAAAATAAGCAACCACATTATATATGGTACATACATATACGCTATGGCAGTCAGTGCATAGCTGTACACTATATACAGTAATGCTTTCTTTAACAGAATATACTGCTCCACATCATCCAATTATTCCTCTAAATAATCGGTGCCAGCGATCAAAAACTGCCACATTGACATTCATAGCAAAGTTGATCTTATTGATTTCCCAGAGATTATACTGACTTCATTCCTGTCATCTCAGTCACCCGTCTCTACTCGTTATATCTCCCTTTCCCAGTGTGTGTGTGTGTGTGTGTGTGTGTGTGTGTGTGTGTCTGTGCTCTGCACTGTGCACTCGCTCACACTCTAACCAAAACCTAATCCCTCCGCTGTCATTATCACATAATGCTTGACTTATTATCAAAATGGGGCAGATTTGGATTTTTGTTGTTTTGTTAAAAACACTGATAAGCCCCAGAGCTGAAGAATTAAGAGACAATGCCATTACGGAGAGAACGAACATGCAGAGCTTGATTACGTGCTTGCGTGCGTGCGTGCATGTGTGCGTGCGTGTGTGTGTGTGTGTGTGTGTGTGCGTGTGTGTGTGCGTGTGTGTGTGTGCGTGCGTGTGTGTGTGTGTGTGTGTGTGTGTGAGAACACTTAGTATAATGAGTGTGTTTTTAAAAAGAAATCACTAAAGTTAAATTGGGCTGTGATCTCACTCTGGGGTGAAAAGGTCACAGACCGTACAGTTTTTCCGGGGGGAAAAAAGCCATGTGAAAAGGAGGCACAGGGATTTATGCGCCTACACAGTACATGGAAAGACTCGTTTACTCCTATAGCTGTAGCTAGACTGTCCTGGCCGATCAAAATGGATATCATTTGTGTGGTTTATTTCATGATGCTTAATACAGGCTTGTTTGTTGAGGTCTCACAATAAGTAGACATAGGCTGTGTAAATCCATGGCTCATTCTGCTACTGTACATAACCATTGTTCATCCCTGCTATTGTACATCTAAGGTTCATCTTTCGGTGAACGGCATTCAGACATGCAGGTATAGGCAGGTGACTGAGATACGCACACACGCCTAGAAAGATAAGAGGCATTGAGATATATATATATATATATATATATATATATATATATTACATACACACTTACAACAATATATGATTATTATAACACTTTTATAACACATTATAACACTTTTGTCATTCTATTATCTTAGTAACTATAATTCATTGTTTTTCATTCCGGGGCTCAAGTGGTTAAAGCAGTCAATTTCCTACTTTTTAATTGTTCAAGATATGAAACAAAGGATTCGATTGATCGCTTTTCTGTCTCAAGCATAAAAGACGGTTGCGTTGCTCAGATATGCACACAGAACACACAGTGACGGCACATGTTGTTAGGCATGATACTACGCCCCAGTGCTCTCACGCTGACTCCTAGGAGAAAGACACAAGTTCAATTTTCTCATTCATTAGCTTGTTCTCCTTTTCTCCTACTCATTCGATATGCCTCTCTGGCCTGTAAATGTTTCATGGCTTTTTAAGTTGTTTTTTTTTCTTCCTTTGCAAGCCTTCTGTACTTATTACTCATACTGCCTTAGCATACTCCCAACCTTCGTACTCACGAAATCAATTAATTCTCCTTAATAATTTACCTTCTGAGCAAACCAGATTAGCAGAGCACTATTTTTTTGTGTCGGATGTGCTTCTCTAAGTGATGTTTTTCTTTTTTTCTTTTTTTTTTCTCCTCTCTCTCCTTTTTTTCAGGCATTAACTTGGCCCTCACCCCATGGCTAGAAGGAGTCTTGGGTGATTACAGAAAGAGGAGAGCCTTGATAAAGCATTAGTGTGCGACACACACACACTCACACACACACACACACACACACACACACACACACACACACACACACACATACACACACAGCCTGAGGACCCCTCCGTACATTTGCACACATTCATTTTTCATGAAACAGACTCATAACAATTAGTCTGGTTACCGCCTGGGTAATCTTAGCGTCCCCCGTAATGCCTGTGGTCCGCTCTGTATGACATCACTCTTTTAAAAGTTCTAAATCTGACGTTCCCATCCGTTTTCATAGCGAGGACATTAGCAAGGCTCGGCTAATAGGCCTGTATTCGTTACTGGCGAAAGAAGGGCAGTAAAGTGAGAGAGGGAGGGGGGTAGAGAGAGAGAGGGAGAGGGAGAGAAAAGGAGGTTGGAGTGCTTGGAGGAATAGGTTATATTCGCCAGGCCTTTTACACAAATTAATTTACATGAGAGAGGGCAGAGAAATGCAAAGTTATAATCCAGCAGCATGTGTCGGCAAACGCATAGCCTATTTCTCGCTACAGGCATCATAGAAAGCCAAGTGACCGTTTATGTATTATTTCAACAAATATATTATGCTGCTAACAACCATAGCTAAGTGGTTTGGAATTTGAGCACTGTCTCCATGCCAGGGAGCTAAATCGAGACTTTGGCCAGACGGTTTACAACTGGCGTTGGAATGACAGCCTCGTGGACGGTTTCCGAGCTTTTGTGCATTATGGAGAACAAGAAAAAAAAGCATAAACACAGACTGCCAAACCCCAAACCCCACCACCCCATCCCATCCCCCCAGTCCTCCTTCTTAAAAGCCCCCCCAGACATCGCTGCAGCCAAAGCCAAGGTCAAGAAGAAGACAGTGCCACCACCCTCTCTGTCTATAGGCTATTCCCCGGATGCCAAAACCACAGCCGTGCACGCATCAGGAATGTTCCCTCCTCCCCTATTGTGACTGCCAGTCTCAAGGTCAGCTCCTTGGGAGAGGTTCATGCTTATCTATTTTAACACCCCCCCCCCCCCCCCCCACACACACACACACACACACACCCCTCTCCTTTTATCGGCAGACGGTAGCTTGGGGCTTTGCAGCCAGAGGGTCGGGTGGTAACGTGCTGGTGACCTATCTCCTGCCTGTCGGCTTCATGTAACGTTGTGGCTAGTTCGCAAGGATGCGACAGCCAGTGGTGGTGACAAGTAACTGAGTACATTTACTGTACTTAAGTGCAATTTTTGCTTTTTACTTCACTTGATTACATCCATTTTCAATACATTATATGTCAGTATATCTCAAATAATGTACTTTTTTTTACTTCACAATAATTATTTGAACATTTCATTTGCCTCTAATCTAAAAACTAAATCACAACGCGTTGTGAGCTTGTAGATCAGCAATTTATTTTAACGTTTGACAAATCATTACACATTTTTGTACTTTTTACTGTATCACCAATTTAATAATTAAAAAAGGTTGGTGTACTTCTTCTTTGTTTAAATATTATTGTTTTATTTTTCCGCTCATCTCCTCACAATGGTCATGACCCTCTGCTTTGACTAAATGGCTGAGATAACTTGGTTGTGGTCCACGTCACGCACCTGAAATAGCCGATCTACAAGCTCACTCATAACATCCAGAGTGATCATGATCACCCCTAACTACAGTGCAATGTGTTCCATGTCAGATTGGATATTGTTGAGTGCGAGGTATGACAGCCAGCTTCTAAGCTATCTTTGTCCTGACTCACAAGCAATGGGGTGAGGCGCGGAGTCTTGTTATTGCTGAACGAACCTTATCATCCTCTTAATATTTCCTGAAAAATAAGAAAATGATTTGAAAGGATTTTCTACAGTGCTGAGAGAAACCTTTCTTTCTGTTTTGATTGTGGAGTGAGCCGCTCTTAACCCAGTGGTTCTCCAAGTTAGGGTTGCATATTGCCTAATATTTTTGGAAACATTTTACACAAACACAAATATGGTGGTGTTGGAATCACTGCTCTAACCTTGCTGTGAGACTGTGTTGGCTGTCAGGCACCATTGGTCCAGGAGAGGGCATTTAGTCTGTACTGCACTGCATGCATCCATGAGAGAATTATGAAGTCGACATCCCCTTGTCACTGTATCACAATAGGCTCTCTGTGTGTGTGTGTGTGTGTGTGTGTGTGTGTGTGTGTGTGTGTGTGCGTGTGTGCGTGTGTGCGTGTGTGCGTGTGTGCGTGTGTGTGTGTGTGTGTGTGTGTGTGCGCGTGCGCGCGTGCGTGCGTGCGTGCGTGCGTGTGCGTGTGTGTGCGTGTGTGCGTGCGTGCGTGCGTGCGTGCCGTGAATGCCACATACACAACACATTGATGTATGTATAGGTTTGTTTACGTGCATGCCTGTACTGTATGTATGTATACAATCTGTACAGTAAAGTGTGTGTGTGTGTGTGTGCGTGTTGTGTGTGCGCCCGGCCGCCACTTGCGTTCCTGCGTGACGCACACGTCTGCTCCGTTTACAGTGCTCGGTAAACACTGGCATTGATTGTGACTTTTGACTATTACATAAGGAGCATGGATTTCCAGCTGTCCGCGGTCAAAGCCCTGTAAATTCAAATGCTTAATTTTTATAGGCAGGCCCGCATTGACTGAAGTGTCTGCTTGTTATATATTTGGCAAGTGGCTGCAAGTCTGAAGGGAGGCTGTCAATAGCAATCCCTGCTATTGATATGGTAGTGGGCACAAGATGTTACTTGGCCCCCCGACACCGACATCGCTCTGATCCCCTCTACATCATAATTACATTAATATTGACAAACCCTTGACAATAGTCACATTACTATTGATAGGTGGCTGTCAATACCGTGTTCCCCCAAATAAAACATATTCATTCATAACTTGTAAACTGCTCGATAAAAGCCTTTGAAGAGAATATCGGACCGGGCCGGGGTTTGCTTTCCCCAGAGAGAGCTGCTTCTGCTACTGTGACAGGGATTTCTACCACCTGGCTCTGTGTGTGTGTGTGTGTGTGTGTGTGTGTGTGTGTGTGTGTGTGTGTGTGTGTGTGTGTGCGTGTGTGTGTGTGTGCGTGCGTGCGCGTGTGTGTGTCTCTATAGACTGATGGATTAGCTTAGCTCTGTATTAGAGCTCCGGCTATCGAGGCTATACTTGACATACACAACGGCACACATTAATCTATGGCACCTCCTGCACCCCCCTATATCAAGGGGAAACATTCACATCAAAATATAAATAAATTAACACTGTTTATGGGTTAGCGTCATACATTCAAATTCCCCCTTTTTGTACCCTCAAACTCACAGGCCCCTGATCTAGTTCACCGAGATGCACATTAGCAGCGGCATTTAAAATGCAGCTCAAAGCATTTGTCACACCTGCTTTAGTTCGGTGTGAATTTTCCCTCTTGATTTCCATTCCTTTGCTGGTTCTAACTGGGTTGGACGGTGTATGCAGGGGCCTATTGAAACATCATGAATACACGCATGGTCCTGAGCGCCACAATAACAGCCCCCGGCTCCCCGACCCCATACACCCCCCACTCCCCTTCTTCTTGAGAAGCATCCAAAGTGACCATCATCTCTCTCTCTCTCTCTCTCTCTCTCTCTCTCTTTCTGTCATAAAAACTGCCATATTTACCCAGCTGAAATCTCTCTTAAAGCCTCATGACAAATCCTGTTCAGCAGGACACAAAAGACGCTGTTTAAAAAGCTCTCTCCCTCTCTCTCTCTCTCTCTCTCTCTCTCTCTCTCTCTCTCTCTCTCTCTCTCTCTCTCTCTCTCTTTCGCTCTCTGTCATGCCCCCCCCCCTCTCTTTAAGTCACTTCGTTAGCCCTTCACTTCCTAAGCGTTTCATTGGCACAGGGCAGATAAAACCGGGGAGGGTGGGTGGGTGAATGGGGTGGGGGGAATCTGAATGACACTGGGAGCGGTTCGGTGCGTTAGTAGGAAAGAAATAGCCCCAGACGTCACAGTGGCGAGATCCCATATGGATGGAGCAGTAGTGATGGCTGTGTGTGTTGGTGGTGGTGGTGGTGGTGGAGAGGGGCGGGTAGCAGTTCCACATTTGGCAGATGTTTACGGTGTAGCAGAGACTGTGCCGTTAGCCTAATCCCCGGTGATGTGATTTGTACACACACCCTATCTCCAGAGGGAGCAGCGGCCTCTAGGCCTCGCCCTGTGTCTGTCTGTGTGTGTGTGTGTGTGTGTGTGTGTGTGTGTGTGTGTGTGTGTGTGTGTGTGTGTGTGTGTGTGTGTGTGTGTGTGTGTGTGTGTGTGTGTGTGTGTGTGTGTGTGTGTGCCTGCACGTGTGTGTGTGTGTGTGTGTGCCTGCACGTGTGTGTGTGTGTGTGTGTGTGTGTGTGTGTGTGTGTGTGTGTGTGTGTGTGTGTGTTTATAAACTAGTCTTAAAGACCCCGTGCTCCTCCGCATAGCCTTGGCTCAAAGGTTGCATTATGGATGGGTTTTACACGTGAAAAGTGATTTCCGTTGCCGTGTATAAAGGAAGGGGAAGAGAGGGGGAGGGTGAAAAAATAACTTTCTAAACAGCACAAGAGCGTCATCCCAATGTTTGGTCCCCGAGTCACATGCCGGTTTGCTGTTAATACTTATTTGACTCTGTGTGATTTGCACTGTAGAGCAGTGGTCCTCAACCTTTTCAGGCCGCGCCCCCCCAAAATAATCATATTTTAACTGGAGACCCCCCACCATGACAAGCACTAAGAGTCGGGGCTTACATTTTGTATAGCACGGTTCTATTGTGAAAATAGTGGCATGTAGATCGGCTATTTTCCCAATTTCAGCCTCTAATATTTGGCCAATGTTAATTTGTCATTGCGACCGTAGGTCGCATTTACTACCAAAACCTCCACAGGCTGTCCGTGGGTCAGTCAGTCAGTCACACTTGCCCTGCTCATATCTCCGCAACCGTTGACCCGATCCATGGCAGATTTTGCACACACACTCCTTGACTGCCAAACTACAACCTCCAAGGACCCCCGGAGCCCCCAGATGTAAAAAATGACCAAATGTGGTCACACGTCACACGTCACACTTTTTCCCTGCTCATATCTCCGCAACCGTTGACCCGATCCATGCCAGATTTTGCACACACACTCCTTGCCTGCCAAACTACAACCTCCAAGGACCCCCGGAGCCCCAGATGTAAAAAATGACCAAATGTGCAAAAATGACCAAATGACCACCGCAACAGGGCTGCTCACGGTGAATTCCCGGGGACCACCGACTCCTGGTGCTCCAGAACGGATGCAAAAGTGGTGGCGCCCCCAGTGGAGGGCCCCCTGCCACTGCAGCGCACATAAAATGCCGTAACTCGGGCTAGGAGCGTCCGGGAGAGCCGGGGCCGGTACCTATTCGTCCGCCAAGGCAACGCGGACACCACACCCCTCATTTCTCACATGGCCCTATTCTAGTGCCACCTTCAGGCCGATTTTTAAAACACATTTTTGGACACTGCTCCTACAGTTTTTGCCCTAAAATCACGAATATCACTACACAGCATGTCTACACTCATGTCATCAACATGGATCAGGAAGATTTTGGAAAAACAAATGTTTGCCTTATTTGTGGAGATAAGCCACCTATGGTCGCTTATCTCCCGATTAGGGAGTCTTACTGGTTTTAGAGGTATTAAAAAGTCCTGAAATTGTCACTTTATAAATGTGCAGATACCCTCTATACACGTCAACTTTATGTTGGTTTGATTACTGTTGAGTGAGAAAACAATGTTGCGCATTAAGCTAATCTGGGGACCCCTCAAAATAATTTGGGGACACCCCTGGGGGTCACGAGCCACAGGTTGAGAACCACTGCTGTAGAGCAGTGATTCTAGGATACTGCGAATGGGCCCCAAATTCACTAAGATTTGAATGACAATGTAACATTAATTTTATATACAGTACAGTATATGTAAAAGAAAATGTAATGGTATTTCTTCTTGAAAACCTTTAAAACTGAGTTTTCATTGTGATAGAGGAACGTAAAGTATACTATGTAAGATCCATTTATCCAAGCCGGAACACAATCGATTGATTGATCATTAAAATTAACATGCTCTGAAAACAAAATACAAGCGGCCCACCCATCTGACCACTTAACACGGCAGCCGAAAGTCATGCTTACAAGATTGTACTATTTTTCACCATTTTCAAATAGCCAATGTATACAGGCTTAAAAAGTGCCATAGTTAAACTTGATGCCATCTATATTAACTCATTTAGCTGGGGACCCACGGACCCCTGGGGGTCCCTGAACGCAGTGGACGGGACCCCACTTTAGGACCAGTTACATTATTTACAGTTTCAGCGTTTAATCACCTTTGGACTCGTTATACAGTGCAGCCGGCATACTGCGAAATCCTTGCTCAGAACATGAAGAATTGTGCTAAAAAACCAGCCCAAATCAGCTGATGATGATTAAACACCTGACCCGTGTTGTGTTTGTTCTCTCCTTCTCTCCCAGCTGCTGTGGGAGAAAGCGAGGGGAACCGGAGAGAGACGGATGGAGGTTCTGGTGCGGTAGGCAGTGGCGATGCGCCGCAGCCCCCAGTGCTGCGCATCAGCCAGCTGGACGCCTTCGAGCTGGACTCTGCGCTGGAGCAGCTGGTGTGGGAGCGCTTCTCCCTGTGCTTCCAGAACTGCCGGCCGGGCCTCCTCACCCCGGTGGAGCCTGAGCTCAGGTACTGCAGGCCCCTGCCACAATTATTACGCCTGGTTGCAATTATTTGACAAAATGGCATTTATTTGACCAAATCGTAGGTCGCAGTTTAGTATGTAAATAGTCACAGCTTGACCGTATCTCTGTCTGTCTGTCTGTCTCTAACTTCCAACACTGTGGCTCCCCTGACACATCACTGTGACATCAGTTTACTATCAGAACCGTCAAAGCTTGTCTGTAGACGTCCGTCCGTCTGGACGTGTACACCTTTTTACGGTCTATGGGTTTGTCGCTCTGACGTCACTGTGATGTCAGGGGAACCACTCTTAACAGAATGGGTTTGCTGCTCTGACGTCACACTCTGGCTTCACTGTGATGGAACACTAACAGAATCCCCTTTATGCTGATATATAGAGTTCCCTGATGTCATCAATATTAAGCCCATATCTAACAGGACTTCATATGGGAATGCCCATATATGGAGGCCACATACCACACTAACAGAATCCATATATGGCCAATCCAGCCCATATCTCTGTGTGGCTGGTTCTACAGACAGGGATCTCCATGTGTGGGCATAAAAAGGCAGATGTCATAGACACCATAGGACTTTCACATACTTTAACAAATAACTGAGTAAGCATGTTTGGGCTCTCACAGCATATTATCTCCATATGCAGTACATGGATCTCCATATACAGTATGGGTACCAGGGGTACCATATATGTACTGTAACTGGTCCGATATACATCACTGGCCAGATGGCCAAAGGGCAAGGTCGCATGTCGCCCTGAGGCGTCTTACTATTAGTGATACTGGTCATTGTTATGTCTTTGTATATTTAATGTATTTGTCATAATCTGCCCTGTGCAAGTTTTGTTTACAAAGCATAATGGGTATACAGAAACAGAAATGTAATTGATTGATATCATGGTAATCGCAATTATTTGTATGACATCTCAACGTTGTCAGGGCCTTGCTGCAGCTGCTACTATGGAGGTTCACGCTGTACTCAGGCAGCGCCACGGTGGGCCAGGCTCTGCTCAGCCTGCGCTACCACAACACCCTGTCATCCTCCAGCCGCTACAGGTGACCATGAATGAATGGATGAATGAATGAATTAATGAATGAATGAATGGATGCATTTATTTGGTGATAAAAGGAAAGCGCACGTCCCTAAAAAAACATCACGACATAAAAAAAAAAACACAAACACACACACACACACACACACACACACACACACACACACACACATAATGACACAACTAAAACACAACCACATATTTAACAACTATAGAAAACACAAGCATTACCTTGTAGTATGTAGCTGCTGCTACATACATACTCTCTCTCTCTCTCTCTCTCTCTCTCTCTCTCTCTCTCTCTCTCTCTCTCTCTCTCTCTCTCTCTTGTTAACTATAACTTAGAATAACTTTCTTAGCTCAGCTAGTGCAAAATAAATTAAAGAGAGATTTTTTGGAAGCTGTTTGCTTATAATGACATACATGACACAGGGATTGATTATTAACCCATTTAGGCCTAACCTATAGAATAGGGCTAAATCAGAAATTAGCCTACAAAACAAATATGTTGCTACATACTGTACATGTACTGTAAGCCCCTCCCAAACAGCAAAATGTGTTCCCGGCCTGAATGGGTTAATAAATAGCTTTATTAAATTATGGATTATTCATTCTGATTGATTAATTCAATTAACTGCCGCACGCCCCTACTACAGGTCCCTGTCCCGCAGACAGAAGCTGGGTCTGGCCCTGCTCACCATCGGGCCCCGCTGGCTCCAGGAGCGCTCACACAGCCTGCTGCGGCCCCTGGGGCTGGCCGGGGGTGGAGACGGCGGGGGGCCCCTGAACCGGGGCCTCCGACACTTCCTGGCCCTCGTCTCCGGTTTGACGCAGATCGCCAGCCTGGTCAACTTCCTGGTTAGTTAGGAACAATTATTAGACATTTTCGTTTTGCCATCTGCTAACGAATAGCTTTCTTCCCCAATGTATTTCATTAAAGGTGTCTACTAACACCTCTCAATTAGTTCTAACCCAAATCCTCAAGGAAACCTCACAAATTTGGCGTACTCACCCGGAGGGCCTGGGCGGAATCCACCACAATTTGATGGATATAGGCCCCCTGAAAAGTAGACGTGGCTGACAGGGAGTCATTTTTATTCAAAACTAATGGTTGGCATGGATTCAGCACCCCCACACACAAAAGAAAATCATAATTAGACATCCCACAACTTCATAATGGCCAATGTTTTATTGCACAGAGCGCAGGCCTTCCGGGTACCCCGACTTTGATTGGCTCCTGCAAAGTTTCCCAGAGGAGTTGGTTTGGAACTAATTGAGCGGTGTAGTTTATGAACACGTTAGGACGGTTAGGTGAAGAAAGCTACTGGGTGAGCATTTATTTAGCAGATTTATACATAACCTTTGTTACCCATTTAGGACTAGAATTATTGAATGCTTTAACCAGTGAAAAATAGCAGATATACAAGCTCACACTGCGAGCTTGTAGATCTGCTCTTTTTGAAAAAGTCGCGAAAATGTGTGCAAATCTTTGAATAATGTATTTTCAAAGCGAACGTTTGTAACTCAAATTTTGCTTCTGGGGGGTCCCTGGAACTAAATATTTTGAGATGAGGGGGGGGGGGGGTCCGTGGCCAAATAGATATCATTTTGGGGGTCCTTCACATGAAAAGGTTTGAGAACCACTGACATAGTAGTCTCTCAAGAACAGACCAACTGAGCTGCATTTAAGTGAAAAGGACCTTTTCTTTGACAACGTTTAGCCAGATTGCTGACATAGAAACATTGTTTTTTTTTTTTAATCTTAGAAGGATTCAAAAGACACTTATAGAATCGGGTCAAAATTCTAATTTTCACGATTTTTCAAAAATAGCAGATCTACAAGCTCGCAGCGCGGCACTCGGTGCAGGGGCATAGTTCTGCCGATTTAAAAATTTAAAATGACTGCAATACGGAAGTAAAACTTCCTATGATTGGCCGCTAGTTGCGTCTTTATCTTTTTTTCTCGTCATGATTTGTGCAAGTATGGCATGCCACATCAATCCGTGATCGACATGAGCCTACAGATTGTCAGTGGCCACTGCCGCCACTCACAGCTAAAATAGCCTATGTTCTAAGCCAATGGAAGCCTATATTATTTTATGAACTCGTCTTTAACATTGGCATATGGCATTCTTGATAATTTGTCATGTATGCCTACCACAGACTTACTTTACATTAGGCCTACTTCAGACCATTTATCAAATATTTCATGTAACATTTTGGAAACTGAAAACAGCACTTTTTACATAAGTTGCATGTCCTGCTATCCTGTGTATCCATTGGCATACCTCATCCTGTTGTTGGAGCCAGCTGAGTATGGGAGATCTTGGTCGGGAGCTCTTTTGGAATTTGAAGTTGGTCATAGCAGGCTTCGGCGACGTGATGTTATGGCATTTAATATCTGGCTTTTTGTAGGTTTAGAACGGCTAGTATAATAATGTATTTCCCCCAAGTGACCACACGTATATAAAGTGGTATAGCCTATAATAGAATATAAAACTAAACAAAAGAAACACTCAACATTTAGCGCCTCGCCAAATTGTATTAATTAAAACATTTGAAAACGACACTGAGGCTACAGTATAATTGTCAATAGAACAGTCTGCACGTCAAACAAAGTTAGCACTTACATTCACACATACAAATTTCACACAAATTAGCATAGGAATGCACACAAATAGGCATTGGTTGATCTCACATTTTATTTCCAAAATATAAACCAGAATGAAATTGACTGAATCAAAGAGGAGGAAGGCTGAATGATGTAGGCTACTACTGTAAATACCTCAATCAAACAAAAATGACATGAATCAAGCGCATTTACGTTAACGATCGCTGATTGAAATAACCTCTTTAATATGTAGGAATAATTAACCCACGATACTGCATAATGTCAGCTCAATAATTAGTTCACCAATCAATTCATTAATCCAGCTTATCGCTACTGTAGCCTACTTAGCATGTCACAATCATAGACTGTAGTCACAATGGACAATTCATATGCATATTGCATCCATTCCTACATTAATCGCATTGTTAACATAGGTGTCACATTGACAGCTTTTGTTAAGAGGTGTGAATGAAAACTATTAGTGCAACTTCAGTCCTATAAACATCACAAATCCCTATTAATAAATATGAATAAACCCATGCATATTTCTCTGGACGAATGCCTCTTTGCTTTGTGAAAAGTCTAGTGGACAACTGGATTATTATAAGACCCTGCGGAACTGCACGGGCACTTTCAGAGTCCTAGACGGCCCGGTCAGGTTAGCGGCGGCTGCAGTCCAAACGTTTGGTGCACAAATCTCCGTGGTAAAATGAAAAAGTTTTTCGGACATTTACTGTCACTGCGGTCCGTCTGTGTCAGCCATACTGGATTTGTTTTTCGCTGGCTGGCTTGTGGGCAGTCCACGTTTTCTTCTTCGTCTGCTATATTTTCGGCAGAACTCAACACATTCTCCCGAGTATCCTTGCGTTGCACGTGACCGTTGGCAGCCAATAGCATCTCTGGTGCTTTTACAATTCTATTTATTTCTATGATGGTGACACCCATTTCAAGGGGTGGAAAAGGGCCATTTGCGCTGCATAGAAACCAATGGCTTCGCTTCGTCCATATTTTTCTACAGTCTATGACTCGGTGCCGCGCTGTGAGCTTCTATATCTGCTATTTTTCAACAGTTAAAGCATAAAACAATGATACACAATAATGTGTACCCGTTCTAAATGGGCTTTAACTCCCCCTAACGTAGGTGTTCCTGAGGAACGGGCGGCACCCGCTGCTGGCGGAGCGCGCGGTGGGAGCGCGGGCGGTGTTTAGCAAGGCGGAGGCGGCGGGCCGCGACGTGGCGTACCAGTACATGAACCGCGAGCTGCTCTGGCACGGCTTCGCCGAGTTCCTCATCTTCCTGCTGCCGCTGGTCAACACCAGGAGGGTCAAAGCCGCCGTGAAGTCGCTGCTGGGCGGCGCCGGAGAGAGCGCCGGGCCTGGGGACAGGCAGGGCGCCGGGGACGGCCTGGGAGCGTGGAAGGTAATCAGTGCCGTCAGTGTTCTGTACCAAAAAATAATAGGTGTGCTGCATTCAAGCAAAATAATCCTTTTATTTAATAAAATATTTTCCATCATTGATCATTTAATAAAATGATAATTTTACAATGGTTTCCCATTTTGGATTTCTCTCAATAATAGAAGATCTATAAGCTCACAATTAGGGATGGGTATCGTTCACCTTTGAATCGATACGATACCTTTTTCGATACCTGGGAATCGATACGATAGCCTTTTCGATACCATTTTCGATACCTTTTATTTAAGTTTAACTGCTCTACCACTACTGCGGTAGAGCAGAGGTGATGATGATGATCACACAGTGTGGCGGAGTGGAGAGTATAGACGTTGGATAATCATCATAATAATAAACATTATAGGCTATTGTCAGCTATCTTCCACAGTAATGAGTGTAGCCTACTAAAGCAGTCATTAAACTCTCAGTAGACCAACTGTTACAGATGCGACTGGCCAGGGGTGCGTTCCAGAGTATCGAAACGAGGTATCGTTCGTTTTTACGTGAACCGATACCCGATAGTATCGACGTCATGCAATCGATACCATTAAAAGTATCGCAGACGATACCCATCCCTACTCACAATGCGTTGCAATGCAACACATTGTGAACTTGGAGGTTGTCTATTTATCTTCACTATGTTGCGCGATACCGTTGTCAAAGTATACTGTAAGGAGTCATTGTTATATAAAAAAATGCACTCCACTAGAACGAACTGGCAACCGATAGAATAATCGCTAAGCAAATAATCAGTAGTTGCATCCCTACTGTACTTTAACTGCTGTGCTAATGCTGTCAACTTAATCCCCCCCAATCAATAAAGGTCTTTCTGTGTGTGTGTGTGTGTGTGTGTGTGTGTGTGTGTGTGTGTGTGTGTGTGTGTGTGTGTGTGTGTGTGTGTGTGTGTGTGTGTGTGTGTGTGTGTGTGTGTGTCAGGAGTGTGGGCTGTGCGGGGAGTGGCCCACCATGCCTCACACGGTGGGCTGTGGACACGTGTTCTGCTACTACTGCATCAAGAGCCTCGCCATCGCCGACCCCTCCCTCACCTGCCCCAGGTGCGGCGAGGAGGCGGGGCCACCCGAGCCCGTCAAGCTGCCGGTGGAAATGACGGACATGGGAGGCAGGTGACGATGTCATGGAAGATGGGCACGTGGGAAGCCATCAGTTCTAGTTTTGAGTTGAAATTGAGAGTTTGACTTTGAAAATGAAATGGCAGTGTTATAATGTTATAGCTGGTCTGAGTGGAATATGACTTCCTACTGCAGGGTTCCCCAATAGGCGGCCCGCGGTCCATTTGCGGCCCGCGGGGGGCTACTGTCTGGCCCCCACCAACCCCAGTAATAATGGTGGTATAAGAGAAGCAACAACACTAGTATATCGTCGTTGTCGGATGGAAACCTTGTATCTCCAAATTTGTACGTTCTTTCGCAAAGTAAAGCCATGCTTCATCATACAAGGCCGTATCACAAAAGTAGTGAAAACAGCAGATCTACAAGCACACAACGCCTCGCGGTGCGAGGCGTTGTGTGCTTGTAGATCGGCTGTTTTCACTAGTTTAAATCATTTTTTAAATGATAAATGCAAAAGGAACGGTTTTGGACATACAAGATTTTCACCCGACAACGACGATATCTGAACTGTCGCTGGAGTAGTGGGAACGCCACTGTCACCCCCTGCAATGTTGTGGCCCTCAGCTTGGTACCCTAGACATAATTCGGACCTTGGGGAAAACTAATTGGGGAACCCTGTCCTACTGTATTGACTCACCATCCACTATATATAGACTGTATATCGTTGCTCTCGGGTGGAAACCTTGTATGTCCAAAACTGTTACTTTTCAGGTAATGGAAAAAATAACATTGGATACAATGTAGTTATTATTTAGTCACACGCTCTTGTTAATATGTTTCATTGGTTAAATATTTATAAAACTCACACAGACACACTTAGCCACTTTCTGTTTTTGAGTAAAATGTTTCAAAATGAATGACGGTACCATGATTCAGGGAGGACTCTTTAAACATCGGGTCTCTTCCTGACGGGCAGCGGATCCATGGCTCTGTTTGTTTATTAACGCTGCCTTTTTACTTTAGTTTTTAACGAGTAAAACAAGCTTTTTATCGTCGGTTCAGTTGCAACAACAAACACAACGTTCCTCCTGCTGAGGGTGGCGAGAGGAAAGAGCCGCATGTATGTGTCGCGTTTCTATGACAGAATGTGTCGCGTCGCCCGGATCGCACATAATAGATGAGCCGTCAGAATGAGCCACTTTTTCAAACGTTTCAAAATAGCAGACCTACAAGCTCACAACTTTCGATCGTCCATTTTAGCTGTTTCACTGTTGTATGACAAATGAGGTCATTAATGTACGATAAAACATGAACATTTTAAATATGGATAGTCAAGGTTTCTGTCCAACAGCAATGATATATATATATACAGTACATATACAGTATTAATGGAAAACCATCATTCATAATTTGATCACAATCCACCGTATTATGAGAACGTGGCTGAAGATAACGTGAAGTGAGGTAAAGCAGTGGTTCTCAACCCTTTCAGGATCAGGGTCCACATCCTGCCCATCTCGCCACTATCGGCTGCCCAGTTAAGTGGTCAGAAGGGTGGGCTGTGTGAATTTTTCGAAGCATGTTTATTTTAATGATCAATCAATAGACCGTGTTCTGGCTTGGAGCAGTGGAACTAACATAGCGTCGTTGTCGGGTGGAAAGCTTGTATGTCCAAAACCGTTCGTTTTGCATTTATCATTTAAAAAATTAAAGGTGATACACCATGAAATTTCACTTTTCCTATTTTAAAACCTTTTTTTGGGGTCCCACTAGCACCTTCTATCCTCACAAAGTCCCATTTCTGACCGTTGTGTCTTTCTCTGGTTTTGAGAAGGCGAAGGTTAAAAGTATCCCACGGGTTCTCAAAACAGGCTGTCCAGATTTGCTGCCGATTGTGACGTCATCACAAAAAAAAAAAAAAGAAAGAAGAAGAAAGACATTTAAAAAAAATAATAATAATCTTTCAATTTTTTTTTTTTTTTTTTTCCAAAAAGATTTGGGGGGGTGGCGCAGTTCAGGCCAAAGGTGGTACTGCATCGGAAAATGCTCTGAGAGCCATTCAAAAATGAGAGAGGCTCTCTATTTAGGAGTGGTAATTTAGCCTCAAACCTTTTGAAAAACGTTTTTGGGACATAAACAATATGACAGAACTACTTTTTAAATGCATGGTGTATCACCTTTAACTAAACTAGTGGAAACAGCCGATCTACAAGCACACAACGCCTCGCGTTGCGAGGCGTTGTGTGCTTGTAGATCTGCTGTTTTCACTACTTTTTTGCGACGGCCTTGTATGATGAAGCAGGGCTTTACTTTGCGAAAGAACGTACACGTTTGAAACTTGGAGATACGAGGTTTCCACCCGACAACGACGATAGTATACTTTAAGCTCCTATTTAACAAATGTTTTCAAAGTTTTAAATTAAAGGAAAATAAATACCATGAAATTGTTGTTGCTACATAAATGTTTTATTTTAATGACATATCATTAAGAACGAATCAAAGTATTAACAGGAGCTTGTGACTAAGTAAAAGCTACATTTGATCCATCGGAACACACGTTCCTTTTTTTCCATTTCCTGAAAAAAGCATTGCATTTGGACAAGGTTTCAGCCCGACAGCGACAATGATGGGGAAACTATCATTCCTTTGACCACAATCCACCATATTGATGATGATGGAAGATAACTTTGCAGTGAATTAAAGGGTTTAACAGTCCGGCCTGACAGTCAGGCATGCACAGCGTACGACTGGTATTCAGTCTCAATGATGTCTGCGTGTTTCCTGAACACACACACACACATGGCCCTGCCATGTTTAATGTATGTGTACATATATTGACAATGCTTCGGCCCCTACCGTTTCTCCCCGGCTGGACTTTGGACAGAACTATTTGTCTTTGCTGCACTGGACTGGACTGCAGCAGAGCATCACCGCACAGAGCATAATATTTGAGGAAGGACCTTGTTGATTTATGCTCCAAAATTGTGTGTGTGTGTGTGTGTGTGCGCGTGCGTGCGCGCGCGTGGGTGTGTTTGTTGAAATGGGAATATTTGTTCTGATGAAAAATGCAAGAAAGTCAGTTGAATAAATAATGTGGGGGAGAATTTATGATGCCTCTCTCATCATGGACCAAATTAGCATTCGTTGTGTATTTTTTTTTCTTTTCTTTTTTTTTCTTGCCTAAATTCTATTTCGACATCATTAAAATTGATAGAGTGCTACCTCTCGGGTGTTTATTTAGTTAAGTGGAAAAGAGAGAGAGGTGGGGGTGTTGGGAGGGGTTCTAACAATCAGCACACTTTTCTCTCTAGACAGGCCCAGCGCATTCTAACCCCCATCATCCCTTTTCACAGCCCCCCGACATGCTAGAGATCAAGGGGGCAGCCAGGGGCGTGGATTGACTCTGCTCCCATCTCGCTCATACATATACACACTCGCTCAATATCTCTTACTCTGTCTGTCTCTCACATTGACAATCAGCCTGTTCTGTGCTCGCGCGCTCTCTCTCTCTCTCTCTCTCTCTCTCTCGCTCTCATACACTGTGTGCACACAGACAGTCATCTCCCTTGCCCTCTCTCTTTCAGTCTTTCCGTCTCTCTCTCTCAGGGGCGTCAATTGGGTATGGCAGCTGCCATACCCTGGGTCCAGGGGGGAAAATAAAAGTTACTTTTAAATATATATATATATACTACAAATGCAAAATTTAACAAAATGGTGATCACTTTCACAAGGTAATATAATTACATTCTCCACACTTTTATTCCCCCCATCTTGACAAAATGGTATAGTCCCAGGTTCCGCAGGTCAGCTGCACAGGTGCAATGCATTATTGTTAATTGTGGCACGTTTACTAACATGCCAAGTTTAGCTGCACTTGAACAACCGTTCCAGGCTGCCATATCCAGCCCAAGAATCCGTAGAAACAGGAAAAAAAAAAAAAAATGTACTTCTAAAAATAAATGTAGCATGCCTGTTGCGCGCGTGCAAGACACCAGTCATGTTGCCATACCTTAGCTTTTTCTGAACTGACGCCACTGCTCTCTCTCACACTCCACACGCTGACAGTCTTGCCCTCTCAACGCTTTCAGTCTTTCCATCTCCTCCTCCCCTCCCCCCTCTCTCTCTCTCCCTCCATCTGTAATCTCCAGGGCCCTCGCCCCTATAAGGCCGTGGTAAACTGTACCAAAAACCCTGGCAGTCATCCCTTTCCTCGCAGGCGAATTACTCTCTAATCCCTGTAATGAGTCCAAAGATGCTTATTTATGCCGGAGTTAACCTCCACCAAGTGAGCCCAGCCCGGGGCCAAAAGCAGCACCCCAGCCCCGAGTTGAAGCCCTTTTGCCTGGGCTGACACACGAGTGAGAGCAGCTACCCGCCCACCACCACCCATCACAATCCACCCACCGTACCCTACACACACACACACACACACACACACACACAGGTCCTTGCCTGAGTCCAACCCCAGCTCCCTCTACCCTCGGCCTCTGATCACTAGGGCTTAATTGCTGATTGCCGAGTCGATCAATCAGAACTGCGGGCGTGATAGAGAGCCTGTTGCAGACAGCCGGCTTTAGCTTAACTGGCTCAAGAGACTCGCGCACGCACACACACTGACACATTCATACTCGGATGATTTTTCTTGCTGTGCGACCAGAGCAGAATATTTCCCCTTGGCCCTCATGAGATGAATCCACTGAAGAATAATAGTGGGGACGAATACTGATATTATTCTGCATTTCTACCATCTAAGAAACTGACCGCCATAACACTTATTTCTATCTTAAGTATTTCCTCCTGGCTCTGTATACAGGTACAGTGTGTGTGTGCGCGCGTGCGCACGTATAGCCTGTAGAATATGTAGGCTATGTCCTTGGTGGTTATACAAGGCCAAAGTTAATGAATTTGAAGGTTTAAGGCAGATACTATTAAACAGCCCCTCCGTTGGCTTAAAAGTAAAATATACACGGTGAGCCATGGGGGTTATAGTCCTATATGACTGCTGGTTTGACGTGTATTATATATAAAATAAAATAAAACACACATATGGTTGGTTCATCACATAGATTTTCAAACGTCTCCTCTCTCACGTCAAGGACATTTCCACTAATGAATCTCATAGCCATGCATATAAAGCCCCCAGATAGGAAAGATTGGTTGTCAATATTTTATGTGCCGTGTGCATTTACAGTAATGTACAGCAGGTCCCATACAGCGAGGGCTGGAGATTAAGGATGCATATATGATCAACCTTAATGCCACTGGGACATGTCATTGTCTTAACATTCAGCTCGGCCTCACAGACCTCACCACCAAGCCCTTCTCTTTCTGCTCATACATTATTCCGCTGCTCTTAATTGAAGTCCCCCGTTCCCCAGGAACAGAGCAAAGAACAGATAAAGAAGAAACAGTGCATTAAAGTCTATTAATTGAGTTAGGTCATGGATAGAATTAGCTGGGAAGTTGGAACAAGGCTCTGGACTTAAGGAAAGGCAGCTTTGGCTGTGGTTAAGCCCCTATCTGTCTTTTGGATCTTCTTCTTCTTTTTTTTCTCCCCTCCTCCGCCGTATTACTCATTCACAGACTCCGTGCGGTGAAGAAAAAGAGTAAAGAATCCCACGTTCCCAGCGGCTATGCAAAGCAATCTGCACATTCACACGCAGCCATTTAGGGAGCAAATTGGCCCCGTGCCCTCCTCTGACGAAGGTTTTAAGAGAAGGGGAATTAGGGCATTGAATCCCTAACTAGATCTCCTTGTTTGATGAGCCTCTTTATCCACCTGTCCCCACATCTCCATCCCTTTGATGTGAGGCGTTGATTTTCCTGATTAAATAGTTTTAAAAGTAAAAAGCTACTCCGGGCTCAGTAATGCTGGGTACTTTACTGTACCTATTGTACCTTCCATTGTGTAGTCCTGTGTGTGTGTGTCTGTGTGCCTGTTGAATTGTGCCTGTGTGGCATTCCTTAATTGGAACAGAGCCCATGGCTTGGCAGATAATAATATGGATAGTACAAAAGCTTTGATTCCTACATGCATATTTTCACTGGGAGAGAATTTTATAATTTAAGCTTATGTCTGGCTTTTTAACTCTTCATTTGAGATGGCTAGAAGGGCCTTAGAAACCCTTACGCATCACCAATGGAATTATACAGTGGAAAACCTGTGATTTTCTTTATACTGCAACTACATTTGCAAGCCTCGTGGTCTAAGCTTTAGATTCAGGGAATTCCATACCTTTTTTAATTTACCCCTTTTGCCATGTCAAAGATCTCGCCATAGTGTTGCGGAGATGAGATTTTTGTCTATTCCATTGGTTCTCAAAGTGGAGTCCGGGGTTCCCCAGGGGTCCTTGAGAAGGGTTCTAGGGGGTCCACAGCAAAATGATTTAATTTAGCATTAAAATCAGTTAAAACACTAAGCCTATACTGTAGATCTACAAGCTCGCAGCGCTGCACTCGGTGCCGCGCTGTGAGCTTGTACGTATATCTGCTATTTTTTAATATTTAAAGCATAAAATATTGCGTAATAATGTGTTCAGGCCTTAATTTGGGGGGGTCCTTGAGATGAAAAGGTTTGAGAATCACTGGTTTATTTTGATGAAGAACATCTGAAAATAACAGGGGAACACGAAAGCCCCAACAGAAGTTCCTAGGTGGACTGGAGTTCAGCTGCAGATACCTGTGTTAGGAGAGTTCTCGGTACGCCTGCCAGGCATTGGATACCACAGGGTCCAATTATCATCTCCTCAACCACATCTTCAGCCTATCAGGTCAGGGGGACAATCAATTACACCTAAAATAAGCAGCGGTGGAAAGTATCTAAGTACATTTACTCAGATGCTAGACTTATAAGCACAACTCTGAGGTACTTTTACTTTACGCCAAACTTTGCACTAGGGCATTGACCAAATACTATTCACTATTCAACGTTGTTCACCGAAGTCGAATATTTGCTTATTTTAAATTTTGTATTGTTTTCTCTTTAAAAAATATATGATTTATAAAGCTTGGCTAGATAGGAAGTCATAAGAATGAGTTTATCAATGCCCCTGGTGGATGAATTTGTTAATGCTCTATACCAGGGGTTCTCAAACCTTTTTAGGCCGTGACCCCCAAAATAAACATATTTGAACTGGGGACTGGGGACCCCCCACCCTGACAAGCACTTGGAATTGTAGGTATTACATTTAATGTGGCTCGGTTCCGCAGATAAATATTGTGAAAATAGCAGATCTACATGCTCGTTGTGAGCATGTAGATCGGCTATTTTCACAATGTTCACCTAATATTTGACAGTTTGGCCAGTCCTATTGAATATTCGACTATTCGAATACTTTGAGGTTGAATAATTTGAATACTAAAAATCACTATTCGTGAATGCCCTACCTTGCACACACACTCCTTGGATGGCAAATCACAACCTCCGCCCCTGATTTCTCACATGCCCCTCTTCTAGTGCCACCATCAGGCAGATTTTTTGCAAAACACATTTTTGGACACTGCTCCTACAGATTTCGTCCTAAAATCACGCAAAGCGGTACACAGTATCTCTAAAGTCATGTCATCAACATGGATCGGTCCCATTTCCCATATTCCCTCCTGATTGGCTACGATTGCCTTCTAAAGTTTGTGTGTGCGACGTGACGGTCGCTTATCTCCCGATTAGGGAGTCTTACTTGTACTTTACTTGAGTACAGTATGTACGTTTATTGGAAAGCGCTATACTTTGACTCCACTAACACCTCTGAGGCAAATACTGTATTGTACTTTTCTTTTACTCTACTACAATTATTTGCAAAGTGTAGTTACTTGATTTTTAATACAGACCAATCTACAAGTGTCAGGATTGGGAACTCTCAACGAACAAAAGAGGTGGAAGCTCAGATGTAGAGAAATATAGTTTATTGTAGCAAAAGAGAAAAATCCAGTAGAAATGCAATCCTCACCGGAAGGCTAACGTCGCACAAAAACAGAGTACCATAAAGAACTAATGTCAAACACTATAGTGAAAACATAAGCTGCCAAACAGCCATAAAAGGCATGCACATCCTGAGCCATGTAGGCTGGGTGCTGGACTAAAGTTAATCAACAATAAAAGAAAGAAAAAGTCCTCACACCAAATTTGCTGTACCCAATATATGGTTTTTACTTAGGTTACGTTTCGAGCCTAATGGCTCTTCTTCAGAGAAGAAGAGCCATTAGGCTCTTTCTTTTAAACAATATAGTGAACCATAAAATATACACATTGGACCTGCATTTCACGGTGCACCATCAAAGACAATCAAAACAATCTAACTAATGACACACTTAGCTGTGGTGGTTAACAAGGGGGGTGTGGAAAACAAAACACATAAGGCAAAAGCATGTCCAAAATGGCCACCAGGGCCTTTCTGAGTGGAGTTTGCATGTTCTCCCCGTGTCTCCTAGGGTTGATACCCTCACAAAAACATGCAGTAATCCTGGTCTCAATAATGCCTCCCCCTGGCCAGCCGGGGCGCCTGATGGAGGGGAAAGGAACTGGTTGGAATAACGTGTTCCTTCCACGCGCTACGTCCATACCAGGGAAATCCCCCCTGTCAGGTGAAAAGAAACAACTTGGACTACTCATGCATTGAAGGAAGCATGAAGTCAGTCAATTGTCTCCCCAGGCGCGGCAGAGGCAGAGCAGAGCCCAGGATTACATAGCTTAGGCAATTGGCACTGGGTGAAAAAATGGGTTACAAAATAGTGGGATAAAAATTATAAAGAATTAAAAAATAAATGGCCACCAGAGAGTTTATAACCAGAAAGTGCAAAAAATAAAAGTCCTCAAACTATGACAACAAGCTAATTTGACGTCTCTCCGGGACCCAGACTTTGGTGAAAATAGCCGATCTATGATCTATTTTATTGACATTTCTTTGTTGTTGTTGTTGACATCTTTAAAAATCTTTCTTTTTAAGGACTATTTAGTATTTACCCATAAAAGGTGGGTCCCCGACCCACTGTTCGGATAACAACTGATGTGTACGTCATTTTGATGAGCTGAGGGAGTTACTGCGCCATGGGGGGAAAATGTGTTCATCCGCCCCGAAGGCCTATGATTAATTCTGAGGTTGATCTCTCTCCTCTGGAAAATCACACATATAATTAGGGTTTCAGCGGAAGTGAGGTACACATCCACGTTTAAAATTAACAATAATTTTGTCCACCCTTGTGAAGTTCATTCGCAATTCTTAAAACCCTTTAATGAGCTAATTTGCGGCATACAGATGGAAACGACACAAAGCGTCAATGCGTCACTCCAAGGCCAAATTAGTCCCTATTCTGAAAAGCAATTACCGGTACTTTTTGTGAGCTATGCTGCTGCTTGTCTTTCCTCCATGTTTATCACGACCATATCTCTACACAACTGATGAAAACCCTGCTCCCTGTAAATGGAAGGCCCTGCTTCTCCCCCGACATTAACTCAGTGGTAGTTAGAGAGTTAGAGACATCTAGTTATATTCCTCTTGATTATTTGCTTTACAAAATGAAAGGAATTGTTTATCTATGTATGATTAGAAATATGGATTCCTTATAATATCCTCTGATGGACTGTCTTGATGGCAAGACTCTAGAATGTGTTAAAGACGGAAATGTATCTGTAAATCCTAACAATAGTGTTTTTCTGTGTATTATTGTTATTTGGTTTAGTTTTGTTTGTCTTATGTTTCCGGTATTGTTCTGTATTGTACTGTAGTACTGTAGTCCTTTGTCTTGTTACTATATATATATATATATATATATATATATATATATATATATAATCTTTATTATATTAAAAAAAAGAAAAGAAAGAAAATCATTCTCCTGCTAAATACTGGGTATACTGTTTCCTCCAAAGCCCCGTGCAACAGCACATTTGCCCCTAAACACTGTGAGCGTGTAAAAAGCTGACAGAACATTAAATTATAGCCTGACTTCTGTTCCACACATGTGGACAGGGACGTGCTGGGCCCCTGATTCAGCCCGGGAAAAAGAGTTGGAGAGGCCCTCATTGCGCGCCATAAAGAGAGATCTCTCTCTATTGCGCAGCTGCTACTCAAAGATTTGCCATTTCAGATCAAGTGACAAGCCAGGGGGCCAATTACATGAGTTATATTTCGTCGTTGTCGGGTGGAAACCTTGTATGTCCAAAACCGTTTGTTTTGTATTTATCATTTAAAAAATTATTTAAACTAGTAAAAACAGCCGAGGCGTTGTGTGCTTGTAGATCTGCTGTTTTCACTACTTTTGTGCAACGGCCTTGTATGATGAAGCAGGGCTTTGCTTTGAGAAAAAACGGGACCAATGAACCAGCCGTTCAGGAGTTGTCCCGCTTTTCCCAATGGCCAGCATGTCCCTGCATGTGGACAGTGGCGGAAAGTACTCGAGTAATGCACTCGGTTGGGAGGTACTTTTAATTTACTTGAGTATTTCCATTCTTTTTTTATTAAATTTTTTTAAATTATTTGAGTCTATTTTGATGACGATTACACACTGTATGTACTTTTACTGAAGCAAACATTTTGATACAGAACTTTTCCTTGTAAAAGAGCATTTTCAATGCTACTTTTATGAAAAGAGAAGAAAAGAGTATGTTATTAAATATACAGAGGAGAGTAACTAAGAACATTTACTCAAGTACTGTACTTAAGTATTTTTACTTTACTGGAATATTTCCAATTTTCAATACTGTTACTTACTACTGCTAATTATAATTACAACACATACATGAACCACTTCAGCGCTATACAGAATGAAAAGCTCCACCGGCTGTCTGTCTGTTTTTTTGCCCTAAAATCACGCAAAGCGGTACACAGTATCTCTTAAGTCAACATGGATCTGTCCCATTTCCCATATTCCCTCCTGATTTTCTACGATTGCCTTCTAAAGTTTTTGTATGCGACGTGGCGGTGGCTTATCTCCCGATTAGGGAGTCTTACTGGTTTGTCTATTTGAAAATAAACAATCTGCAAAGGTACATTCTGCACAATGAGTACTTTCACCTTTGGTACTTTAGGTATATTTTGATGCCAATACTTTTGTACTCAACTAAATTTGGAATACGGGACTTTTTACATTGGGAAATTGATACTTTTACTCGAGTAACAAATTAATGTGAACACTTCTTTCATCACTGCACACAGGCACGTGCACGCATAGACATCAAAGGGGGCTTAGCCTTGAGCCCCTGCCCTTTTACCCGTCTGTAAAAAGTGCCCTCTCCAGACCATGAATAAGCGCGACGCGTTGTGAGCTTGGAGGTCGGCTATTTTCAATATTTTCACCAAGAGGCCCTTTTGGAAATGTCAGCCCCTGCCTCTCTAACATTCTCTGCACGTCCCTGACTGCACACATGTGAAGAGCGTGCTGCTGGACTCCCCACCGAAACAGACAGCGTTCTTTTTATTTTATTTTATCCACTGTTTGCTTTTCAGCATCCTCCCAGTCAAATACCCAGGCTAAACCTCACCTGACCTAGCTTCTGATTGGTCGAGCCGGGAAACGGAGTGGCGAGGGGATTGGATGGACGGCCAGGGGGCATCATGGGGGATTATACACAGGTGTGTGTTGTTGTGATGCGCCTGCGGTAAGAAGAACCTGCTGGAGTTTGAGCTTGTTTATTTGTGTTTGCGTGTGTGTGTGTGTGCGTGCGTGCGAGCGTGCGTGCGCGTGTGTGTGTGTGCACGCGTGCGCATTCTGTGTGTCCAAGCATGCTTGCATTTGTACATGCCTGTGTTTATGTGTGTTTGTGTATGTGCATGTATGTGTGTGTGCGTGTGTGTGTGTGTGTGTGTGTGTGTGTGTGTGTGTGTGTGTGTGTGTGTGTGTGTGTGTGTGTGTCAATCGTGTGCACATGACGTCTAGAACAGACTAAATGAGCAATAATCTGCACGCATCCCTCCAGATGTCCCAGTGAATTTCCTGTGGCTTAAGGCACCAGCCGAGTGCTTTGAAAGTTTCGATAACTTCTAGCAAATGTGATTGAACCTCCTCTGCCTGTTCAGGAATGTAGCGCCATGCATGCACACACACACACACGCACACACCGTTTCCTATTAGGACCTCAAAGAGAAGCGGATGACACGCGTTTAGCTCCTGTATGAAACCAGAAGGCCCTTCGGCTTCTTCCCTGTTATTATTCTTTGTTTGTTCGGGACGATACGTTTTAGAAAGATGTCTGGGTATTACACACGGTAATACCCAGATTATCCGACCGATATGCCCATACAGTATATGGGCATGACAATATATATGGTCATATAACAATAACATCACAGATCTCCATATGGGCACAAAACATACACAGACAGAACGGTACAACAACACTATGACTGAGACATATCGGTCGGATCGGCAGTGTGACATACGTGTGTGAGCCTCTAGTTTAGAAAACCCACAGACATACGTATCTAGTTTCACTAATAAACAAGCAGCAATAACAGATCTACAAGCTCCCAATGTGTCGCATCTGCCATTTTCCACTACTTGTGTGTGACGCTCTTGTATTTCATCATACAAGCACATTAATTTACCTCCCTCCAAAAACTAAAAAGATATCATAAGCATTTGAAACACGGAGATACAAGGTTTCCGCCCGACAGCGACGATATATACAGCATGTCGTCGTTGTCGGGCAGAAACCTTGTATCTCCAAGTTTCAAATTTGTATTTTTTTCACCAAGCAAAGCCCTGCTTCATCAAGCCCTGCTACATTTGTGCTGTCGCACAAATGTAGTGAAAACAGCTGATCTACTACTTGTAGATCGGCTATTTTCACTAGTTTAGTTCATTTTTAAAATGATAAATACAAAACGAACGGTCTTGCATGGACATACAAGGTTTCCACCCGACAACAACGATATATATATATATATAAATATATAAATATATTAAAAAAAAGATATATATATATATTATATATAAAATATGATGTGTCATTTGTGTCCCAGGGAAGGGTAACAAGAGGAATTTCTCTAAATGACATGTGTAGGCAACAATGGCCACGGCAGGGAGAAGATGGAGCCTAACTCTGTTAAAGCAGGAGGCTGCATGTGGGATATAATGACAAACGTTATTTGTGCATTTCACCATCTTGGTATCTCTGCCTTTTTGCCAGGGAAGAGGGTAGGGAAAAAAAAAATATTTTTTTAGTTGCTATGGTTACTTGGGAGTGAATGTGAGTCTCGGCTCCTGGAGGAGATCACTGAACCCATACGAGTCAGCCGGCATTAACCTGTTCAACCCCACACACGCACACACACACACACACACACACACACACACTGCACCACTAGGCAGACGCATATTAACCTCCTCAACCCAACACATACACATGTCATATTCATATAAGCACACACACACGTGCACCGTCAATACCGGCGCTCAATCGTGAGCGCAACTGAACATTGACTAAATTGATATACTCTCGAGTGAACAGGGTTATAACACGAAGGAAGAGCCGTAAGCGCTGTTGTTTGGTATACACTACACAATGTCTCTTAAATCGACTACTTTAATCGTGTTACTTTAAAAACCTGAGCGAGCAGAGAGGGTCTGGCGACACAAGGCTATTCTCCAGCCAAGCTGCAATTATCATTTCCGCAAAAGTTTGCCGTAACCTCTTAAACGCTCTCTTCCAAGAAAAAACTGACCTGAGTTGCAATTCAGGCTTTTGCAAATCCCGCCCCATTCTGCCCTGTTACTATGATGGGACATTAACCCTGGGCAGATTGTTTTTATAGTGGCAGTGAATGGGATTTTTTTTTTCTTTCATAGCCTCATTATTGCAATTTAAAGTACCAAAGGAAAAACATCTAGGTGATATTAATAAAAAGGGAAGACAAAGGTACAGTAGTTACATTGCAAAACAGGGGGTTTCACCGAAAATATATGTTTTAATTTGTTTAATCCCAGTGGGACAGAATCACTATTGCAGATTCTTTTATAGTGGAAGTGGATGGGATTTTTTTTTCCTTCATAGCCTCATTACAGCTATATAAAGTACCAAAAAAAACACATCTACGTGATATTAATAAAAAGGGAAGAAAAAGGTACAGTAATTACATAGCAAAACAGTAATTTTCCCCTGAAAATATATGTTTTAATTAGTTTAATCCTCTGGATCAGAGAGAGAATAGAAATCGCGCATTGCATCTTGGGTAGGAAGAGGAGAACTATAATCTGTTCTCCTCCATGTTCTCCTCACATAATAGGCTGGCTTTTCGTAATTCTGCCCATTTAAAATATATGTACCCAAACGTAACAAGTTAGACCATTGATAAGGTCCATGTGAACTAGTCTGTTGAAGCTTATTCATTACAATGATCGCAAACGCTATGGTCGCGAGCGGCCTGGCCGTGCTCCGCAGTGCGGACAGCCGGTGAAAGACGGCTCCCACTTTCTCCGACTGCAGAACTCCACCCCCGCTTGCAAAAAGTGAATGTATTTTTCTGGTTGGCCAGTCAGGGAGTCTCAGGGACCAATCAGAAGGCTGACAAACGGTGAATTGTACTTGGACCGTTTCTTTAACGTCCACGTCAAATGTCTACGCCAAATATAGCTGATCTACAAGCTCACAACGTGTCACATTTATTGGACAAACATTCCCCCCAGAATAGGGATGCTGAGATTCAAGTGGGTTTTTAGCTTGGCCCAAACCATACCCTCCCAGGGAAGGTTCTGCCTGATGCTGACTGTCACGTGGGAGTGTGAATGAATGGGCACCAAGCCAGTTAAAAGAATGGAAGAGAAGGTGAGCTTTCAGAGAAATATAAAGGTTTTAATTTGATCCAGGCCGGGAAAAACAAGAAGAGAGGCAAAGTTTCAACAATGGCAGCCTACTGAGTTGTTTCTCTTATTTACTCTGCAGACTCTCATTTCTAATCATAATCAACCAACCACAGTGTTCTAACCAGCCACCCCATATGTTCTTCGTCTTCTAATCCAGTAGTTCTCAACGTTTTCAGGCTGCGATCCCCCAAATAATCATATTTTAACTGCCCCCCTCCCCCACCCCACCCTGCACTAAGAGTAGAGGCATTACATTTTGTATAACATGATTCTATTGTGAAAATAGCAGATCTACATGCTCACAACGTCTCGCAACGTAAGGTGTTGTGAGCATGTAGATCTGCTATTTTCACCATTTCTGCCAATTGACAATTTGGCCAATGTATAATTAGTCTAAACTTAAACTTTATGTTGGTTTGTTAACTGTTGAGTGAGAAAACAATGTTGCACATTAAGTTAATTTGGGGATGCCCCATGGGGGTCCCGATCCACAGGTTGAGAACCACTGTTCTAATCAATCAGCTAACAGGATTAACAGGCACCCCTCAATCAGATCTTCAGGCACCATTCACACAAACTAAACAGCTAGGCTTCAACAGGCCGCTCCCCCATAACAGCATATTCATGATCCTGTGTAAATAGATGTATTAAAGCGGTTCCAGTCACAACAGAATGTGCACCTTCGGTGTGACTGGGGTTCTGCAAATTACGGTACTTAACATTTCAATATGAATTATGTACTTTTCAACTTTCAACTACAAATACTGTATGGAGAAATGAGTCTACAAGAGGTTTGCTCTGTGACACTGACAATATATTGCACTGACAATTATAATGCAGTAGTCTTCTGTTTGCATTTTGTCTCTGTCAGGTGGAAACCTTGTACGTCCAAATCCGTTCTTTTTTTTCTTTACATTTTATTTCAAAAGCAATTTAAAATAGTACAAAATTACCAATCTACATGGCGTTGTGAGCTTGTAGAGCTTTTGTGCGACACTCTTGTATGATGAAGTATAGGGCATTCATTTACTACAAAACATAAAATGTTGAAATATGGTGATATGAGGTTTCTGCCTGACAGCAACGATATATTTACTGTCCTTCTCTTTTAATCTTTATACTTTATCTATTTTCTTTGGCAAGGTCGGGCTGCGTAGAGGTCATATGTGTGCTTATACAGAGCCATGGGTCCTTCACAAGTGATTCTGTAGCTGAAAGCTGGATGGCCATGGCGGCACTAATACAATTTGATTCCAGCTCAGTCTATGTATTATGTTTTATGTTATGTTACTTTAACTACAGTAGAGTTATATTATGTCAGGTAGTGTTGTTTTTATAGTGACCTGGGTATCTTCAAGTACACACATTATTTTGTTTTGATTGTAGTGTTCTTTTGCTTTGGCAATGTTAGCATATATATTTTTTTCATGCCAATAAAGCCGTTTGAATTGAGTTGAATTGAATCTGAGCCTGGCTGCTGCCTTTGACCACTGCACAAACGACGTTCCGAAAGGAAAATAAATTAATTTGAAGTTTACTGTATGTTGCATTGCTCGCATATTAGTGTTGCTGTTGGGTAGAAATCTTATATCTCTGTGTTTCATATTTTTATACATTTCAATATGAATGTGTACAGTTGAACTTAGACATAAGGGGGACAATTAGTCTTCAAGAGCCTGCTCTGTGACACTGACACTATAATGCATGTAGTCTATCTTCTGTTTGCACATCGTTGCTGCATGGCAGAAACCTTTGTTGAAAACGTTGTTTTTTTAGATTAATGCCCAACTTGATCACACAGCGTCACACAAAAGCATCAAAAGTAGCAGATCCGCAAGCTCGAAATGTGGTGTAAAACGACACTTTTTGATGTTTGCTATCATTGAACTTCAACTCTGAAAAGTAACAGCTTTGGACATAAGAGGTTTCCATCGATACATGTATTGTTATTATACATTTTATGAGTTATGAGTTATTTGTACTTTACTTGAGTATTTCCAATTTCCAATACTTTTACTTCTACTCCACTACATCTCGGATCCAAATATTGTACTTTTACTCCACTACATTTATTTGAGAACTCAAGTCACTAGTTACTTTGCAAATATAAATTATAATATTATAAAACATACATAAAGCACTTTAGCCCTATTTTATACCTACCTATACCGATCTACAAGCTCACAACGTGTCGCAATGCGACGCATTGTGAGCTTGTAGATCGGCTATTTTCAAACATTTAGTACTTTTACTTTTGGTACTTTAAGTACATTTTGATGCCAATACTTTCATACTTTTACTCAAGTACATTTTGAATTCTGGACATTTTACTTGTAACGGAGTATTGATGCAGTATTGATACTTAAGTACTTTTTCCACCTCTGATCTTCATAACATAGGCCTATCTGTTGTCTTTGTGAAGGTCAAGGTTGTTGAGAGGTCATAGGTGTGCATATATAGTGGCTTCACAAGTGATTCTGTGGAAGACCATGAACAAAATAATAATATAAAAAGTAAGTAAGTTGATATTAAATTGTATTAGTGCACTGATACAATTTAAGGACAGCTCCGGCTATACTGTATAAGTAAAAAAAAGTATTGTATTCTAAATAAAGATCTGTTTTTATTGTTATTATATTTGTCTATCTTATTATTTTGTTAATTAGTGCAGTAATACAATTTAAAAACTGCTCAGAAAGAAATCAGTTTTTGTTATTATTTTTGTTTATGTTATTGCTAGTGCAGCAATACAATTTAATGACTGTCAGCTCAGGCTATTATGTTTGTTACAGTTTTATTACTGTTTTTTTAAAACAGTCTTTATGTTGCTCACACATTAAATCTCCCCCAATTGATCCATACAGTGTGTGCACCTGTTGAAGTGTAACAGTCCTACATGCATAATGCAGGTGGCCTTTGTGCCTCTAATGGCTGATGTTTAACTAGCATCATATGGATGCAAGGGGAGAAAGGGCAATTTCTTGTAATCATCCATTTTCCAAGATGACCGTTATTATTTGGATTTGCTTTATCCCATTTGGCCAGAGAGCAAAGAATCTCCACTTTGTGTAATAATACAAGATGGTTTATTATCCTTACAAAAAGGCCAGAAAGAAAGAGATTACCCACCAGTGGCAGTGGTGGAAGAAGTATTCACATTTTCTTTACTTGTAGTAAGTAGAAGCATCAATACCACAAAATACTCTGTTAGGGTGCCCTCAGACCAAAAGTGGTCGGCAGTGGATAAACTCTTCTGGTGCGCGGCTGGCTAAAAACGCAGAGCGTATTCCGTCCCAAAGCAAGTGACGCGCCTGTCACTCACTTCCCGCACCGCCCTCCCTCCCTGTAGCCTGTGTAGACTAGCGTAGCGATCCTTTGTCTGCAGAGGTTGTTAGCCAGGTTACGTTGCGACTTGCGAGGTTATCAATTTAATAGGCTTTATTATCATCAACTCTATTATGGACAGGTGAAGGGTACTCACCCTTGTTTTATTGGAAGGGGAGATGCAACAAGCTAAAAAGAGAAGAGTTTGGGTGCATGAGACTCTTCAAAACAAAACATCTCCCTGTCCCTTCCTGATTCTCAGAATGTTACGCCTTCGACTCACCCGATTGGACAGAGGGGGGAAACCAGAATCTGCGTGGAGAATTTCTTTGCTCCAGCATAAACGCAAGGTCTGTGCGGAGCGCAGATATCCTCCACTGTCATGAAACCGCCCCCTTCTCATTGAAATGCATTTCAATGAGAGTGAAGCGGTTTCATGCCAGCAGAGGATTTCTGCAAAAAACGCTCCCTTATCATTGAAATGCATTGGCGGAACGCGGATTCCACTCTCATAGGTATTTTGGTGTGAGGGCACCCTTACAAGTGAAAACCTGGTATTCAAAATGTACTTGAGTAAAAGTACAAAAGTATTGGCTTCAAAATATACTTGGAGTATACCAAAAGAAGTTGTCATAATGCAGCATGTCCCATTTCACAAGTTTTCAAAATGTATACAGATCTTTTGAAAATAGCAGATCTATAAGCGACGTGTTGTGAGCTTTCAGATCCGCTGTGTTCAAATAACCGAACTATAGGGCTGAAGTGGTTAATGCATGTTTTGTAATAATAATCACAATAACTTTCAAAGTAACTTTTCTTTTTTTTCTTTTTTTTTTCTTTTTTTACTTAAGTACAGTGCTTGAGTACATTTATTCAGTTTCCACCACTGCCCTAACACTCCAGATATTCTGAGAGATCCGACCCAATTTCTGGAACTCCTAATGGCCCCCGTTCATCCCCCCCCTCCCCTCATTCTATTCACAAACATGCCAAGGTTGTGTCCATGCGGCCCCTAACCGACACCCTGGGTTAGCTGTCAAGCATTATGTTCTCAAGTGTTTCTGCTTCTATTCTACGCCAAGCCGCTGGAGGCCTCCGCCCCGCGTTCGCACACAAACCTAAAGGACCCGTTCAGCAAGTCATATCACTCCTTGTCCATCTACATGCCCGACTTGTTTTCCCTCAAAAAAGTCAAATTAAAAAGGTATGCCAGAACAGAAAGCCGTATCTGCAATTCAGAACACATTTTTCTATCAGACAGGAGGATATATTGCCGACTAAGTATTGTCAGATGTTGGCAAATTCCACATATTTTTCATATCCGGCCCCCTTGAAACCTGGGGCCGGCCTCAAGACTCCGAGAGACACATCATCGACAAAAAGACTCTCGCTTGACCTTAGGAGCACACGGGCTAGAAACGAACCAAAATATCCACTTTGGTTTCTGCAAAAAAAAAAACATTTCCTTCGGATATAAATGCCATATCACCGGCCATAAATCATGTAGGAATACATTTGGAAATCATTTGAGAAACACTTTATTCGTTTATTTATTTATTTCATTTTTTTTTTGGTCGGGGTGTAAGTCATCAATAAAAAAACGTGGCTCCCCGTTGCAAAGTTGTATTTATATATTCATGCATTCAATGGATTCAGTTATTCATATATTCACTCATTCACAGGGGCCTAGTCAGTGGCTACGCGTCAGGCCCCGGCGCGCGCGGCGTGTGTGTGTGTGTGTGCGTGCGTGTGTGTGTGTGTGACCTGCGGCAGGGCCCTGCTCTGCTGCAGGGTAGCGCGGTTCCCCAGGGGGCTCTCATCTTTTACTGAGCCCTGACAGAAGATGGAGGCAGGGAGAGAGGTCCGCTGCATTAAAAAGCCTTTACCTAGCCCTGATTTATCACCCCCCGCCTCACACACACACACACACACACACACACACACACACACACACACACACACACAGCCTAACAGAAAAACCCCGCCCGCCAGCCATCCCCATGCACGCCATCTCACCACGGCTCGACTCTACACTCTATCAAGCGCACAGACACATAAATGCACTTTCGCATGCACACACACACACACACAAATACACACACGCACACAGATAGACACATTCGCACGCCGTCAAGCGTACACACGCGTGCACCAGTCGTAAGATGGCCGCCCTCAGAGAAGCTACAGCGAGGGGAGCGGGGCACCGCACTGCAGCGCAGTGGTAATTTTGCATTTTAATGGTTCCTTCTCTCTGCTCGGCGCACAGCGGTCCCCCGCCGTCCCCCCGTCCCGTCCCCGTCTCCCCCCCCCCCCCCCCCCCCCCCCCTACACCAACCCCACCCACCCTCCGGGTTGGTAATTCTGGTGAGTTGCAGGCAGGCAGCAAAGCCAGCGGCCGCCTCGCCACGGGGAGACAGAGAGACACAATTACAGGACAGCACTTCCTGGGCACGTCACACTGCAAACGGCTGCTTTTGAATGTGACAGACCATTGAGGAGAGAGAGAGAGAGAGAGAGAGAGAGAGAGAGAGAGAGGGAGGAGGGAGGCAAAGGGAGTGTGGACTGGTATTGCTATACTTGTGAGGGGCCCGAGTGTCCCCAGCAAGTATATAGAATAATTTGAGAAAATAGACATCGGTGAGGATGTTTTTTTCCTACATCCTCGCAAGATAAATTGTTGTTTTATGGTTAAAAAATATATGTGGGGAGTTGGCCTTAAAATTAGGAAAAGATTCAGTTTGGGGTTAGGTTAGGACTAGGCAATCCGAGATTAGATTTAGGGGTGGAGTCTGATTTATAGTAAGGTGTTGTGCACCAAAAATAGCCAATATAAAAGTTCACAATTTAGATGCTATTTTTTATAAGGGTTCAAATGGCAAAACAAAAAAGAAAAATAACAATAATCTTAAAATCACTGTCCTAAAAGGTCCTCACGAGTAGGCTATAGTAATACGTCTGCGTGTTTGTGTGTCACTATGCCACACCAAACAGAGTGGACTCCATCAGCCGAACAACCTCCAGTGGACTCACACGTGCACCCACACACACACACACACACACACACACACACACACACACACGTTATCATCGCTGTCGGGTGGAAACCTTGTATGTCCAAAACCATTACGTTTCTGAAGGAAAGAAAAGCCTGTGTTCCAATGGATACAATGTATTTATTATTTAGTCACAAAGATCTTGTTAACTCATTTAGGCCTAGAATTATTGAATGCTTTAACCAGTGAAAAATAGCAGATAAACAAGCTTGTAGATCTGCTATTTTTTTTAAAGTCGCGAAAATGTGTCCAAATCTTTGAATATATGTATTTTCAAATCGAACGTTTGTAACTCACATTTTGCTTCTGGGTGGTCCCTGGAACTAAATACTTTGAGATGGGGGTCCGTGGCCAAATACATATTATTTTGGGGGTCCCCCACATGAAAAGGTTTGAGCACCACTGACATAGTAGTCTCTCAAGAACAGACTAACTGAGCTCCAGTTAAGTGAGAAGGACCTTTTCTTTGACGATGGCTAGCCAGATTGCTGACATAGAAACATAGGTTTTTCCAAAAATCTTAGAAGGATTCAAAAGACACTTATAGAATCGTGTCAAAATTCTAATTTTCACGATTTTTCAAAAATAGCAGATCTACAAGCTCGCAGCGCGGCACTCGGTGCAGCGCTGTGAGCTTGTATATCTGCTATTTTTCAATAGTTAAAGCATAAAATAATGATACACAATAATGTGTACCCGTTAAACCCACAGACACACTGAATCACTTTCACTTTAACAATTCTTTAAACAGCTAAAATAGCAGATCTACAAGGCAAGCTTGCAACGTGATGTGATGTGTTGTGAGCTTGTAGATCAGCTATTTTCGCTACTTTTGTGTGGCACTCTTGTACAGTAAAGCAGGGCATTAATTGACTAAAAACTTGAAACATGGAGATACACGTTTAGTGCCCAACCGCCATGATATGCAAAGAGCTGCTGCCTCCTCCACCCCCACACACACTCCCATATTGCTTTCCATATACTTGTACACACACACACACACACACACACACGCGCGCGCGCACGCACACACACACACACACACACACACACACACACACACACACACACACACACACACACACACACACACACACACACAGGTTTGCAATTGCTACTTTGTGGGGACATTACACATAGTCTACTATCTTTGTGGGGACATTCCATTCATTTTGAACCCTAACCCTAACCCTTAACCTAACCCCTAAACACCTTGTGGGGACCTATTAATAAGTACCCACAAGGTATTGTGCAAGGATTGTACTATCTTTGTGGGGACATGAGGTCCCCACAAAGTAGTAATTCCCTGTCTGTCCACACACACACACACACACACACACACACACACACACACACACACACACACACACACACACACACACACACACACACACACCTCAGCTGCACATATCGGTACACACATACTACCTGCAGTATGCACAAACACTGGCAAATGCTGGCAAACAACATGTACAAACTTTAAATTCCCAGGAGGATACTACCTGCAGTATGCACAAACACTGGCAAATGCTGGCAAACAACATGTACAAACTTTAAATTCCCAGGAGGATATTTCGGGACTGTGAAAGGTACATGTTTACAATTTGCTTTTAATGTTAATTACAAAAGGTTTGCTGTTTTTCTATATTGTGCATTGATTTAATTTAATGCATAGATCAAGGACATATTAGTCACTGAACAGATGCAGCTTTATGGTCAGTCATTGCTTATAGTGCAGGGGTCAGATCAGTGGCCACTGGTGGGCCGTGAGGATATTGCAAGTGGGCCTCCAAATAATTGGCAAAACACTAAGATTTTATTGATAATATAAGTGCGAATGCTTTCGAGATATTTGAGTGGGCCCTGATCTGGTCAACAAATGGTTAGGAACTTTAGTGTAGTTTAGCTTTAGTGTTAA